>NC_139701.1:38171652-38396652 GCF_964188405.1 Protomyctophum parallelum
AAGTAAAACAAAACGGATCAGTTTTTTCCTCCACTAGTAGTGCAGTGCACCAGAGTCCCTGCAGGAATCACCAGAGGCCCTGCAGGAATCAGGAATTGCTAATCCCAGAGAACTGAACAGACAGGTGCAGGTCTTAAATTCTCATCTCAAAGGTCAACAAGTTGATAGAGTGAGCCCTGACACACCTGTCACACCGTGCACGCATGCGCACATACGCACGCACACACACGCCAGAGAGACGAGACGGAGGGAGAGAGGAGGAGGAAGGAGGAGAGAGAGCAGAGAGAAGAAAAATAGGGCAGTAACATGTCTGTATTCGCCTCCAGAAACAATACGAAAACCAAATTGTGTGCGTGTGCGTGTGTGTGTGTGTGTGTGTGTGTGGGCGCATTGTGTGCATTGATTTTCTTCCTTTTCATGCATCTAGTAGTGTTTTGCGTGAGACAATGCTGCCTAAATACCCTTTGTTGACCCCTTTATCATGGAAAGTCAAGAGAGATATAATATTTGAGGACCGCACGCACGCTCGGACACACGCACGCACATGTAGTTATGTGCATGGCAGCATGTATTCACAAAAACATATGTACATATAGTGTACCTACTGTAGACAAAGCGGGCTGCAGACGGAGATGTAATGCATGTGAGCATACATAATACAGCACTGTGCGTATTATCCATGGACTGATGAGGTTTAGCTTTAGCATGTGTTGAGTGCTTCAGGACACGCCGTGCTTTATATGCTTTCATGCACCTTCTCTCTCATCTCTCTCTCTCTCACACACACACACACACACACACACACACACACACACACACACAGAGAGAGAGAGAGAGACGTGTCCATTTTCCCATTCAGCCATTTAATTTTTCTGTCACACTCCTGCCTTTTCTTCTCTCTCTCTCTCTCTCTCTCTCTCCCACTCCCTCGATAACACACACACACACACACACACACACACACACACACACACACACACAGAAATCCGCACACACACACACACACACACACACACACACACACACACACACACACACACACACACACAACACACACTCGCACATCATAATGCTCTCTTTTATTTCTCTAGGCTAGCCTTACACAAGGCTATTGCTCACACAGTCCTCTTTTTCTAGGCAGTTACGCCATTATTCTTCCATATCAAAAACCCATCCCATTCACTCATCCCTTCTTTTCTTCCCCTCCTTTCATCTCAAATCTGCATCCCGCTTCTTCTTTCCTCTGCGCGGCTCTCCCTCTATCCGTCTGGGCTCAGCTTTCAACACGGCTCTTGATGCTTCATTTTGACAGTCCTGCAGGCCTCTCCGCAAATCTGCCTCTTCAGACCGTCAATATCTCTTTCTGTCTCTCTCTCTCTTTCTACACTATTCTCCCTCCACTCCTGCATTCTCACATTTTTGCTCTCTCTGTATTCTACTGTACCTCTCATTCACACTACTCCGACCCCGTCAGTAACATTAGATTTGTTTTGTATTTCTGCCTGTCTGCTCAGTGCTCCTCATCTCTCTCTCTCTCTCTCTCTCTCTCCTCTCCTCCCCTACCCTCCAGTACAGGCTCACTGTTTGCTAGCAGCAGCATCTGCTTATGTAACTCAGTTAACGTGACATATTTGCATCCCAAACTGCCAGCCCGTTCACCGTTATCCCTCATTCACCATCTCCCCTTCCTTCCTTCCTTCCCTTCCTTCCATCCCTTTCCTTCCTTCCTTCCTTCCTTCTTCCTTCCTTCTCCTTCCTTCCTTCCTTCCTTCCTCCCTTCCTTCCTTTTTCTTACCTATACTATTCTTTAGCACTCCTATACATTCCCCCATTCCATTTCTTTCTGTTGCTTTTTTGTCTCATCTTCCACCTCCTTCTATTTTTCTCTCTCTCCCTCCCTCCCTCTCCCTCCTCTCACACCTCCTTCGGCACATTGAGATGGGGATCACACAATGGCAGTGGGAAGAGGAGGTGAGTGCCATCTCATCTCTACAGTGTTTCCACATCCCATCACTGCTGAAGAAGTGGAGGAATGGCACCATTTGATAAAGAAGGAAAAAAAAGAGAATTTCTTTTTACCACTATCTTTTTAGCGCTTCTCTCTCTCTCTCTCTCTCTCTCTCTCTCGTACTCTTTGTCCCTCCCGGTTACACCAATGTCACTTTGGAATATTAATGAGGATGAAACTATTTAAAAAACATAGAAACTAGAAAGCCAGAGCGAGCAGGAGAATGTATAGAAGATGAGTCTAACGTTTCTCTCCCGGCTAAAAGCGGCAGAGTCACCATCTTCTTTCTTCTTTTGTCTTTCGGCTAAATTCCGTCGGGGTCGCCACAGCGGGTCATCACTTTCCATCAGGTTCTGCCGAGTCCTGCCACGCTCTCAAAGGTTCTCAAAGTGTGTGTGTGTGTGTGTGTGTGTGTGTGTGTGTGTGGGGGGGTTATATTACAGTAGTTAATATAGCGTCACAATCATTTGAACCACTTTAACTATATTTTATACTTTGGCTATTCTAAATAGCAGATGTATAAGCTCACAGTGCACAACACAGTGAGCTTGTAGTTATTCTATTCTGAGGGTCTCTGGCACAAACTAACAAACTAACTTTCAGACGGGGGTCCGCAGCCAAATGCATATCAATGACTCAAAAAAAGTTTGAGAACCAACCAGTGCTCTAAATACTCTACAAAGCAGCCAAGCGACCACAATTCAGATGGCGTGACTTGGCGTCCTATGGGAGCAGCATTGTGGGTAGGAGAAGGAGGCCCCTCTGTCTCAACATACGGACATGGCGGCGTGCCTAGGCTCTGTCAGGATGGCACGCGGAAAGGGAGGACGGAGGGAGGGGGGGAAGAGAGAGAGAGAGAGGGGGGGAGAAAAGAGGGGAAGAGAATCGGTAATGCACTCCCCCAGCGCGGGAGTGGAGCGCATGGAGGAGCCAGATAAGACACCTTGGCCCTTGCACCGACTTGCCGGAGTAAAGCCTCTCCAGCGAGGCGAGCGCGCCGACTGCCAGGCTCTGGCCGACGGCGCGCTCTATCCATCTACAGCCCAGTGATGCCTCTATTACAATGGCCGCCCCACAGCTACGTGGGCCCGCGCCAGCTGCACAGGATTATAATTAGAGGAACCGTGAAGTGCCCCGGACACTGGCAATTGATCTGACTCTGACAGTCCAATATTTCCACCAGGGAAATAAACCTCGGTTTTCACTGCTGAGGCTGAGGCAGAAGGGGGGAGGGGGGGGTGTTGTTGAGCGTGTGGGACTGAGAAGAGAGGAGAGTGAAAGCAGAGACGGTGATGGGTGTGGTGGTTGGCAGGGGGGAGGCTATTTCTCAGCTGTATTCTTTCGTGTTTTCACCTCTCTCTCTCTCTCTCTCTCTCTCTCTCTCTCTCTCTCTGTGGGTTTAAACGCGTCTGTGTGTGCCATGTGTGTGTGTGTGTGTGTGTGTGTGTATGCATTCTTGCATACTATGTGCCATAGTGCTTTATTAAGCCTGACTTCTCTTCCAGCTATTTCCCCCACCCCACCACTCCCATGATTCAAATTCAAGTAGCACCTCCGCCCGTCTGCTTTAAACAGTGGAGACTCGTTTGTTCCAGGGAGTTACTTCTGTTCTTAATCACATCTCACGTTGAGGAGGGGCCTTCCAGCCCAAACGCCAGCTTCAGGCGCGACAGAGAGGAGGGGCCTTCCAGCCCAAACGCCAGCTTCAGGCGCGGCATGCAGAGAGGAGGGGCCTTCCAGCCCAAACGCCAGCTTCAGGCGCGGCATGCAGAGAGGAGGGGCCTTCCAGCCCAAACGCCAGCTTCAGGCGCGGCAGAGAGGAGGGGCCTTCCAGCCGAAACGCCAGCTTCAGGCG
Organism: Protomyctophum parallelum; assembly: GCF_964188405.1. Classification (NCBI taxonomy): domain Eukaryota; kingdom Metazoa; phylum Chordata; class Actinopteri; order Myctophiformes; family Myctophidae; genus Protomyctophum; species Protomyctophum parallelum. The sequence goes on from NC_139701.1 coordinate 38,175,516, forward strand.
CGGCAGAGAGGAGGGGCCTTCCAGCCGAAACGCCAGCTTCAGGCGCGGCATGCAGAGAGGAGGGGCCTTCCAGCCGAAACGCCAGCTTCAGGCACGGCAGAGAGGAGGGGCCTTCCAGCCGAAACGCCAGCTTCAGGCGCGGCATGCAGAGAGGAGGGGCCTTCCAGCCGAAACGCCAGCTTCAGGCGCGGCATGCAGAGAGGAGGGGCCTTCCAGCCCAAATGCTTCTGCCGCGCCTGAAGCATCTGAAGTGGAGCAGCCGGAGAACTCCATCCGCGTTAACAACGTCATCTCCATCTGCCTTCATCTGCTACAGTATATTCACACGTACACACAAAGAGACATGTCGTTGTGCCGAGCCGGTCTTTATTTCTGTGTCGTAGACTGAGAGCTGTTTGAGTAAAATCCAGGTCAGTCTGACAAATACACGAGTTTGTTTCGACATTTTTAGGTTGTTCGAATGTTTCCCTCTGTTGTTTCCTTCCCAGACACTCCGGGGGAGGCTTAAAGCGTGACAGTTTCACTACAGCTCCCACAAGTCTGCTGCTATAGGGTCACATGGCCGGAGAGAGTGAAGTTAGAGAGAGAGAGAGAGAGAGAGAGAGAGAGAGAGAGAGAGAGAGAGAGAGAGAGAGAGAGAGAGAGAGAGAGAGAGAGAGAGAGAGAGAGAGAGAGAGAGAGAGAGAGAGAGAGAGAGAGAGAGAGAGAGAGAGAGAGAGAGAGAACAAAGAACAAAATGGCAGATGATGATATCTTCTGACAGATTTCAAGGCTGCCAAGGGATGGCTGGGAAATGTGGAACATCACATCACAGTGATCTACGCGGGGCTTGCTTATATCCATACACAGTACTGCAGAAATATACCCCTTTATAGGCCGAGCAAACCTCATGAATACATGGGTTTTTATCTAGTTTTTGTACCACCATCAAATGGTATATATGAGAGTTAGTGCATCAGGCAAATTGGCAGGCTCAGCCCCTTTTCAAGCGAAAGCGGCCCGTCCTAGAAGAGGGCCCCCCGACTGACAAGCCAAAATGTAATAACTCTGCCACTTTCAAGATGACACACTGGACACTGCTTCAAAGCTAAGAGCCTGCTTTAAATGCAGTTAGATCCAATAAGCAACTCAATGTTCACAGCAAAACGGCAGGCATATCATTTATTTCACTATGAATATTCTAACAATGTCAACTACTGTAATAGTATACTCTCTGAAACTAACAGAAATTCACATCATTAAAATGATCTATATAAGCTGTTATGAAAACACGCTGGGAAGTATGGAGGTGGGGCACCTCGGGACACTACATTATATAACAAAAATTTCTACTAGACGCTGAGAAGAGAAAGGCTTCTCCTCTTTCCACAGCAAAACACACTATTATATGTTGAGCTGTCCATGGTGCTGAAAGAGCACAAAATGCATTTAAGTTGAACTTCGGAATAATACAAGTAAGACGCGCAAACGCGGGAAGCGAACGCAGCTCGTGTGTGTGTGGTTGTGTGTGTGTGTGTGTGTGTGTGTGTGTGTGTGTGTGTGTGTGTGTGTGTGTGTGTGTGTGTGCTACAGCTGCGCCCTGTGTGTGTGTGTGTGCTACAGCTGCGCCCTCTGGTGGCGGGCGGGTGGTGTAACAGCGGGACAGACAGACACACAGACACACACACACACAGACATTCAGCCCTTGCTGTCATAGTAAGTGGCTCACTGCGTTCGCAAATATACCATTATGGATGCAAGCCAGGGCCCCCAGATGCTTAAGGGCATCATGGCATGTGTGAACTCCTTTTTCATTGCGTTCATAGAATAAAGAATTGCCTATTATGACAAATTATTGTTATATTAATGATATCATTGATTGCATATTTCATAACACTTTCTTAAAGTTTTCATTTAACAGAAATTAAATGAATGAATGAAGTCAGTAAGTCTGTGAAAGTGTACTGTATATAAAACATACACTATACTCAAAGTCAGAATGTGATTGTGATTAAACCAGCTCTGACTTGATCTAAAAGTCTAGCGCCGTTGCTCTTCAGTATTTCTCTGTAATTTAAAGAGCACATTAGAAAGTAGACTGACCTATATAGGCGCAATATCCATCCGAATTCAACACTCACGTCCGCCATGGACATGGTAGATTGCCTTGCTGAGAAACTCAGCATTGAGTTTCAAAAAATAATTCATGAACTGTGCCAGATTAGTATACATATATTACATCTGCACCAGCCATGGAGGCAGCATCAAAAAACTTTAATTGTTTTTGTATTCAGAAACGGCAGATAAAGCATTTTTCAAGTGCCTAAGTTTAAACAATGAATGCTAATTAAAAATAATATGACTAATACCAAAGAAGGAAACAGTTGAAAAGTAACCACTGCTCTGCGATGAGAGTGGTGATGAGAAATCAAGAGAGGCTGAGAAAAATGTTACGCCGTTTATTTCAATAAGTATAGCCTACACTACTGAAAGAAAATGTTCAATTACCTCTCATAATGTAAGTATGTTTCTTTATCTGTTTCTGTTTAGCCTCGGTACCAGGCTTTCATTTTTGTTGGTGCAAAAATTGAAAGCCTGGAGGAACGCATTGGCCGCTCTGGTCTAAAAGTGGGAGTCAACCCTTCCGGGTGGGCGTCGCTCCAAAGGATGTGACGTAGCGCTGCACTAGGGGGGAGAGGAGGGGCCGGGGGTGACGGACAGATCGATGAGATCCAATCAGGGCGTGCGCAAATCTGAGCCGCGACCCGCCCCTCCAGACCAGAAACCTAACACGTTAGCTCAGGCTAGTTTCTGTTCAATGTACAGCAGTAACAGCAGATCTCCATCAATATCCGACGAACAGAGCGCACAGCATCCCTGTCATCCCTCTCTGGTTTAAATGAACTCCAAATGGGATTATTAGACATGAATGAGGAGACAGGACGAAAGAATATGCTATAAGCACAGCCACTGCAGGTGGTCCACCACTCGCTGCTTTCAACCTCGCACATGTGCAGACCTGTTTCCTCAGTAGAAGATTATTTGGTGTCTTCTGCAACTTCCCAAATCCGTCATTTAAAGATGGAATGCCACGACCCCATGATTATACTCTACTATTTATTTATTTTCATAAAAGTGTACAGAAACTGTTAAAAGTATGTTTTCATGTGGCCACAGTGTTGCAACACCCACCAGTTCATTAGGTATACCCATGGCTGTCACCTTAGCACCACCCACCTGAACAGATACCCACCAACACCCACCAGTTCATTAGGTATACCCATGGCTGTCACCTTAGCACCACCCACCTGAACAGATACCCACCAACACCCACCAGTTCATTAGGTATACCCATGGCTGTCACCTTAGCACCACCCACCTGAACAGATACCCACCAACACCCACCAGTTCATTAGGTATACCCATGGCTGTCACCTTAGCACCACCCACCTGAACAGATACCCACCAACACCCACCAGTTCATTAGGTATACCCATGGCTGTCACCTTAGCACCACCCACCTGAACAGATACCCACCAACACCCACCAGTTCATTAGGTATACCCATGGCTGTCACCTTAGCACCACCCACCTGAACAGATACCCACCAACACCCACCAGTTCATTAGGTATACCCATGGCTGTCACCTTAGCACCACCCACCTGAACAGATACCCACCAACACCCACCAGTTCATTAGGTATACCCATGGCTGTCACCTTAGCACCACCCACCTGAACAGATACCCACCAACACCCACCAGTTCATTAGGTAAACCCATGGCTGTCACCTTAGCACCACCCACCTGAACAGATACCCACCAACACCCACCAGTTCATTAGGTATACCCATGGCTGTCACCTTAGCACCACCCACCTGAACAGATACCGCGTCCACAACTATTGGATGATAATTGGGGAGGCGTTATGGGGAGGGGATGATTTTAGTGTGTCACTAAAGTGGTGTGTTTCGATTGGGCCTTTTGTCTCAAAGGCTTTCAGCTTTCACAGGGATACACATTTGAATATTATAGCCGCACCTAGCTCTTAAAGGGAATGGCTGACAACACTGATTGGTCTAATTTGTCCAAAACACAATTATTTAGATATTAAATACAGTACAACCCCTTTGCGTCTAGCGCCTTACTTTGCGGCCACATTATCCGCCGTCTAACTAGCTGCTAAATTGAAGTTGGACATGCCCCCAAGGCATTTGCGACATGCACTTAAGACCATATGCGCCAGCGCCACCTTGCATCTTTTAAACGGGGCCCGCACGTGTCTGTACTGTTAAACCCAATCACATGTGTTTACCTTGAAATAGCACTAAAACAAAACAACCTACAATAGAGACCGAATGCTCTATTGTGCTTTACTGTCTGACTTACTGTTCCTGTTTTCTGGGTTACAGCACTTGGCGTTTTCACACGTAACATTCTCCATTACTAAGTGGGAATCCATCTAACCTATTCTGTGTCAATGTATTATTAACCGACAGAATTTTGCATTATAACATTACAGATGAATAAAGCATGAATGTGGTGTGAGAGGAGGGAGAGAGAGGGAGAGTGAGAGAGGAGAGAGAGAGGAGAGAGAGAGAGAGAGAGAGAGAGAATGATGCACGCAGCCTAGAATTGTGATGAAATTGTCACTCATCCTATGTCAAATTAGTCAAGTAAAAGAAGAAACACATTACAATGATAATTGACCTGATTTGATTTGATTTTTGAAAAAGGCCAATGCCATCGAACATCGAAAGGTTGGTGACACGTGCGTAGGGACATTATCATGAGTGCATATCGTTGCTGTTGGGACTCCACTAACTCCATTTTTGAGGTTTTTGAAAGAAAAAAAATCTTCATAAATCAGTGCTATTGAATACCCTTTATGTCTGTGTGTTTAAAAAATCACACCTGTGTGAAGTGAGGGGAGCTCTTTTCATCTTAGAACATCGAGGAGGGAATTCGGTATAGCTATGATTAGGTGATGTAATGATGATGTAAAACAAATGTAAATTTTCCCTTCATTGTCAATGGCGTTTTTAAAACAAACATTGAACTAAAAACAAATATTAAACCTGTATATAGGAGGGGCTAGCGTGTAGCGCCCCTCAAACATATTGATCCAATGAAAAGTAGTAAAAGGTGCTTGGGACAAAACCTCTTGACTCCAGTGGACCCTCAAACTGTCTGCTAAACAGCTAACTCCACCACCTCTCCCCCTCTCATGGAAGTAATTGATAATATTCGAGTAAGACACCTAAGGGCGAGAACACATCCGCCTCGTTGACGGCAGACTGTTGGGCGAGCACTGGTGCTTTGGCATGGGGGGTCAGATCAACAGGATCTTGAGTGTACAGGGTTTGATGAGGTCAGATCAACATGTCAGAACAGGTCAGCTCCATATATGGAGATCTAAGGATGGTAGCGAGGACATTCTCTTGAGTGTACAGGGTTTTGATGAGGGCCAGGCCATAATTTTATGGCCTCTAGTTTTCATTGGCTGTCGGGCGTGGCTGCACTAATAACTTGGGGCCAGGCCCGTCTAGAGTTTGAATGGACAGGTATCGGTCAAAAGGGAGACATGGATGGGGAAGGATCAATTATGGAATGTCCCAACAGGTTCTGACATATATATCTATATGGAGATCTAAGGATTTGAGGTTTGAGGTCAGATGTAGAGTTGCTGGCCAATATTGATGACATCAGGGATCTCCATATATGGGTTTAATTGCGACAGCAGGTCGCATTTACTATCAGTGTCATAGTGATGTCACGAGACCTGGGCATCATATATGGGGGCATTCCCATGTATGGGGATTTTGAGTGATACTCTGACTGGAATTGCATGTTTTCATAGTAAATGCCACATGCACAAAAACATTGTATGTGCAATGAATGACCTTGAGGAGGAAGTCAAAATATAAAGCGACAATCCTTCATCTCAGACAGGCAGCCAGGGATCCCATAGACTTCCAGAGTGTGGAATTCCTGCATTAATAATTTCTACAAATGTAACTCCATACAGTGTATATAGTAAAAAATCTCAATAAAGTAACCATTTTGTAACTCTGAGAGTGTAAAATGCAACCAAATGAACCCTTTCCGGTCTATCTGGTTACATTCGTACACTCTACAGAGTTAAATGTAACCGTGAGGAGGATCAGTTTGTTTCCATTTGGACTCCCTTCACATTGCTTTCCTTTCTATTCATTTTTGTCCCGCCCTTTTTTTTTCTCTTTCTTTTGCTCTCCTATTTGGCTCCTCTATTCCAATATCATCTCTCATCTCCCCCCCCCCCCCCCCCCCCCCCAGCATCAAGGCTATTCAGAGCAGGCACCCAGTGAGAGCTTCATGTGTCATCTGCCAGGGCGACGGTAATGCACTATTTCTTTTCATCTTCAGGCGATGCCTGCATTATCAGTGTATAAGATGTATTGCAAGACAATATTAATGGCCTCTTTCCCCCCCTGCGAAATGAAAGGGGCCTCGGCAAAACAAACAATCTGCTCTTTCTTCTCAAGGCAACTGAGCAGGTATATCAAAGGGGAGTAAAAAATGACCGCTATGTGCGCCGTTTGTCTCTACTGGGTCAAGAGAGGGATGGCTTTCTAAAGCAAGAGTGTGCTGCACAGAGAGAGAATGAGAGAGAGAGCCTTGGCTTGCTGTACTGTACTGTATGTGCAATCCACGAACAGTGTTTCTCCGTTGAATTGTGACTATGTGTGACTGTGATCTGTGAATGAACACATAGCCCCGTCCATAAAGCTTAAACTATTGCTTATACCTTATACGGTGAAGAAGCTCAAGCAAAGCAAGGCTGTGCTGACAATGGAGAATATTGATGACGTAAGTTATACAAGTAATACAATCAATTGAAGCCTATAAGATTTGGTGTTACTGAGCCTTGAATCGTCATATAAAGTCTATCACCGCGGTGTCAGCATTATGCATAGCCTACACATCTTCTGTGGTATTATACATGTAGGCTGCTCTACAAGGCATTTAAGAGAGTCTTAACTTAGTGGAGGTAATGCCACTTTTGTCTTTGTCACATCTGTGAATACACTGTAGAGGCAAGCTGTGAAGAGGGCTGCATTCGTTAGGAACAGGGCACAACCGGCGAGGACAGAGTTGCCTTACTGTATTAAAACAAAATGTTCTAGAATATGGGGCCTTTCCACACGATGAGTGGGTGCAAGTGATCTAATTTCTCATGCAGTGCAGCTGGATTGAGAGGGAGGGTTGTGGGGGCGAATGAGAAGAAGGGGGGAAAAAAAGAAGGAGGATTGAAATTAAGGCATGGAACCCTTTTGGCTAATTATAAAGCATATAAGCTTAATTGGAAACCAAAACAGTTATATCACATCCATAATCCAATGACTGCATTTGTATATCATTTTTAGCTGAGAGAGAGAGAGAGAGAGAGAGAGAGAGGGAAAGGTGCATGGTGTGATGGAGAATAGGTTAGGATAAGTGTCATTAATAAATTAGCCTTTCTGTCCGCATTCATTATTATCAGCGGCTACTTTAGTCCCGTTGTGTCCCTGCCTTCTGTTCTGGCATAATGGGATGAGGTCTGAAGAGGAAGGTGTGGGGCAGATTGAATCCCTTTTTATTTATTAAGACGCCGACATTTTAATAATGGCTGCTTTATTGGAAAGTCAGGGCTGTATTCAGCTGTTTGTAATGCTCTCACACACCGTCGGTAACGCACGGCAATGTAATGTCTATCTGCTGCTGGGGAGATATATTACAGCGGGGATACCTCCCGAGCTGGGGTATTAAAAACACTAAACCATTAGCTGGTGGATCTGAGATCTGATATTCATCCTGTGTTCCTCTGGCCATGCCTAAATTAGACTAGAATATGCCTGATACACACGCAAAAAATATATAAACACAACAAACACACACACGCGCACATGCGCGTGCGCGCACACACACACACACACACACACACACACACACACACACACACACACACACACACACACACACACACACACACACACACACACACACAAACCCCGGTGGTGCATAGACGTTAGCATGTTTACATTAGCCCTATTTCTTTTAGCACATTAGCATAACAGTGACCTATTTGTTTGGTCTCTAAATAGGCTGCGTTACGAGACTAAATCGTACCTTGCAAATGCATCAGTAAAAAAACTAAGACCAAAAACTGCAGTGCTGCTTCACTACTTGACAAGATTCTTTTGTTTCCAGCATCGCATTGAAGCTGAATTCCAGATATCGGTGGGGATGTAGTACATTTAAGCAGGAGGACTAATATAAAAGATTCCTGTCTGGTCCTGCACACACACTGTTTGTAGGCTAACGTTACGCTCTGGCTCCAGGGAAGCCTGCGGCGTTCCAGCGCCCCACAATCCCGAGAGGAGTGCCGCCACCGCTGAGCCAGGAGAAAAATGGCTTTGATGGGGACAGCAGAGAGAGAGAGAGAGAGAGAGAGAGAGAGAGAGAGAGAGAGAGAGAGAGAGAGAGAGAGAGAGGAGAGAGAGAGAGAGAGAGAGAGAGAGAGAGAGAGAGAGAGAGAGAGAGAGAGAGAGAGAGAGAGAGAGAGAGAGAGAGAGAGAGAGAGAGAGAGAGAGAGAGAGAGAGAGAGAGAGAGAGAGAGAGAGAGAGAGAGAGAGAGAGAGAGAGAGAGAGAGAGAGAGAGAGGGAGAGAGAGGGAGAGAGAGGGAGAGAGAGGGAGAGGGAGAGGGAGAGGGAGAGGGAGAGGGAGAGGGAGAGGGAGAGAGAGAGAGGACAGGGGAGAGAGAGAGGACAGGGGAGAGAGAGAGGACAGAGGAGAGAGCAGGGGTGTGCATTCAGACAAACAAGTCTTTGAAGTATTTTGGTCCCATGCATAAATATAGACAGCATATGGACAAAAACAAAACAAGGACTAGCAGACACCCCCCACATCCCCACCCCACACACATCCATGAGGTATTGGAAAGGGTGAGATGATGCATCATCATAACACCCATTAATGACACTTTTTTCTTCTTCTTCTTCTTTTTACAACACTAACCACACAAAAAAAGATTCATAAACAGCTCCGGCTCAGCCAGGGGGAGAAGTGTTCTAGCACCGGCCACAGCCAGGGCCACATGGGCTCAGGTAATTCAAAGCAGTTCTGCAGCATGACAAAAGACATAAATCAAAGGCATGCGTTTTGGTTTATACAAAGGCTGAGCGAAAATTACAGGTCAGAAAAGCAATTACTCTTTTCTTGGGGTTGTCAAATTGAATAAGAAATGTGTTTTGGACACAAAGACGGAAAGGCGGTCTACAGGACCGGTGTCACAACATACAGGACGTGTGCCCTGGGGTGGTAAGAATTGTTTTGCCTTGCAAAAAATATTTTCTATAATGTGCATTTTTCCCCCACAGCGAGCGGCCCGTGGCATCACACAGATTCCATTCGGGTCACATCTATTGGATTCTTGACCACAGTCGGTGCCCTTGTGTCTCTGGGCTCCCACGGCAAAGGAGGAAAGAATCATAGAAATAGCCATGCCCCATGAATGAGTCTATATATCTATGAATGCTGTGGTCATGAGTCTATACTCTGTATCTATGAATGCTGTGGTCATGAGTCTATACTCTGTATCTATGAATGCTGTGGTCATGAGTCTATACTCTGTATCTATGAATGCTGTGGTCATGAGTCTATACTCTATATCTATGAATGCTGTGGTCATGAGTCTATACTCTGTATCTATGAATGCTGTGGTCATGAGTCTATACTCTATATCTATGAATGCTGTGGTCATGAGTCTATACTCTGTATCTATGAATGCTGTGGTCATGAGTCTATACTCTGTATCTATGAATGATGTGGTCATGAGTCTATACTCTATATCTATGAATGCTGTGGTCATGAGTCTATACTCTATATCTATGAATGCTGTGGTCATGAGTCTATACTCTGTATCTATGAATGCTGTGGTCATGAGTCTATACTCTATATCTATGAATGCTGTGGTCATGAGTCTATACTCTATATCTATGAATGCTGTGGTCATGAGTCTATACTCTATATCTATGAATGCTGTGGTCATGAGTCTATACTCTATATCTATGAATGCTGTGGTCATGAGTCTATACTCTGTATCTATGAATGCTGTGGTCATGAGTCTATACTCTGTATCCATGGTCCTCAACATTTTCTGAATCAGGACCCACTTGAAAATCTCAAAACCGTGTTGAGTGGTCAGAGCATTTGTGTGTGTGTGTGTGTGTGTGTGTGTGTGTGTGTGTGTGTGTGTGTGTGTGTGTGTGTGTGTGTGCGTGTGCGTGCGTGGGCGTGTGTGTTCTGGCTTGATTGAATAGAACTAACAAAGTATTCTTATATACTGGGAGCCTACTTGCAGTAATCGACCCACAGGTTTGCAAATCAGTGCTCTATACTGTATATCACTGAAAACACATTGGGCCTGATTCTTCAAAAACGAAATGCGCCAGAGTGTAACGGTGGCGGAAACAGATATCGTATTTATCCGTCCGATCAAGCTACGTTGAGATGACGTGTTATTCAGAGAGTGTTGTGTAACACAGGTGCGCTGGCGTATCGCAGGTGTATGTCATACTGAATTCAGCTGGTGCAAAGTGATCGGAAAAGCACCCGACAACCTCATTTGCATTGATCCACGCCCAATTTCATACCATAAAAGGCTTCAAGCATGACTCAGCAAACAGCAGTTTGTCTGAGATCCGTCCGTCAAAAAAAGAAAAAAGGCTTTGCAGACATAGTGGCTTCACAAATTAGGCCTAAAATAAAAATGATTGCTGGAAAAAAATCACAGCCGCGGTCACTGCTATGAATATAGCCCGCACTCTATTAATTTAATAATTCTACACATGTAGGAGCAGGACAGGCTTTTATGTTATGTCGTTTTTGCACCATTGTATTACCACTGTAGGCTACTATATATGTACAAACTGACATCAATCCATCAAAGGACACCAAAGGAAATTAAAATATTTCCAAGCTTACAACGGTGCGTGCTCCGCTGAAGCAATATAATTATAATTTATTTAATTAAGTTCGGGACCAAGGCGGGTGCTCAGTGCTCACTCACACCTTTGCAGAGGTAAAACATATCCGATATTTAAAATATCGGATATATGTCAAATTGTCAATGCAAAAGTCGTCTTTTGAGAGAGAGCTAGAGAGAGAGAGAGGGAGGGGGGCATGGGCCCTCGACACTGGTTTGCGCGATAAAGAACAGTAGCCTATACATTCATAAGTGAATAATTATAGGCCTACCTCGTAGGCCTGGGATCCTCTTGTCTGAAGAAATTATAATCCAGTGAGTTTATCCAGTGAGTTAAACTATTCTGTGTGTGGCATCCATGTGATCAATATCAATATACATTATTATAAATTCTGTCTGTCTGTCCGTCATGTTTGTGAACAAGCGCGAGTGGAGGTGAGCTGGCTTAAAAATATGATATGACTGGCCGACTTTCAAACACGCTGACGCCATTCATTAGGCTAATGTGGTCTTCTATTTTTTATATAGGGCTAATTAGCCCTATTCATTTTCCAATGTCGGATCGGCAGCACGCTGCTGTCTGCCCCCCCCCCCCCCCCTTCCCCCCCACACACACACACACACACACACACACACACGCACACACACCGACAGTGAACTCAAGGAGTTCCGTAACAAAACAATTTCAATAGGCCTGCCGCCTACTGCAGGCATTACTACACTAAACAATGTTGGATTCGTACTGTGCAGAATGCAGATAAGCCTATGTTCTTATTATAATTGTGAGTTTGTTTTTTAACATGCAGCGCGAGTCCGCGAGAGCCGATCTACAAGCTCACAACCATTGCACTTCGAGTAGAAGGCTGCCGAGTGAGCAGCCCCAATCGCGCATGATAGAAATATCCTAATGCATGCATTTAGGCATACAAGTGCACTCGGCTTTTATATATATATATATATATATATATATATATATATATATATATAGGCTATCATTTTTTTATGTGCTGATCGACCAATATGTTGGGGACACATGCCTACATATTTTATCTGAGATTTGGGAACAATTTATTGATTCAGCATGAAGACTAAAGCCTTCTGAATAAATCAAGTGTATGCTTGCGTAGATTTCTCCGCCACCTAAAGAGGTCCCGTAGGATTTGGCGGAGTTTCCGAACAACCTACGTGAGCGTCAAGTTCACGGTCATTTCCATGAATTCCAAATTAATGTGGGAAATCCACGTAAATGCCTTTCCGCTGATATATTGACGTGACGCTAGCGGAAACGCGTTGAAGAATCAGGCCCATTGGCTCCATAATAAAGGGAAACAGACCAGTTGATACATTTCAGAACCTTGGACAGCAACATCCACTTCCTTCACTATCACAGTAGATGGTCTCCCTACTCTTCCATTGTGAGTGGACCACAGGTTCCCACAGTACAAGGAGTGGATGGTCTACTCTTCCATTGTGAGTGGACCACAGGTTCCCACAGTACAAGGAGTGGATGGTCTCCCTACTCTTCCATTGCCAATTTGCCAGTAATGTAGACCTTTTAGTCCGTGACCCAAAAGAGAAATTTGTCTTTCTTTCGTCTGTTTCGTCTGTAAAAACGTATACAATTATTTTTCATTTCTTTAACTTAGGGATTTTTGCTTGAGTCGTGACCCATAAAAATTGGTCCATGACCCACAAATGGGCCCCGACAAGTAGTACTGCCTGAAGCGCATAAGCAAAATGTCTCCTAGCTAAGCGGGGGCTAGCTGCTTCTTTGCTGAGCGGTACAAATGTGGTCTCACATGCAGCAGACCCGGGTCGAATCTTACCTACAGTAGGCAGATATAAAAGTTACGGATTGCAGCTTTAAAGTTAATCATTAATCCTAATTGCTCATGCTATATGAATATGGTTTCGATCGCAAAACATCAAGTAGCCTGACATATTTAATTAGCAGCTCAAGCCTTCATAGTGATAAGAGAACAACAGCTCCTGCGTTGTGATGATAACCACATAAACGCAGCCCCTCTATTGTCAAGACACCCTATGCTAATCCAGCTGGGGAAAATAAAACGCATAGGTAAACAAATAAACAAGTAAACAAACAAATTAAAATAGCGGGGCTACTAAAGCGCAGAGCCCCCATTTTTGGAAGCCAACAACGCTCCAGTTAGAGCTTCCATCTGCTGATGGGTTGCATTCCCGAGGTGCTCGTAGAGACTGTGAACACCCACGCACGGAAAACTCTGCCAGGAGAACAAAGGCAAACATTTCAGAAACCCTGTGCAACTCTCGCACCACGGCGCGGCACAGAGAAAAAGAGCTCCCTCCTCCTCCTCCTCCTCCTCCTCCTCTCTAAATATATGGGCTTGACGTGGGAGCGCGTGGGTTGGTGAGAGCGCCAGGATACGACGCCTCTCCCTGACACATTAAGACAGCTGTAGCTCTTATCAGGATTTATTTTTTCACCGGTATAACAGTATTCACATTCCCTCAACGCATAGCCTAGTTTGTTATGCTACCTTCATCACACAATTTATTTGCGTGTGAATGGTGTGAAACGCGGCACATAATGTGATTGTGTTGAATGCGTATTGCTTTGTTCGTGTGTGCGGTCACCGCCACCGGTACACTGTGTTCTCTCGCAGTCAGTGTTCCTTTTCTGTGGAACATTCACAAACAAAACAAATATATATATAACAAAAGGATTTATAAACCAACACAGCCAGACCTCCGCCCGCAGTCCATTCATATTTACAGTCGACATCAAACGGGAGAGCAGATGCATTAGGACGGGAGTCCATTTTGGCTCAGGGGGAGAGGCCATTTCCACACTTTCTCAACGGGAGGGTAAAGCCGCCTTCATCCTGCAACCCATGGCTGCCCAGCGGAACCCTAAACAACCCCTACACTGTGTTCCAAAGCCAAACTAAGCCATCTGAATCGCCGCTATGATCTTAATTCGATTCAGCCCAGCCTAATGATTCTCATTCCGAAGGCCGAAAGGGGGCTTAAGGTTTAACTCATTAGGCTCAGAGACACAGGACTCACAAGGCCCTGGAGACCTCTGCCACAGTGTGTTAACTTCTCCCTTGTGACAGCTTTACATACAGTATGCGCACGTGCAGACATGCACATACACACGCACACGCGCACGCACACACACACACACACACACACACACACACACACACACACACACACACACACACATACACACACACACACACACACACACACACACACACTTTGTCAGTTAGGGCTCTCTGAGCAGAGAACAACAATGCACATCTACAGTATGAAAAGCGAGTGGACGTGGAGTCGTGGACGTCCCCTTTATTCAATGCATCTGTAATTCACAGCTTGACACTAAGAGATTCCATCCACCTCCCTGTCAGAGGAAAGCCATTAGTCAAACCAAACACTGACACTTAGTGTGTCAAACACACACAGGTGGAACATCATTTGTTTTGCAACAGCGTGAGAGCTCCAAACAGTGACTGGTGAATAATGTCTCCGCCCCGGTACAAGGCGATGTTACTGAGGAGAAAATGCACTGCATTGTTTTGGGGAAATGAGCGGAGAGGGAATATTTCAGTGTCTGTTGTTGTTTCAAATCTCAGGAACAGTTTATGCCTCTGGTGATGATTATTGTGAACATCATTCACTCTGGGCTTCACGGCGACAAATAGGAACCAATTTTCTTGTAAATCTTCAAAAAGCAATAAAGGGCACATATATAGAAAGAAAGAAAGAAAGAAAGAAAGTGTTGCATTCTTGTAAGCTTGTAGATTGGCTATTTTCACACTCTTTTTTTTATGTTTTTTTTGTGTGGCTTTCGCCTTAATATTATATTTTTTTATAGAGGGACAGACAGTAGGCTGACAGGAAATGGGGAGAGAGATGGGGGGAAGACATGCAGTAAGAGCCGTCGGGACCGGGAGTCGAGCCCGTGGCACACTGCCAGACTGGATTGCCAGCCAGGGTGCCTGGACCGCTGAGCCACGGCCAAGGCCATATTTTCACTATTTTTGAAACAGGGATTAAGTGGTATTCATGATATATTTTGACACTCAAACAAAGTACTTAAGTAAACATGCTTTGTTACTATCCGCCACTGCATGGGAGAGATGGGAGTCCTAAAATGTTTTGTCAAATAAGTCTTCATGTAGAAGAAACTATACAAACATGCATGTTCATTCTCCATGCTGGAGTTGGTGTATTTTAATTGCCCTTGTTCTCGTTTGCCAGTCAGATAAATATCCCATCTTTCACTGTCTTCCAAAGCCGTAGGAGAGTAGACGTGCAACCCGGGGCTTTGTTGTTTTCCCTAATGCCAGATAATCTGGAGGCTGTCACATCAAACGCGGGGACATCTTAGGTGTTATGTAGATAGCGCTAATAGAAACTTAGCCCAGCTCAGTCCCTGTGGGGCCCCTCTCCTGCCTTTTCATTTGGAGGGAGCCAGAGATAGGCCATCTTCAAAGCACCTCTGTGTCCCAATGTATCGACCACGCTTGTGCAGCCCCAGAGGCTTCCTATTAGAAAGGATTTGTCTTACATGCTCTGTGCACTTGCCACTCTGGAACATAAAATGGAAGTATAGACGAAGAAGAGGGAGAGAAAAATAAATAAAATAGAAATCATGTTGCTGGTGTGGTGAGCACTATGCCGCAGCAGTCATCTCGTCCCCCGATGCCGTCTGTCCGTGGTTTTCCAGGGACGGCTACCTTCCTTCCTTCCTTCCTTCCTCATTTCAAAGCAACTCCACGCTTGTCTGCAGGCATCCAGCAGGTCCACACAGCCATATCTGACATGGTTGCATGTTATCACTGTGACAGGCCACCAGACAACATAAAGCCATCACACTCACATACGCACGCACGCACGCACACACGCACGCACGCACGCACGCAAACAATCTATCTTCAGAGCTCTAGCAACCTATGCAATATTTCATTATTCTGCTTATTGTGAAAAAACAAATCTCTCTCTCACAGACACAGACGCACGCACACACACACACACACACACACGCACACACAAATATAAACAAAAGAAAGGAGCCTGGATTTATGGCGTGGCGATTGGCTGTTTTGATAGGCAGAGCAAAGGTGGTCTGACATTTGCTTGATATTTGTAATTTCTTATTTTCTTTCACCAGCCAGCGCTCTTGGCTGATCCTCAGATAACCTGTCAGCCTTTTCTCTCTCCTTTATTACTGTATTGCCTCCTCCTGTAATCCATAGCCGGGCCACTATCACATATCTTCAATAACGGGGGTGGGTGGGGTTGGGCTGTATAGGAGAGAGAAGGGGGGGGTAGGGAGAGAGAGAGGGGGGGAGATAGGGAGAGAATGACAGAGGGAGTTTTGGAAAACAGTAACAGGGAGAAGTGAGAGAGTGAAGGGGGAAAAGAGAGATGTTTGTGTGTGTGTGTGTGTGTGTGTGTGTGTGTGGGGGGGGGGGGGACGACTATTGTCTGTACTTCAATCTGAAACAAACCCAAGCAGCACAGCTATAGCGGGCTGCTGAATGCCCACAGGGCTTTCACTGCAGACGGACGCTATAATAAATCTGGCATTATCAGATGCTGGTCATTCAGGAGACACAAACTAAGTGCTTTTAGACGTGTCAGAGGACATGGGAGACTTTCACTGCCCTGGCCTGATGGCTGCCCCGATTGTCCTGGGGTAAAGTTAGTTAGGTCTGTCAGCTGGCAGGATCACGACAGGCTAGCAGGGAGGACGTGTTAGAGAAGAGAGACAGACAAACAGTAGTACTTTTCCTAGTGTGATGGTACACAGTGACATCCAGAGTTCATTTAACCCTGAGAGTAACTATTGACCCTGCATGAATGCCCCCACGAGGGTCAATTTTGGCACTCAGATTTTTGTTGACTATGTATATTCCTAAAAGAAAAAAGGCTGGAAAGTAGCCTTTCAGGAATATATTAATAAACCTATTAAACCCATGTTGAGACAACCCGGGCACCGACTAGAGCCATCAAGTTAATAATCTGAGATAAATTCCCAGCTCTGTAGTAAAGGTTTTAGAGACAGACTGCAAGATCAAAGAATCAAACGAACTGGTCTGATTAAGAAGATATGAGAGAGAGAGAGAGAGAGAGAGAGAGAGAGAGAGAGAGAGAGAGAGAGAGAGAGAGAGAGAGAGAGAGAGAGAGAGAGAGAGAGAGAGAGAGAGAGACAGAGAGAGACAGAGAGAGACAGAGAGAGAGAGATGTACGATGTAAAAGCCCCTGGTCAGTCAGTCAGTCAGACAGACAGACAGACAGACAGACAGACAGACAGACCACTGTATGCCAGCACGGCGTCACATAGATTGGTAGATTTATAAATAATAAATCAGAAAAACTAGTAAAATAAACTGTAAATAATTGTGCTGCCTTGTCCTCTGCCCCCACATCTAATGGATTGTGGGTGTATGCATTTCTGCGTGCGTGCGTGGGTGGGTGCACGGCAGCTTATGCAAGCAGTGTGACAGCCTGACGGTTATCCACGTTGCCATGGTGACCGTGTGCCCGAGCCCCATTAGCAGCCAAGTGTTATGATGAGAGAGAGAGACACACACACACACACACACACACACACACACACACACACACACACACACACACACACACACACACACACACACAGAGTTGTTAGGCATCAGTACACATATAGTATTGGCTGTACAACTGCTTGAGAACTAATTGAGAAGTCTAATCTCTAAAAGAAGTCTAAGAAGTCTAAGTTCTAATGCTAGAACTAATTGAGAAGTGCTGCTCCGTGCCGACTGAGAGAGTAACAAGGGTGTGTGTGCGCCAAACATTGCTTTTGTGGCTGCTAGAATATCTCGACTTCAAAAAATATTTGGGCTTGAACCATCGACAACAAAACAGTACAGGTATTATTGGTAACATATAACATCGAGGCCAGGCTCCATCACCCCGCAAGAGCAGTACACAATTTGTCAGGCATCAAGCTTGATCTGTGAAACTATAGCGATAGCTACAAATATTTCCCAGGAGGCAGTGTGAGCACGGATGGCACCCCGTGGCTAACACAAACTAAATGGTGAAATTGCAGGGAAAGCACCCGCCACCTTATATTCCAAATATATCTTATTAGGGTCCCTCACAGCAGACTGTGTTCCTGGGAGCAGATAAAGACATGAAAGTAAAAGCCTTTTGTTTTTCCCCCGATTCATTATTAAAGGATATTATTTCCCATAGATCCAGACACTACCCGGCATGCTGCGCCACACATGAGGCGACAGACACAGAATACTGGACTACTACTTACTTACTTTCACCCAATTCCCAAATGTATGAATATTGTATCCTTTGCTATATAAAAGATATCATGGATTTGTTCAAATGTAAAAGGGGAAGCAGTAAGTATATACAGTGCCCAGAGAGGACATGTCACTTAACAAAAAGGAAGGGGAAAGAGATGGCCAACGCATGCAGGCATAGCTCATGTAGACTGTTGTGTCAAATTGGCAGTGGTGGAAAAAGTACTCACATTTAGTAAGTAAAAGTATCAATACTGCAATGCAGAAATACAAGTAAAAGTCCAGAATTCAAAATGCACTTGAGTAAAAGTAGAAAAGTATTGGCATCAAAATGTACTTAAAGTGCCAATAGTAGAAAGTACTTGTTATGCAGAATGTCTTTTCAAAATGTATAAAAATCATTAGAAAATTGACGCATTGTGAGCTTGCAGATCGTCTTTTTTCAAATGTCCGATATGTATATATAGGGCTGAAGCAGTTAATGTATGTTTTGTAATAATAAACATCTACAAAGTAACTTTAGTAACTAATGCCCCAAAATTTCCAGAACCGCCTGTCATAGCGCCACCAGGAGGCCGACTTTTGAAAAACATTTTTCGGATCTGTCCGATGTTTCATATTCCATCCTAATTGGCTAACATTTGCTTTCAAAGTTTGCAGGATTGGCCTTTTTGAAACAAAAAGCTTCAAATCATGAACACAGCGTGCAATTTACGTGGCATTTTTCACAGACTTTCCTACTAGACTGAGGAATATATCCCACCCTTTTCACATTGGCCTGTTATAGCACCACCAACAGGTGGATTTTTGCAAAACAAATTTTTTGAACAAAATCAAATCAAATCATCCAATTGCCATCAATGGTGTACGAACAAATGTCCCCCTTTTCACTTTGGCCTATTATAGTGCCACCTGACCTGGCCTGGTGGAGACCTGTGCTGCCGAGGGGCACTTTATCTAGTTTTTTATGTGTATTTATGTGTACCTCTGGGTACACATCTGCTAATTCAGAGCACAACACCCGAACGCAACAAAACATACAAATATCTTCTCCACTAGACCCTCCCTAACATTTTTAGTCTAGTTTTTTATATTGTTATAGACATTTTTTTTGTCATAGTTTTAGTCACCAAAATCAACACTGGTGGACGCGCATGCCCAGGTAGGCACCATACTGTGTTTGTTTAGTTTATGTATTTCACTTCCTCTAAGCCCTACGGCCGAACCCCACCTCTCCAAACATGCTATACCTTCCAATAATAACTACCTATAGCACGGTGCATATAAGCTTCCTCACTTTTATGAGCTGTAAATACACAGACCTGCAGTGGTTAGTAACAGTCATAAATCCTGTGCCTGGGGAGACAGAGACAGGCACGGGGAGGAGAGAGGTATTGTTTTGTTTCTGCGTTTTATCCAGAGAATGTGTGCTAGAGGAGGTTTTATGGCCCCCGTTGCTACCATGTATTAATATATTGACAAACCCGGGTAAACAATAGAGTCTATATGAACAACATGGATCACCTCCGTCCGCCGCGGTGACTGGAGGCATCGGAGCTGCATGATTACCATATGGTTCTTTAGTCTGTGCTCTTTGGTTATTTGCAGTGGTGTAAAGTAACTAAGCACATTTACTTAAAGACGGAGTGCCGTGATTTTCGTATTCTTTCCAGTTTCTCATGTGTTTGTACTTCAATTAGACCCCTTGCTCCTGGAGGCTGAAATCTTGACAGTCAAACGTGCCAATGAAAAAAAAAGGTGATATAGTGACATCACAATATCGTCCCCTCCCCTAATCCCTCCCCCTTTATCATAAAACAACAGCTGTGCGTACGGCTTCAGTTCAGGTGGATCACCACCCATCACCACCCACCAGGCAAACCAGGCATACTTATCTTAATGAACATAAAAACGACATTTTAACAAATACTGTACACTTTTTTGAAAAATAATCTTCCTCCTTATATAATAATAATTCCTGATGATCATGTTTAGGGTGGAAAAAACCCACGGCACTCCATCTTTTTAGTACTGTATATGTACAATTTTGTGGTATTTGTACTTTTCCGATTTCCAGTATACTTTTGCTTCTACACTGCTACATCTCAGAAGCAAATATTGTACTTTTACTCCACTACATTTAGTTGGAAACTATTTACTAGTTACTTTGTAGATTTTGATTATTATTACAAAACATACAGTAGCCATGACTTCAGCCCTATAAACATTTGTGCCATTTGAAAATAGCCAATCTACAATGTGTCGCGTTGCAAGCTTGTAGATCGGCTATTTTCAAAGGATTTTTTATTCATCTGAAAACTGGAAATGAGACACTTTACTCGAGTAGATTTTGATTTCAGGACTTTTACGTAACAGAGTAGTTCTATACATTGCAGTATTCATACTTGAGTGCTTTTTTTCCACGACTGTTTATTTGTCTGGTCTTTTCTTTCCGAGGAACACGGTCCATATTCCAGACAGTATACAGAAGGCTGAGAGGAACACGGTCCATATTCCAGACAGTATACAGAAGGCTGAGAGGAACACGGTCCATATTCCAGACAGTATACAGAAGGCTGAGAGGAACACGGTCCATATTCCAGACAGTATACAGAAGGCTGAGAGGAACACGGTCCATATTCCAGACAGTATACAGAAGGCTGAGAGGAACACGGTCCATAGTCCAGACAGTATACAGAAGGCTGAGAGGAACACGGTCCATATTCCAGACAGTATACAGAAGGCTGAGAGGAACACGGTCCATATTCCAGACAGTATACAGAAGGCTGAGAGGCAGTCGTTTGGTCTGCGTTCAGCTGGCGAGAGCCACACTGACAACTTAATGATTGCCTTTGGGAGGCCTTTGAACTTCATCACGGGTTCCTTCAATGGGGGGACGCCGCCATTGTGCTGCTTTCTCTCATACGCATACCGCCCGCGCCACATTCCCCCGATCACGGAGCGAGACCTTCCATCTATGCCTCGCACGATCCATTGCCCTCTCTTAATCTCACATCTCTCCATCTCATTTCTTCATCTTCACAACTCACTGATTCAAATATATTTCCTTGTTCCATTCCTCTCTCAGCCTGTGTCTCTTCCAATCACGACCCCCGTTCCCCAGTTCCTCCTCTGCCTCTCACTAATTCACACATCCCTTCTCTTTTTTCCTCCCATATTATTCTCTTTTTTCGCCCGCCGTCATCTGACATCACAGACCCACATCTTCTCTGACAAAGGATACGAAAATAATAACGAGTGAGCCCATAAGAGGACCAACAGCAGCTCGCCCCACAGAGTGGCAAGACCCTAAATTGCATCCTCTGCTGTGTGTTTGTGCCACAGCTGTGCAGAGAACCCCGGGGACTCATGCACACGCACACGCAGATCTCCACACAGAACCAACAAACTCGTGCGTGCGTGCGTCGTGCGTGCGTGCGTGTGTGTGTGTGTTTGTGTGTGTGTGTGTGTGTGTGTGTGTGTGTGTGTGTGTGTGTGTGTGTGTGTACATGTGTGCATGGCATGCGTGTGTGTCTCTACAAGCCCTTCATGGTATCGGATGCAACCCTGCTGGTTTTGGGGGATGGGGGGATGGCGGTGGGGGATTCAGTGTTTCGCCTAAATGTGAGCGTGGTGCCTGGAAGTCATCCAGTATACTGTTTTACCCTGAATTATTAAATGCTGCCTCTTATTGCAGCCGCCACTGAAATAGTTGAAGAAGCCATAGCAGACTATAGTGCCTGGCACAGGGAACTATATCATTTATATATGCTGCTATTCTCCCAACCCACCCTGGCTGATAAGGATGTTTTAAGATGTACATGACAGATTCCCTCAAATAAGCTAATTACAACTATGCTTGCTGAAGTGTGCGTGCGTGCGTGCGTGCGTGCGTGTGTGCGTGCGTGCGTGCGTGCGTGCGTGCGTGCGTGCATTGTGGGTGTATTTTTCGTTACAAAAGCCCTGGACAAAACACGGTACCTGGAAACAATGAATGCTTTAACATGCTTGACCCCGGGCCTGTACTAGCAGCTGTGCTACAGTGACCTATTAGTCTCCTGTGGGGGGGTAGATGACAGAAGCTCTCGCCAGCGTAGCCATTGCCTGCATGCTGACGCTAGTGTCCCAGGCCCGGAGAGAGAGAGCGAGAGAGAGAGCCCATACTGACAGCACTCCTCCACAATGCAAATACACATTTCCACATGAGCGGGCCCGTCACTCGCATTTCCCCGTACACACAAATTCCGTGCCATGACGCCTCTGGGGCTCTTAGAGACTGTCCCTTCTCGCCTGCCCCTGCGTGGGTGTTATTGGCCTTATATGGGGTGGACTGGGAGGGTGTGTGTGTGTGTGTGTGTGTGTGTGTGAGGGTGGGGGGGTATTGGGTATTATTGGGTGCCATAGTGGGCACTGGTGGTTAGCGGCGAGGAGGGTTGTCACGGGCCGAGGGTCCACTGGCGCCTTCTGTCAGTCAGCCTGCTCTCTGCGCCCTGCGGCCGTGTGCACTGTATTGCATTAGCGGTGATTTTTGCTGACAAATGCTGGCTTGGCCGGCTGGCCCCGCCCCCTCCTTGCCCTCCCCAGGGCCATCACATCACACCATGGCATGGCCAAGGTCTGCCTTACAAATGAGGACTCTCTCTCAAACACACACGCACACAAGCACGCATGCACACACACGCACGCACACGCATGCACGCAACCGCGCACACACGCACACACACATCCCACGCGACGACTGGGAGAGTAGACATGTCATCTCAATCTCGTACATGCACACCACACACAGATGCATTGCATAGTATGTAGATACACCGCCTGCATCATGTGTGCACACACACACGCACCACGCACGCAAGACGTGCACATACATACAGCAACTCACACAGCTCAGGGGGATGGCTGCATGTTACAACATGGACACAGCAAGCGGTTCCTACAACCGCACCAACTCTACCTATATATGACTGCAAGCTGTTGACATGGCCCTGTATACCCCTCCTCCCACCCCTCTCTTCTTCCTATTTCAAGTCCCCTCCAGGTCTGTTCTCCCCCCCCCCCCCCCCCCCCCCCCCAACCCAGGCAGAGGGGCGTCAGTTCCGATTAGCGGTATGGGTGGATGCATCGTATACGCATGTCCTTGATTATTGAGTAAAGTGACATCTTACTGGTGCCTTTGCCTGCAACTGTCAGCTTGTCTTTTCTCATATCCAGATTTTTGAGTGGTGCAAACCACTCCAAGGAACAGCAATGTCCGTAAGTGACGTTCACCTATGTGACGTTAATGAGCACCAGTATGTACCAGTAGGGGCCAGTAGGGGCGCTGTAGTAACGTTAACTGCACTGTTGCCTGCTAATGAGAGAGAGAGAGGTGTGGGGGGGGGGGGGGGGGGGGGACTTGCACCACTCAGTTCACAGATTTTTTTTAAACATTTATTTTTTCTTTGCTTCCTATACTTTTCTCTTTCTGAACACTAGGGCTGCAACTAACGATTCATAATCGATTCATCGGGCGATTATTTAAACGATTAATCGATTAATCAGATAATCGCACCTTTTTGCAATTACCTTGTTTTTAGGCATGTTCTAACTAACAATAAACACAATAAAAATGTATACTTCCTTCAAAAATAATATTTTATTACAGCTTTGACTGCACAACAACTGCACTTTAAGTACATAACAAACAAAAATAAAGTATTGAATCAAATATATAAAATATCTGAATATAAAACTCTCTGTGAACAAAGCAGGCAAAGTGCTGTTAATAAAGTATTCAATCAAATAAAAGGTGCTGCTTAACAGTTTGACTGCGGAAAACGATTTATCGGACTTTTAATCAACCCCCCTTCACTGCCGAGATTGTTGTATTACCTTTAGAGCATACGCTGAATTATTTGGGCTTTTAATCCGCGAAAATCCAGCAAAAAAAGCTCCCCTGGTTTGTTATGATCCGAGTGTAGCATCCACCATCTTGGTGCACCCGGAAGACGCACACAAGACTGGTCTCAATGAGGCGTTGCACCCCATTCGTTTACATTGGCCTCAATTTCCCAGAAGCCCTAGCAGCCCACAGCATGTGACGATTTCCGGTTTTTTTATCACAACAGATGCGCCTACTCTCTTTCTCCGCGGCGAAGAAGAATTTTCTTTTTTTTGTTTACATTACGGCGGATTAAACACATAAAACAAAACTCGCGTATGTCCGATATGGCAGCGACATTAACCTGGAGTAATCCATTCAAAGCACGGAAACTGTTAATATAAAACATAATTGACTCGTTTTCTGTAAGACAAATACTATACCGCGTGCACACACACACACACACACACACACACACACACACACACACACCCCCCCCCCCCCCTTGTTTACCATCCACCTGTTGGGTCTCACTGTCTGCGAGCAGCAGTGGTACACCTGTACAGCGCTGTGCAGAGACTCTGAAGATAGATTGTCAGTCACGCTATCTGGGCCTTCCTCTCTCTCTGCCGGTGCCTGCTGGCCCGGAATGAAAGCAGACCCATCCGGTTGGAGCCGCCTGGGACAGGGGACGCTTCACTGTGCCAGACTGAGACCACGGACATCATCCTGGGACAGGGGACGCTTCACTGTGCCAGACTGAGACCACGGACAGGGGACGCTTCACTGTGCCAGACTGAGACCACGGACATCATCGTCCTGGGACAGGGGACGCTTCACTGTGCCAGACTGAGACCACGGACATCATCGTCCTGGGACAGGGGACGCTTCACTGTGCCAGACTGAGACCACGGACATCATCGTCCCCTGGGACAGGGGACGGTTCACTGTGCCAGACTGAGACCACGGACATCATCGTCTGGGACAGGGGACGCTTCACTGTGCCAGACTGAGACCACGGACATCATCGTCTGGGACAGGGGACGCTTCACTGTGCCAGACTGAGACCACGGACATCATCGTCCCCTGGGACAGGGGACGCTTCACTGTGCCAGACTGAGACCACGGACATCATCGCCTGGGACAGGGGACGGTTCACTGTGCCAGACTGAGACCACGGACATCATCGTCCTGGGACAGGGGACGCTTCACTGTGCCAGACTGAGACCACGGACATCATCGCCTGGGACAGGGGACGGTTCACTGTGCCAGACTGAGACCACGGACATCATCGTCCGTGGTCTCAGCGTGCTGCGCTGTCTGTGCCAAACAGAACCCAGGGCTAGCATGCACAGAGCACGTAAACGCACGCATGCACGCACGCACGCACAGGTACTATGCACACACACACGCACACACATGTACAGACACAGATCTGTAACCCAGATCGCAGCCGCGTCACATGATTGAATCCCACAGACAGGCAGCAGAGCAGTCTCCAGCCACAACCAGAAATAGGTTAAACAGGCTAAAAATACCCAAAACATTAATAATTCAGCTTTTGCTAACCTGTACCTCAGAAAAGAAATAGCACACTTCTCGCTGTGAAGTGGCTTAATGGCTTAATGGGCAGGTTTGTACATTGGTGGATTATTCACAGTATTTCAGAGGCTATTTCCTTCCCGCCATAAGGTTGAGGCGTAAACAGAGACGATGCTAATGTGACAGGCGAGGTCAAAACACCAGCGTCTGTACAAGTACAGCGGCTAAGAGGAACGCTCGTTCATTTTGTGATACAAGCGGGACATTTGGCATGAACATTCCTCTGGGTCATCTCTTTAACTTTTTAAACCTGGCAATCCAAAAATCCAGATATCTATATTATCTATATTTCTTGCACATTGTAGGATATTATATATAGATTCACCATTATAGATATTGTGTGTGTGTGTGTGTGTGTGTGTGTGTGTGTGTGTGTGTGTGTGTGTGTGTGTGTGTGTGTGTGTGTGTATATATATATGTATATATATATGTATTAGGGCTGTCCCCGACTAAGGATTTGTATAGTCGACTGATAGATGAATAAATTAGCTGTTAGTCGACTAATAGTCGACTAAGCAAAAAAATTAAAATAAAAATTTCTTTTTTTTTTTGCCCCAAAAAATTGTATATAAAAATACAATATTTACAAAAATATACAAAAATATTGTATTATTCCACTAGGTCTGTGGGGGACATAAACACATTTGAACATTCTGACTGTTCAAATCTTTCTTTTTAACAACTGAGAGGCTTGTCATTAGCCAGATTGAGCACAGCAGGTGAGATTGAGATTCTGGAGTCTATCAGGCCAGCACACTGTGCGATTCAAGTCACAGGCAGTGGCACATTGCCACACAGGCAGACACACTCCAGATGCACATTGGAGATTTGAACAGTCAGAATGTTCAAATGTGTTTATGTCCCCCACAGACCTAGTGGAATAATACAATATTTTTGTATATTTTTGTAAATATTGTATTTTTATATACAATTTTTTGGGGCAAAAAATCCGATCGATTAGTCGACTATTCGACTAATCGAGGTCAGCCCTAATATGTATATATATATATATATATATAAAAGATTATATGCGAAGGACAGATCCTGACTGACTAATTTGAGTAGATGTTGCCATCTGGTGCCCAGGTCTCCCTTCTAAAACAGATTATTAATGTCAATGGGAAATTCCATGGCTTTCGGAGGGTTTTTTAGACTGTTGGTCGAGAGGAGAAAGGGGGAAGTATAATCCTAAAGGAAGAGTATATCAACAGGTTGAGTTGAAGAGAAAGTCAAACAGAGTGGTGAGCATCTTCTTCCTGGGTAGCTCAGTTGGTAGAGCTCTCGCCTTTGGACGACACAATGTTATGGGTTCGAACCCGGGCACCTTGAACTCACCGTAGCACCATGGCTTGAGTCCTGTGTTAAGTGATGCGAGCTGATGTTAGTTGTGTTGACGGAGAAAAAGATCAAATGGTGGAAGATGAAGAAATGCTGTGTGGTGTTCAGGGAGGAGATGAGAAAGGGAGTCAGAGCCATGAAGGACGTAAGCAGGAGTACAATGAAGTCATGAAGGAACTTGGAATTAAGCAGGAGTAAAAGGAGATGAAGGATAAGGCGAAGAGAGAGGTGGTGAGGGAGAAAAGGATTTGTACCGATTGGCTAGACAGGTTAGCAGCAGGTTAAGGTAAGGATAGAGATGGAAATGTTCTAGCAAGTGAAGCCAGTGTGTTGAGAATATGGAACGTATCTGTCAGGAGTTATGTGACAGAAGGGTACCAGTGAGAAGGAAGATGGTAAAGTGCATGTGCTAATGAAAATATTTTTTGATGCTCAAACTATTTATAAAATAAATAACATATCTATAAGGTGTTTTTAAAGGAGCATTCAGTGATTTGGGTGATTTGGAAAAAAACCCGGTCCGCCCGATAACAAGATGTGCACATGCATGCACGCAATACAGTGGGGGGACACGCGACAGGCCAACAGCACACACACCAAGGCCCGCCCCCGCTCGATCATGATTGAATGAAGGCTGGGACACCGAAACCTAAGGTTTTTTGACAAATCGTGCCTGCAGTGGCTCTTTAAGAAAAGGGGGTACAAATTATGAAAACAGTTAACAATGGCACTGGTGGATAGATTAAATAATTAATACCTGGCACTCAAAGAGTTAGTGCCAGGACCGTAATCCCGTCTTATGGACGTCTTTGCAATGGGTGCCAAAACGACAAGACGTTTTATTTTATTTATTAAAAAAATTAAAAATTTTAAACGTCCTCTCTTTCTTTATAATGGGAGAATTGGCACTCAGAGCCTAAACTGGTGACCACCAGGTGGCGCTGAAGGAGTTAAAGTACATGGAATGGAATCAACTGCAGTGGAATACATTGCCTGCATTTCACTGGGACTTGTTTGTTCTCTAAAGGCAGGTGCAGAGAGCAGATCCAGCTCTTTGCTAAATACCCATGGAAGCCAATCCCCCAGGGAGAAGAAGGCCTGTCTAAATATGTGGCTAATCTACCACATAGAAGAACGATGTGAACAAAGAGAGAGAGAGAGAGAGAGAGAGAGAGAGAGAGAGAGACAGACAGAGAGAGAGACAGAGAGAGCTAGAGTGAGTGAGTGCGTGCGGGGTGTATAGAGGAAGAAGGTGGAGAAGCAACATTTGGTGGGGTCCAATAGTTAGCCCTGTGTATTTTAGTCTATTTCTGGCCGCTCCGCTTCGGGCTCTGTGTGTTTGTGCGCACAAGTTCTTGTGTGTGTGTGTGTGTGTGTGTGTGTGTGTGTGTGTGTGTGCGTGTGTGCGTGCGTGCGTGCGTGTGTCTGTGTGTGCGGTTCAGTTCCCAGAGGAGCACTCTGGTGCAGCAGCTCTTTAGTTTACTGCACGTATTACACTCATGTGCCATTACCACACACACACACACACACACACACACACACACACACACACACACACACACACACACACACACACACACACACACACACACACAGACAACTGCTCTTCCACTAACATGCCGACATACTGACACTGCTGCAGCTATATTGCCGACGTAGCCCAGTGCATCTTATGATAAGCGTGCATCAAAGTGTGCATTGTGTGGCATTGTGGATGTTGACCCCCCACACACACACACACGCACACACACACACACGCACACTCCCACCCACCCTCTCCCCCTGACTTCTTTTATGAGGCTGCTTCTATTAATCAGCGTGAGTTGGCTTGGGTAATAACCACGCGGATAGGCCAGGGCACAGACATAAAGCCATTAGAGGACCACAATCCGCAAAGCCTTCTTTATTGTCATCTCAATGAATCAACACAGCTTATTAAAAAGGAAAAAAAAGGAAAGAATAGGACTCAGAGATAGACTCCGGGAGCTGTCATGAGGCTCCCAAACACCCCAGCGCTACACCCGGGGGACCACCTCACACAGTGCTTAACACACAGCGCTACCCGGGGTACCACCTGCCTCACACACACAGCCACGCTATATACAGTACTATACTGCACAACTATAGTGAGATCAACCGGTGATGCACTAGAGAGTGCATGAGAGTGTTGAGAGTGTACAAATATAGAACCAGGTGGACCGTCAAGGTTCCATTTGGCGTTAGTGGATAAATTCACACTGAGGATTTCACTGTGTATGTATCCATGTTCCATGTTTTATTTTTACGTCCCTCGTGTTTCCTTAAATATAGTGCAATATTTTATCACAGAGGCACTCATAGATTTCATGTCTTTGCAAGGGTAAAAAGCTAAAGGGAACGCTTCGGTTTACATCTCAGACAAATAATGCCCATGGCTGTTATTAAAAAAAGCAAGTGTAGCATCCACAGAAAAGGTGAAATAGTGTTTCATTCGTACTTCTGGTATGGATAAATCCATACAACCGGTAGCCTTGTACAATTGTTGTACAATTCACATGGGGGGTGGGGGGGGACATAATTTAAAGAAGTGAAAAGGCCTTCGACCTGCTTTCATTTTGATGCTTTTCTCAATGCCCCCCCCCCCCCCCACACACACACACACACACACACTGCACATTTCTGTCACCCAGGGGCTAAATTCAAACAAGATCTCCTACAAGGCCCCACCCTTCCAGCACCAATTGGCTTAATGCTGACCACCCCCCCTTCTCGAATCATCACCACCTCCCTCCCTCTCTCTCTCTCTCTCTCTCTCTCTCACACGCATGCATGCACGGACACACACACACACACACACACACACACACACACACACACACACACACACACACAGACACACACACACACACACACACACACACACACACACACACAAGCCCACACTTGCACAAGAATGCAGAAAACAGCCTTGAATTATTCAGCCTGCGCGGAGTGCGCGCCAGCCAAGACGACAGGCTAGTTGCACGGGCAAGCTGGACCGTGTTGATGAGCAAGTGGATGGGATATTGCTTGTGTGTGTGTGTGTGTGTGTGTGTGTGTGTGTGTGCGCGGGCGGGCGGGTGGGCGTGCATGCGCGTGTGCGTCTGCGTGTGTGTCCAGCCCAGAGGAGGGCTGGGTGAGATACTGTGTGTAACACATTCTCAGTGTTAGTTTAACCATTTGTAACTCCCAGTGTACAAATGTACCCATAAATTAAAGCTGTATTTCTTAAATTTAAAAATTTTCCTTCCAGTGAAATATTTTATTTTCTGGCCAAAAGGTATATTTTAGACGTGAAGCGTAGGCGCAGGCTTTCAACTTCCTCTAAACAGTCTTTGTTTTGGTGAGTGTATTTTATTTTATTTTTTTACTAGGCTACTCTACCAGGAGCTGCGAGCAACGGCTCAAAAGTAACATTGCGTTAAGGAGAACTCCTTCTAACGATATGGACCAGAGCTAGAGGAAGGCCAGCCTCAGTTCCACAGCGCAAGGTCGGCCGCTCTCCACAGTCATTTCTTCCAGACCGCTCCAGCGTTCCGCACACATCCTATTACAGCCGAGCTGAGGCTCACACACATACGCAACAAACGCACTCACTGACATAACAAACACACACGCGCACACACACTGGCTCGTCTTCCCTTTGCAAACCACTCATTATCACACTCTGTACTGTCAAATAACGCCATACTGTAGGTGAGGACATTCATATTTTCACCATTAAAGCCTGTTTTACAGGTGTTGCCGACCAAGTTCAACTTGGCAACCTGGTACCCATCAGCACACGACCCACACTGCATCCTACATCCAGTACCACATGACAAAGAAACAGTCGCACACATCTTAATACTTTTACCGCCATTGCCGAAGCCCTTCGGCAATTGAAGCCTAATTTTGATACTAACGCTTGCCGCCATTGCCGAAAGCCCTTCGGCAATCTATTTTTATAGTGCATTCGAACGACCCATAATGCTACTCACGTTAGCCAGTGCTAGCACAGCACTGGATCGTTCATCTTAGATCGTCGTCGCCATAATAATCCATTCTATCCGTTTCTTTCAATCGCCTGTATCTCCTATTCCTTGTCCCAAATGGCATTTTTGGTCAAAACAGCGTTTCTTTGACGTCACAGAGCCGAGGCTGTGTAGCAGGCCAGAGCTCCAGTCTGGATTCAGATTGTCAATAAGGAAGGCCCCGCTCCGTATAGTTTCCAAATTTAGGTCTACGGCGAAATGACCGGAAATGGCGGCTTTTCAAAATAAGAGCTCAAATTAAAAAAATGCTGGCGTGAATTAGGTCCTAATTTTTCAATAAATGATAGCAGTAAATGTGTTAAATGGTTACAGCCACTATAAAGGACTGTACATTGCCAGACATGACCGTCTGGTGGACCTGGTCTCAGACAAGATCAGAGGAGTACAGGACAGGACAACAAGAATGTATAAACACAGCACTGTAAAACTAGACACACATGTCAATTCACTACAAGATATTCCAAATACCCAGATATTGTGTTCATCAATTAAATTAGAAAAACTGTCACTATCTTTGAAATTGGCTGCCCATTTGATTTGTATATGGACACTTGTTTTACATCCAAACTTATGAAATATCAGCCTTTGGTGGAACGGGATATAATTGTCCTGTATTTGGAAGTCTGGGCCATGTCCATAAACTTTTGGCTAAATACTGTTCTGTCTCAGCTATTATGGGCAATCTGTCTATCTGGAGAAGGCGTTGTTTCATTTATCCTTAGGTGGCTTAAAGAAAAAACAAAACAAAATAAACATCCTGTCTAGTAGTGTCAAGTAGTAGTATGTCATCAATGTGCTATCTTTTCCTCTGTGTGTTAAGCATGTGCAGCAGTTGTATTTGGTTGGACCATATAATGAAACCTTCCGCTGATCAGTGTTTGGGTCTATTGTGCAGATTCAAATAAAATAATTCAAATGTGTGTAAGGAACAGCACAAAATAAGTTAGAAAACAAGACAATAAGAGGAAGACAGAGAGAGAGAGAGAGGCAAGTGGTGGGGGGGTGTTGACATTGGTGCAGCCTGTGTGTGTGTGCGTGCGTGTGTGTGTGTGCGTGCGTGCGTGGACATAATCCTCTCCCTGCTCTCATTGGGTTTTAATGCGGATGCTATTTCCATAAACCTGCCTCCTGAATCACTGCCATCCTCTTACGCTTAGCCCGGGTCGTGCAGCGCTAATACCAGTGGCAAATGCATGCTGGGAAAACATACAGTACATCCTCTGACACCTCTCCAAGACAATCACTGTTATTCACCATCGCTAGCACCATAACAAAGGGAGGGAGGTGGGGGGGCGTGTTCTTAGCGCTAGCAGCTAGCTACAGTCGAGCCGTGACCATTGCGATTATTTTCTTCTCGACTCGGCTGGATTTGAGGAGTGGCAGTGGGAGGATGGAGCAGTTGGCAGAGGGTTTTGTGTGTTGTGTTGTGTGGTGTGTGTGCACGCACACACGCACACACACGTGCGTGTGTGCGTGCATGCGCGCGTGCGTGCGTGCGTGTGTTGGTGCGTAGTGAGAAAATGCAGGATTTGCCATGATGCTGAGCTGGGTGAAGTAAATCTCCTGTAGACTTGTATAGTAGAGTGTAGAGTTTTGTAACAAACAAACGCACAAGCAAGTGCGCCGCGCGCATGCTTAGAATGTCTGAAGACTGCAAACTGACTGTGAAAAGTGGACTGACTAACTAATCAAATGGCAGATGTGGGGAATTCAACTGTTGTGGGGCGTGATTACATACAAAGTACTCTGCACTATATGCACTTTGAGTACTATGCACTTTTTTACTGATTGCCCTGTGTTTTTATTGTTCAGTGTTTTTAGGTTTTTACCATGTCTTACAGTATGTCATGTTTTTATTATATTGGAGCTTCCAATCCATACGTAAGATTTTTCACACGTATGTACCTGAACGTGCAACTAAGTGAATGTGAATCTGAATGTCATCACACACACACACACACACACACACACACACACACACACACACACACACACACACACACACACACACACACACACACACACACACACACACACACGACAGGCCGCTATGTGCACACGTTTGTCTTACCGGCGTTACACACCGTCCCTTGTGTTCACAGAGGGCCACTACACTGCCAAGCCAGCGTGCACAATGTGCACACAGACAGACACACACTGACTTACATGATGTACACAACCTCATCCCCTACAATGCATGCACCAATGTTACGGTACACACACACAGACCATATACTGTACACAAGTAGACACACACATGCACGTGCACACACAAACACACACACATGCAAGCGCACACACACACACACACACACACACACACACACACACACACACACACACACACACACACACACACACACATTGCCAACACTGCCAAGAAATGCACACCTGGTCAGCTGTCAGAGCTTCTGCAAGTCTGTGGCCAAGCTTGTGTCAGACGTGTCGTGGTCGTCCCTGAGCGTTCTACCCTACTGCAGCCTGTGTCTACATTCCAGTCCAGCACGCCTCCATTAGGCCACGCCTCCATTAGGCCACGCCTCCATTAGGCCACGCCTCCATTAGGCCTCCATTAGGCCACGCCTCCATTAGGCCACGCCTCCATTAGGCCTCCATTAGGCCACGCCTCCATTAGGCCTCCATTAGGCCACGCCTCCATTAGGCCTCCATTAGGCCACGCCTCCATTAGGCCTCCATTAGGCCACGCCTCCATTAGGCCTCCATTAGGCCACGCCTCCATTAGGCCTCCATTAGGCCACGCCTCCATTAGGCCTCCATTAGGCCACGCCTCCATTAGGCCACACTGTTCTGTCTAGAACACACCGTAACATCCCACAATACAATTCCATTCTGGCAATAATTATGTTAGCAGCACATCGGATTAAAGTGAGCATTAGTGGGTGTACACGTGTGTGTGTGTGTGTGTGTGTGTGTGTGTGTGTGTGTGTGTGTGTGTGTGTGTGTGTGTGTGTGTGTGTGTGTGTGTGTGTGTGTGTGTGTGTGTGTGTGTGCATGCGTGCGTGCATGTATGTGTGTGTGTGGGGGGGGGGGGACTACTTAGTTGCCAGTATCACGTACCAAATACTCCAAACTTCTTGATGAAGAAGGGTCCAAAACTTCAAGCACTCTCTCTCTCTCTCTCTCTCTGTAGCTGATTTGTACATCAATGCAATGCGTTGATGAGCTTCAGCTTCAGTTGTAGTCTTGTAGATTTGCCATTTTGCGCTGCAGGACACTTGTGGAAGTATAATGGGCCCTTGGGGCTCTCTGTGTGAGACGTGGGGCCCTTGGGGCCCACTGTGTGAGACGTGTACATGTAATGCACTCAGTACGTCTAGCAGCTGGTGTCAGCTACAGAAACATTCCAACAAACATGAATTAGTGATCCAAGCTGATCGGATGACACTGACGGACCCCTCACAGGGGGGTGGCTAGGAAGGAGTTAATGACAAAATGCAGACGTTAATAACTCATAACCCGTCTCCTGGGGAATCCTAGTTTACATTAATTACACTGTAGCTCCCGGCAAACTGCATATCAAGCAGGATTCTACAAACAAACAACTGGCATGTCTACTTACCATCAAGCACCAAAGCAACAGGGGTCGTTGTGCACAGTGGTGGGAAAACAATAGTTCTTCTTAGGTAAAGGTATATCAATACCATAATACCAGAAATGCTCTGTTAAGTAAAAGTAATCATTCCAAATTTACGTGAGAAAAGTATTGGCATCAAAATATATACGTAATATAAGTAAATAAGTAAAAGCACTCTTTATGCAGAATTGACCACAAGTTTTCAAAAATGAATACAAATCTTTTGAAAATAGTAAGTAAAAGTACATTATTTGACTCTAAGATGTAGTGGAGTAGACGTAAAACTATAAAACATTAAAAAACTAAACTCCAGTAAAGTATACATATGTTTTGGAATAAAATGTATAATAAGTTTTTTGGAGTAGGAGAGGGGTTGGGTAGACTGTTGAACGGGGAGAGACTGAATAAATCACACCCGAACGTATGTACTGTATGTATATGCACTAATATAACACAGAACATACTGTATGTATATGCACTAATATAACACAGAACATACTGTATGTATATGCACTAATATAACACAGAACATACTGTATGTATATGCACTAATATAACACAGAACATACTGTATGTATATGCACTAATATAACACAGAACATACTGTATGTATATGCACTAATATAACACAGAACATACTGTATGTATATGCACTAATATAACACAGAACATACTGTATGTATATGCACTAATATAACACAGAACATACTGTATGTATATGCACTAATATAACACAGAACGCCATGACACATGTGACTCCGTAACAAAGCATTTCCACAGGCTTTAAAGTGTAAATTATACCACCAAGAAGTACCGACCTTCAAGTGCAAAATGCTGCGTTTTATTATACGCATCAATTTCACTTCAAAATTGCAACGCAAAAAAAATGTAATAACTGTATCATTACATTTTTCACGTGACAATCTGTAATGTTCTGGCGAGCAACAAGGTCATACAATGAAGTGTAAATTAGGCTTCATATTGTTTTTATCACATGTGGAACGTGTACAGGTCCACAGTTCTAAAGGGCAGGGTGAATGAATAAATGAACGAATGAAAATACATACCGTAGAGGTAAATATACAACCAAAAAACAATGCAGTATGAACCAAAACCCTCCGAGTTACAATTGGTCATGCTAACAGAATTAGAATTGTACTGGGCATACAATCATACAATCTGTGGTGTGTCTGCTTTATGCCTGCAGTAAATATTACTGGAGATATTGCACTATTATAGTGCAATCACACTGGCTGCATTTCATCCGACCACATGCGTGCAGGTCTGTCTGTCTGTGCGTGCGTGCGTGCGTGCGTGCGCGTGTCTGAGGGTAAAGCAAATGGAAGGAAGGGGAACAGCAGTGCAGCCTGACACCCATCAACGTTGGCCTGTTACATTTCGATGACACATTGTAGGCTACCTCCAGAATAGGGGAGGCAGAAAGGAGGAGGGGGTGGGAGACTAGGGGGGTGTGTGTGTTGGGGGGGGGGGGGTGTTGGAGCCCAGCAGTGAGGCTAAAGGAGGATTCAAGAGGTACAAGGGAAGCGTAATAGTTTCATCACCCGATGGGGGAGGCAGTACACTGAAACTTTCGAAGCCTGTGTGACGTGTGTGTGTGTGTGTGTGTGTGTGTGTGTGTGTGTGTGTGTGTGTGTGTGTGTGTGTGTGTGTGTGTGTGTGTGTGTGTGTGTGTGTGTGTGTGTGTGTGTGTGTGTGTGTGTGTGTGTGCGCGCGCCATGCACGTCTGGGGGCTGCCTTTAAGCACCCGAGCGTGTGAGAATCGCTGTTGACTGTGCTCTGTGTGCAGAAAGGAAAAAACAAAACGCCAACATGTAAACACTGCACATGTACATCGATGGCAATTAAATGTTGTTAATTCCCTCCGACGTGGGAATAGTGTTGTTTTAATAAGTGCTCCACCCGGAACGGTTGTTGTTTAAGTCTTTCCGAGTGCAGATGGTTTGGAGATCTGCTCTCGTCGAGAGAGAGGGAGAGAGAGCACAAGGGAGAGAGAGAGAGAGAGAGAGAGAGAATGTGAGAGCGAGGGAGGGAGATGGAGAGAGAGAGGGATGGAGTATAGAAGTTTGGAGTATTGGTCTTGTTAGTGTCTGTGGCCTTCTGACCTTCATTTGCACATTGACAGAGTGTGAATTTCAGACAGATAAATGACGCTAGAGTATAGAGAGAGATTGGCGAACAGATGGCCAGAGATAGAAAAATCACAATTGGTGCAATCCCCCCCACCTCTTTCTCTCTCTCTCTCTCATTAGCAGGCAACAGAGCATGCACTATCCCTCTCTGTTTCTGGCGCCCCCTACTGGTACTAATAAGTCATATACTCGTGCTCATGACCAATGCCACATAGGCGCATAGGCGGACACGGACATTGCTGGTTGTAGGAGTGGTTGCACCACTCAAAAACAGACAGTCTCTGCTAAACACACGTACGGCCTGCCGTGAACACATTCTCTGCTCTGGCATTCTCTCAAAGAACAATTCATTTTTGTTCTGTATGTTTTGTATTTCTGTTGCTCGTCTTCCCCCCCATTCACGAGTTACACAAGTTAATTGATTGTAGAACAGCTTCCCCTCACAATAACAAGTTACACAAGTTACGTTTCCATTGTTTAATTTACAATTAAAATTTAATTTAATATGTTTTAAGACTTACGGGGTTTCCATCGGACAGAGTTTTGACGACGTCATCGGAAAAACATCCGTCGCACTGGCATGCAAAGGGTTCTGGGAAATTGAGGCCTAATGCATTACAATGGTGGCGGTGGCATGCAGCGGGTGCGTTCCTCCTCCGCTCTGTTGTTGTGATCGCCACTTTGGATTCTTTTTTAATACTATGACAAAGGATCACACCATTTTAAAGCGGATTTTCATGAAAAGGAACGATAATGTCGGTGCGGTCGTTCCTCAAAGGTTAGTGAAATCCAGGCAGTGAACACACACAGACTGTACAGTACTACAGTATATCACATATATATATATATATATATATATATATATATATATATATATATATACCAGAAATACCAGTAAGAAATATTAAAAGTTTGTGTCGGTCGACCGCCTTATTTGCATGTTTAATGTGACGCATGTGTCTTGTTGGCTTGGTATGTCGGGCTCTTTGTCTTCTGACTGGCTGCTCTTTACTGACGCCTCTCTCAGCGGTGTCATTTCAGGAAAAATACGGGGTGGCAAGGTACCACATTACTCAACCCGTCACATTGTGAGGTCATAGATCCACCATTTTCACTATTTCCTGAGGAGAAATTGAGAAAATGTTTGCGTTATAATGATATGCCCATGAATAGGGATGGCCAGGTGAAAGTGGTTAACCGTTCCCTGCGGTGATTATACAATTGTGTTCCAGATTGGTAAGGAACCAGTTCTACAGTCAATTAACTCGTATAAGTCGTGTTAGGGATGGAAAGTGTGGTTGCAGAGAAGAAAACACACATCTATAAATATTAGGGATGGGACTCGATTAAAAAAAATCTAATTAATTTGAAGCATTGTAATTAATTAATCAAAATTAATCACATAATTAATGGCATATCAATATTTGACCTGAGGTCACTGCCGGACCTGACCACCAGAGACCCCACCCCCTTGTGTGCATGTCTTGTTTTATTGTCATTAATATTAAATCAGTTTGAAAAGTGTCAAACTAGGTTTGGCTGCCCCTTGTCCATTACTTGAGTAGAAACAATTAATAGACAGGATACCACTGATATGGTTGACTGTACGCCATTTTCTTTTCAGATGTTTTCCATTTTTCAAATTACTATTTTATTGCGGTGTGTCACTGAGCAGTATGGGTGGGAGGGTTGAGGGTTTTCTTTCTCTTTTTTTCTTTCATTTTTTGTTTTCTATAAAATATTTTTTTTATTCATATCACAATGTTTAATCTACAACAATTTATAATCTGTTCTCAATAAAAACCTATTTGACAAAAACAAAAAAAGTGTCAAACTCAAAAATGCTAACAACAAACACATGAACATTTGATGTCACTACCTCTAAAGCATAGGGGGGGGGGGGGTATCCGATCAATGCTGGCAATGTCCCTTGGAGAACAGACATGAAAAAAGTTGAATCCAAGCTTTTAAAAGGCTAGGATATCGATTGAATTGCTTTCCAAAGGGATTTTCTTTTTTTTGTTCTCTTTTTCATCACTGGGACTCAGAAAGGAGAGCGCCGCTTGGTGTGTAGCGGGTTGCAGATGGCATGGTTGACTGCCATAGTGGATGGAGAGAAAGACAAAGATATAACCATAGACAGACTGACTGACAAACAATCATGAATGTTCATTTAACTCTCGCCAGTCATTTTTACACTCTCAGAGTGTAAATGAACTGTTGAGATCAGAAAGAGAACGTGAAAGCGGGAGAGAGAGAGTGTTGGGGAGAGACCCACCCCTAGCAGAAAGAGAGAGAGAGAGAGAGAGAGAGAGAGAGAGAGAGAGAGAGAGAGAGAGAGAGAGAGAGAGAGAGAGAGAGAGAGAGAGACGTGGGTGAGAGACCTACCCCTGGCAGCGTCTTCTGTTCATGAAGGGCATTCTGAGCTTTGATGGCCGACTCCCGGGCACAGTAGGTGAGGAACGCACAACCTGCAGCACAGTTGACACACCAGGACAGAAACATATTAGTAGTGTTGTAGTCGAGTCGTAGTCGAGTAGTCAGGTTCTCATCTAGATTGTGGAACCATTGGTGCACATGTTTGTATGTCAGAAACTGAACAGTGTGGGATATGTGCATTTTATTATTTTTTTCTTTATATTTCCTGTTATATTGTATTGTTATGTTGTTTATGTCGTATATATATTTATTGTTAATGGCGTTTAATGTTTGTGTTTGCACCGTTTGATTTACATCACCTAATTCTTTTTTTTTTTAAATACAGGCAAGTCTTATCCCTTATCTCTAAACTTCTTTTCCTTTTTTACTATTTAGAGAAAACAAATGGAGTAGTTCAAATAGCCAATCAACAAGCTCACAACATTTCGATGTAGATCGGCTAGCTGAAAAAATTTAAATGTTTTTCAAAATGGTAAAAAAGGCAAAGAGGTTTAGGGATAAAGGTTTAGGGTGCAAAACATGGTCTTGGCCTGGTGGAGACAATAAATGCATCATGTGCTGAAAGTGTGGCGGCCGTGTTAAGTGGTCCAATGGGTGGGTGTGAGGGCTGGGATCCCAGCCTCACAGTGAGATAAGACTCATCCAACCCACACTCACATTTGCATTCTACTTTATCTTCTATAGTATTGACATTTGCAATAATTATACTATAATGCATAAAAACTATCAGTATTTGAGAATGGTTTGGTGACAATATGCACTCTTGTACTAATGTTTGTTCTTTATTTAGTTCCTGAAATGGCAACATATGGGGCAGGGGGTGGAGTCAGCTGTGATGCAGAGGACCATACCAATAGACTTGATTGAGAAGGGGGGGATTGGGAATTGTTTAGTGATTCCAGTTGTCTCTAATTGCTGTCCACCCCTTTGTGTATTTATTGGTTTGGTCCACTACTATATAAGCCTCCCTCATGTGTCATTTGAGCAGGTCTGTTAGTTGAGTTATTTTCCTGTTTCGTTCCACGTTATTCACAACTGCAATCACAAAGGCTTTGACGATAGGTGTTTGCTTCAAATACACAGCAATATAAGCAGATTCACAACTGCAATCACAAAGACTTTGACGTACTGTAGGTGTTTGCTTCAAATACACAGCAATACAGGAACTATAGAATATAAAGATGCTGGATTGAAACCAGACGTTGAACAGGAAATACCTGATTAGGTGTACTGTGTGAAGCCAGAGGCTTGAAATATATCTATAGAATAACACAGACGGGTCGGGACTAAGCATGACATTAGCATAAACACTGCAGAAAAGACAAGCCGTTACAGTGCATATACGGCATAACATCTATAGCTATAGCTATTTATCTATTTTCAGTAGTAGCCCGACCACATTATAATTCCAAGTTACCGAAAGCTGAAAGATAAGAGGAAACTAGTTCTACTCCTAGAGATGGAGGGGGAAAGAAATCAAGTGTGCCAGCATGCTCTGTACTGGCACGCCATCAAACTCACTCCATCAGAACATCTTGTCAGTCAAGAAAAATAAGAGCTTGCAAAAAGGGAATGTGTCTGTCGGAATAAAGGAACAAGCTAATGACAGCAGGCAACTGTGAAAGAACCAATGGTACACACAGACAATTTCC
The DNA here is from genome assembly GCF_964188405.1 of Protomyctophum parallelum. NCBI lineage: Eukaryota > Metazoa > Chordata > Actinopteri > Myctophiformes > Myctophidae > Protomyctophum > Protomyctophum parallelum. Next base: position 38,216,485 of record NC_139701.1, read on the forward strand.
TATAGCGAGAGGAGAGGAGAGGAGAGGAGAGGAGAGGAGAGGAGAGGAGAGGAGAGGAGAGGAGAGGAGAGGAGAGGAGAGGAGAGGAGAGGAGAGGAGAATGAAACAGTGGGAGCTGGGGGATGGGGGCAGCCTGTCCAGCCTGCCCATCCTTAGCACCATGAAATCAGGCTCTCGCTGTCCGAAGCGCACAGCAGTCTGCCCAGCACCACAACACTGAGCTCTTCTGACAGGCCAGCAGCACAGACACAAGGAACAGAGCTGATGGGAGGGTGAGAGTCAGGGATGGGGGCTTTATACCAGTCTGCGGATAAAGGGGGGAGGGAAGGGAGTCGTGTACAGTGTACACAGACAGACACACACAGACACACACACACACACACACACACACAGTACTCATAAACAAAGCAGATGTAGGTACACCGTCCCATTACATGCGACTTCTGCCGAAAAGGAGCGAATGATGAGAAGAGAAGATGGAAGGGGTGACAGAAGGAGGAGCGGGAGAGAGAAAACAGAGGGAGTATTGAGGCAATCATTTTCCCCGTGACTGTCTGAATAAATAGATTTGCTTGTGTTCTATTAATGAGGTTCATGTGGGTTACCCCACAGTATCATATTTCTGCCACACTTGGAAGACGGTTTATTAGCAGCCAGCTGCATTTTGGATCTCATTTCAACAGCCAAATGTATTCAGTGGGTGGTGATAAATTTGGTGTCTTTACACGGACAATATTCCAATTCATTCCTCACATCGGATATCAGTTCACCCTCAGCCATCCATATATACGCTCACCATGCAGTCAGTCAAACCCTAATGTATTATTATTTATTTGCAAGCTATTTATTTCCTTTCCTGCGTTAGTGTGCGGTATATGTGCATAATGTACATGTACTGCAGTAGCACACGTGTGATTTTAGTTTATTTCAAGGTTTCCGAGGCATGTGTATGCTTTCAAAGACCTTTGAACTCATGTGGTTAGTCTATTCATGCGGTATACACAGTAGTGCACACGGCGTGCCTATGAGTAGAGGCAGGTCACTGCACCACTGTAACCTCCTGCAGGCTGCATCACAAAGGAGGGTTAGACTGCCATGTCAACCATTGATTCATTGATTGACCTGTAACCTTTATCGCCTGTATAGATGCTGCTCCCAGCATGTCCCTTGTGCGTGTGTGCGTGCATGCGTGCGTGCGTGTGTACAGTATGTGTATGCGTGGGACGTGTGAACATATGTGGGATGTACGTGTGTGTGTGTGTGTGTGTGTGTACGTACATGAGCCTTCATGTGTCTACATGTCTTCATGTGTCTACATACACATACAGTACACATGTACTGTACTGTGTATACTGTAGGCCTATAGCACTATGAGCTACGTGTATAATCTAAGTCCACATTCAACCAGATAACTCCAAAATGTTCATTTTTCAGGAAATTGAAAATATTATTGTTTTCAGGAAGTAAAGTAAACCTGGGAAAAAGTACTTGAGAGTACCTTTTCCCTAACCCCTCTCCCATGAGAGTGGGAGAGGGGTTGGAGTTAGCTGCTTTAGCAGACAGTTTGAATGAGGGTCCAATGGAATTTGCTGGTTTTGTCCGAAGCACTTTTTGACATAAAGGCTGTTCAATAGCATTGTTTTCTGGAGAAATAAAAATCAAACCTGAAAAATGGAGTTAGCTGCATGGTTTCTGCCGGACAGCGACGATAATATATTGTAGTAAGTTAAAGCGTTAAGCGTGTTTGATGCGTGGTTGATGGACATCCATCCCCTGTAGATTTTGTACTCTTTAAATTAAGTCAAATTAATGTTGCAACCCAGAACTTATTTGAATGGAGTTGGAACAACTGATGGCCGGTATAGGGAGGTGGAGGACGACCTATACTAGCTCTCCAATTAGCCTTCATGCTTTTCACATTGCCACGCGCCTGTTACCAAGCTCCAGCAAAGATCACAGCCCCATTCATCCATTTAATCATAATATAAGCTTGACCTGTTTACCTCGGGACAAAAATGAGTCCCCCAGCGGGGGTCGTTTTCCCTGTCACGTACTCCTATAGGCTTCGATTGCAAATAATGATCCTCCCTATACTGTACTTCAGCCCTCCACGTCGACGCCATGCAGCCACAATGCGCCGGTGTCAGTGAGCGAGGTTGCTTCCAGCACAGGTCAGCTAAAACGTTATACTTAGACCAATCTAGTGTGAGGTAGGACACCTACTGGTTGAAAGGCAGTATCGCCTGAAGCTCATACGCGCAGTACCTGTATATTCCCAGCCGGGGCAAGTGGGGATTTTGAACGTTTCAAAATCCGGATAGGACATATATAGTTCTTACGGATCGACGCTTTACGCTCCCATTCACAGTTTATTTGTTTTCTTAGATGGTTGAGAGTAGTGTGAGAGAATGCTTCCAGGATTTTCCCCCCCACTCTCTCTGGGTTTGCTGTTGTTGGTTTTACTAGAGGAATGCTGGGCTCCCTCTCTGAATGGGAAATTAGTATTTTGCATTACAATCACAAACACGATTTTATTTGTTAATGTGTAATGCATAGGGCACCGCGAATAAATTAATAACCGCAATGCTGGCAAACAAAGAAAAACATGAACTCCATTTAAATGTGATTCTGTGCTCTTTAATGTATGGCTTAATAAGAATTTGCAGGCCACGGGCGAAAAAGCTTTAACAACTTCATAATTGGAATCCAAACACGTACAAATTGCCAGCAATGCATTGCATACCAAGTGTGTATGAGTGCGAGCGTGTGTGTGAGAGAGAGTGCGAGTATGCATGCATGCGTGCGTGCGTGCGTGCCTGCGTGCCTGCGCGCGGAGGGTAGCATGATGAAATTGTTTGAAACACAACATAAAGGTGCTGTAACTGGAGCCTGCTGACACAGCGATGGGGAATGCCTTGCCAGCGTGAGCAGATGATCCAGAACATCATCTGATAGCAATCTAAAACCTTATCTCAACACACTGGTTCCAGCTCAGAAGGAAAAGAACACTCTCCTGTGTTCTCTCCTCTCCTCTCCTCTCCTCTCCTCTCCTCTCCTCTCCTCTCCTCTCCTCTCCTCTCCTCTCCTCTCCTCTCCTCTCCTCTCCTCCTAATTCATAGGTGTACAGTTTAAAGGTGCATTGTGTATCTACTGAGAGGGTGACTGATTAAAGAGCACACAAGGGTATAAGTGGGAAAGAGGGAGAGAGAGAGAGAGAGAGAGAGAGCGAGAGAGAGAGAGAGAGAGAGAGAGAGAGAGCGTTGTGAGGAATAAAGCTGTGTCGACAGCAGCCATTCGCACGGCTATTTACTGTGGCCATTATCAGAACTGTGCCAGGCCTACATCTGGTGCAGCACCTTTGGCCCTAATCTGTGAGGAGTGGCTAATTTCTGTTACGTGTAGGCCCTCCATGACCATGCCCTCTGACGTGCACATGCACTCAGTCGCACGCACGCAAGTGTGCGCTTGCACACACACACACACACACACACACACACACACACACACACACACACACACACACACACACACACACACACACACACACACGCACACACACACAAACACACACATGCACTCTTTGTGTTACCTTGGATCAGCACATATACTAATGACTACTAACTCCCTGGATCTATCTTAACTGTCACTCTCTCTCAGTCTACACACAAATACAAACAGGCTATGCACACTACACAGACACTACACAGCTCCTTTCTCTCTCTCTATGTCACAACTCACAAGACCATGCAGATACACCTCAACAAACAAACTAAGGGCACATATACACCGAAATCCCCACTACAGGTATACAGACCAGCTATATCAGACCCTTATACCCCTTATCCCTAAATGTAATTGCCGATCTACAAGCTCACAACGTGTCGATGTACAGTAGGTGTAGTTTTTAAAAGGTTTTTCAAAATAAAATAAAATAATAAAATAAATTGCATCTCTTATCATCATACATCATCATCTCATTCTGGCCAATCACAATTTGCGTCCTCACTTCTGCGTCTTCACTTTTCTGCCCTCACTTTTACCTTGAATATGTCAATATGTACTTTGCTCAGCCAATCAAATCATCGCTGTGGGGTGATCAGCCAATCACACGCCATTGCGTTTACACAAACCCGGAAAGCTGGGCATAGGAGGGGCTTATAGCGCCTCTCAAAAATGGCAAAGAAGTTTAGGGATATGTAATTGGTGGCACAAGATAGGGTCCCAAGTCTGCACACACCCAACCTCTCTTTCCTACTTCCTCCATAAACTCTCCATCAAAGAGCCAAAGCTGTCCCAGGGTAGTGGAAGAAGTGTGAACTTCCTCTCATTGTGGCATTTCCTTGGCCAGCACAGGGAGCAGAAACAGAGCCAGTGCGCAGCTGGCACAGATTCTCACCCGGCTCCCTCGCACATCATTTGCACTCTGTGGAAAATGCCATCACTACCAAGGGTAAATGGCTTGCTTACTTTATTTACTGCCTCGGGGACGGGGGGGGTAGAGGGGTGCATGGCGCAGGATCGGTCAGAGTGATGGGCTTTTAGAGGGGTCAGTGAAATACACATCATCAGCACAGATGCAATGTGATTATGACCTGCGTCATCACCCTCGCAGATTGACCGCAAGGGGGTTAATCATGCTGATCTCAGAGCAGCTCTCGGTTCGCTTAATCACTCCCTCACCTCTTCCACAAAGCAGATCCCAGATCTGTCTCTGTGCTCAAATGACCCCACGCATGAGGGAGGGAAGGGCGAGGTATAATCAAGAAGAAGAGATGGGGCATGGGGAGGACCTTTCTAAAGTGCTCTCACTCATTGTCCTGACAACAATATTTCCTCTGCCCGGGCCTAATGGGCATGTAATGAGGGCTGTAATATAAGCAGAAGCCTATAGCATAACCTGTAAACCTTAATTAAGTCCGGCAGCCTCCTTAAATGCCAGCCAACCCCTGTGCTCCGTCTCCGGATCCCGTGGTCTGCCACACTGCTCTTCTCCTCCTCCATCAATCACGCCATCCCGCCATCATCATCTCTCCACCGGTTCTCAACCCTGTTGACGCTCAGCCTTCCCCTCCACACTTCTTCGCTTCCCTTCACCTTGAGCAGAGGGCCGGGAGGCGCTCTGAGGACTGGCGGTGTCCATCACCAGTCAGAGGCATGGTCCCCCGGACCCTCCTTGATTTGACCCCCGAGCAGGAGACCTCAGCGTATTGATTTGTTGGTGCTCGCTCATATAGACTTCACCAGCATCCGAGAGCTACTCAAACAGATCCATACAACACTACACGCGTGTGTGTGTGTGTGTGTGTGTGTGTGTGTGTGTGTGTGTGTGTGTGTGTGAGTGTGTGTGTGTGTGCGTGTGTGCGTGTGTGCGTGCGTGCGTACGTGCGTGCGTGCGTGCGTGTGTGCGTGCGTGCGTGCGTGCGTGCGTGCGTGCGCATGTTTTTACAGTATGGCAGTGTCTTATACACATTCATGGTGTGCTGTGCACAGTTGCCAGTAGCCTACAGTAGTACATGAGTACAGTGCACTGCAGGACAGGACACAGTGCCTAATGAGTGTGACAAATACTATAAATTCTCTCTGAAAGACTCTGTTATGTCTCAGCATCAATACAAAAGGAGCCATTGCAACAAAGCAGCAAAACAGAATTTGACACATGCACGCACGCACGCACGCACGCACGCACACACACACACACACACACACACACACACACAGTTTATATCCAATTTATTTATGTCCACACAGGGACACAGATATTTTAAGTGCAGTAAAGGTTACATTCACAAACTCATGGATATGTCTTCATGATACAACGCGCATGTCACTCAGCACTCAGCACAATACTTTGTCAGCCTTTCTGCCTCGTCTTTGGGCATCCCGAGTTGTCAAAACCCTCCAATAACAGGTCCGTGGGTACAGTATGTCCTAGGCTGGATCACCAGAGGAAACAACGTTCTTAGCCTTGCACCGCTGCTTGGTGTTGAAGCGCTCTCTGTAGTTGCTCTCATGGGCCTGGAAGTCCACCCATTGCTATTCCGACAGCGGACGCACATGCGGCTGGGAAGGCCACCGGGTCTATTGCCTCTCTTCCTGGTATAGCTGTTCACGGGAGCGGCTGTCAGGTATAACGTTGGCTGCTCGGAACACTCTTAATATATGACTCTGGGAAATACTTAGGATGCAAGAACTTGGCATCCCCTACGGTACTGTACCCTTAACAGGTACCATAGGAGATGCCAAGGTCCTGCATCATACTAAATATATACTGTAAGGTTTCTTAATTAAAACCAAGGTTATCAGAAACAGTCAGCATACTGAACAAAACTATTGAGGCCATATATGGATGCAAAAATAGACGATTTATTTATCCGACATTGACCATCTTCTTTTCCTCTCTTCAGTACTAAGTAGTAGTTTAGTTTTACTTTTAATGTGTAGCTGTTTCTTTACTGTGCTCTGTTGACTGATATGTCCATATATAGGCACACTGTATATCTGCCAGCCAATATGGGCTCAATATATTTTCACTGGCTGTGGCCCTTCCATCTCTTTAATGTAATCTTCCATGGCGTAGCAACAGCTCACCAGGAACAATGAGGAAGCAATTGTGTGGCCTCTAGAATGCCTTTTCCATAAAGACTGTAGCAATCTTCAGCTGGTTTCATGAAGCCTCGACAAATATCCATGATCTGCAGGCGTACAGTATGTTGGCAGCTCTTCACAAGGCCTTCATCTCTGGTATTCTACTCCAAAAAGTACTACTTTACTACTAATAACTTGAAGTTGTCATCACTGCTGTAAAAGCTCTAATAAAGGATCTGAACTCCAGCTCCAGGTCTTCATGGAACAATGGCACATCTCTTCAGGGTAAACGAAACAGCCTCTGGTTCTTTTCTGCAAGCATCTGTATAATAATAATGTCTGTCAGTCGATACATCTCTCACACTTTCATTATATTGCAATGATTATATGGATTGCTCAGGCCTCAGCTGCAAAGCATTCTTCTGTTTAGGTAAGGCACCGATGCCACACCCCATGAGTCAACTTCCTTTGGAAATGTGTACATCTCTCTCATCATCTTTTAGGCTTGGTGGACGGGAGGCTATATTCAAAGTCAGACTTACGCGCCTGTAGATGTTTTGAAGCAGCAGGTTTGTTCATAACTTCACACCCGCTTAGATTAGATACACTGTCCAAGGGGGTGAATCCTTTCCTCAATTTTAGTCAGAAATGTTGGCCATCGATCTGCTTAAACTAAAACCAGACATATCAAGCAGCTACATGCTTCCTAGGGGTGTCAAAAAATAACGATTCCCGTTATGAACGATTAATAATCAATTCATAATTTCCAAAAATCGATTTGTTTTACAGTTTTTCTGGTTACAGTTACAGGAGTTTTCACTACATGGTGTTTGTGATATGAAATGTAAGCTTACCCTAATCACAGTAAGCATCATGTCTTCAGTCATTTTCAAGTTACTGTAGTCACTTCAGTTCAGCACAGCTGAGGTGTGTCTGTCAACGAGGAGCCAGCTGACCCTCATTGACAGGCAATGGGCATCAAGGCAACTCGTTAGTGCAAGTGTGTCTCGCGTATATCTATTCTACGTCCGAGCATAGACATGGTAACGCCCCACCTGCCTCTGATTGGCCTACCGACACGCCATGCCGGCTTTACCAGACTTTCCAACTAGGTGGATTATGCTGGATAGTCTGCCGCGAGGTTACTCCGTGGTGGGAAATAAATAAATAATACAAGTACGATATAATACAAGAGAATGACAGCTTGGCACGCACGACAGTAACTTTTATGTTTTGTAGAAGAGGCAAACTAATATTATATTATTATTATATATATATTATATATATATTAATATTGTTCATGCCGTTCATTTCAATCAATCATTCAATCAAAGCAAACGGCATAAACAATATTAGTTTGCGCCTTCTACAAAAATAAAAGTTACAAGTTACTGTATTATTTCCCACCACGGAGTAACCTCACGTCTCGGAGCCGGAGGACAGTCTGGTGGGACCATTGGGGCAAGACGAGCAGTGTCGGTAGGCCAATCAGAGGCAGACGGGGCGTTACCATGTCTATGCTCGGACGTAGAATATGTCTCAAGTCTCTGTGCCTAACACAAGTGATTGAGTTCAACCTGTGCAATACATTATGGGTTTCTGCATACTTTGCATGTGTGCATTTTTACTACCAGCTAGCCTTCTGGTAACTGAGTGAGAAAAAGTAACAAAGTGTCAGACTCAGTCAGAAGTTAAAACGTTTTGTACATGTCTTGGATGTGTGTGTGTGTGTGTGTGTGTTCACATCATTCAGTTGATAAAACCTTTACAATAAACTTGTTAAAGAAATGTACTCTGCTTTCATGCCACAAGACTGGAGTAGATTGTGATGAAATCCTATGTATTGAATCAAGAATCATTTTTGGATTGAGAATCGAGTGGATTTTGAATCGAATCGTGACCCCAAGAATTGGAATCGAATCGAATCGTGGGACACCCAAAGATTCACAGCCCTAATGCTTCCTGTCCGGTGTCCGAGGTAGTTCACATAGCTACAGAATTACCTCAATAAGAACTTCTTATGATGTAGATTAGAAGAAGGTTTCTACACTTGCAGTCTTGCACTGTGAATATCTAAACTAACCAATAAGTAAACTATATATAAAATACTAATTCTCTGTTTAAATCCAATTTATATAATACCAACTATAGAAGAAATCTATTCAAAGTATACTGTACTTTATGTTCACAGGTTTCTGCGCCCACACCTGACTTATGCAGACTGTCTGGGTGCTCCATCCCTGCTCTGTCATTAAACCCAGAGCCAGCTCTATAAATAAATGTAGTGGCCCGGATCCCAGATGAGCGAGCTAATTGACACTGTTAATGGATGGGGTTTCACAGCGCTGTAAATAATGTGTAGGTTCTCACTTGCTCCCTCCTGCTATACTACTTCTGGGAGGGCGACAGGAGTGTACCTGCCAAGACTCTTTTCTTTCCAAACCCCCCTCCTCCCCATCCTTCAACAAGGGTGTGCTGGCCAGGGGATTTACATAGAAATCAATAGCAAGTTTTCTAAAAGCACCCCAGTCAAGGTCAGAAAACTGCATGTATTCCTCTTCGTGTACAATATCAACCTCCCATATAAACAAACATGACATGACAAAAGGTAAAAGCATCAGCTCGTTGTTATACTTGGCGTATGTCCACTGACTGGACACTGTGGTGCAGTAGTTGCAAAGTGATCATTTTCCAATTGATGCATGGTTTTAATTTGATCTGTTCCAAGTTGTCAGATTTCATAAGATATTTGCAGCTATCTTGTCCACTTTCAAAAGGTGAAGGCGTTTCAACCCTTTGAGGCAGATCAATTGATTGTGGCGAAGCCACATTTTGTAGAAGATTGGCAGCTGTAAACTGACTGGCAAGGCTACTAAGAGATGGATCGTTTTTTCAGCCACTTTGATTTTACAAATTGAAAGATGCCTTTCAAGATAGGACTTCAAAAGCGTCAGAGCCTGCCAGGGTGAGGTGATTAACAGAGAGATGATGAGTATTAAGCACATAGAAAATAATGTCATCTCGCCCCCATAACGCACACTGTCACGTTGCTCCTTATTCTTGGGCCACGTTGAGATGAAACTCTAATTGCTTTCTCGGAAATTCTCGCACTTGTTTGTTTCTCAGACATTCTTCCAAATATATGTCTAATGGCTGCTGATAGAGTCTGTCTTTAGATTCCATGAACACAACAGAGCCAAACATTCTGAATCTAGCCTTTCACAACTGGTCTGGAAATACTAATTAACACAGGTAGTCTGATTAACAATGTGCCACTGATTGTTAGTTGCATTGTTGTATATTTCCTAGCAACAACTCTCACAATTTGGTATTCTGTTGAAGCCTAGGCAGCCACTACATATCAGAAACCATCAGCCACTAATTAAGAGTCATTTTGTATTAAGCCAGATGTATCAATGAGCTAATAGAAGGGAATGGTGCCATGTTGGATTTCACTGTCAAGTTCATAAACTAAAAATGTCAGTCATCACATTTAATCGTCAGGTAAGATACACATACACCATCTTTCATCCATCTCCAATTATTTTGTGTCCCAAAATATGCAGCGTGACGCATCTTCAGCATAAAAGCATCGGGCCAGTTTCGGCGCCTCTCATCATAGAGTATGGAGCCTTTAAGTGCAGTTGTCAATGCTACTATAAGTACACTGGACAAGATGGGTGGCTGAGTGGATGAAGGGACGGAGTTGAAAGGGGAAAAAAGCAGGAGGTCAGGCGGAGAGAGGACTCTACATTCGCCTACAGATGCTCATCCTGCTCCGCCAATCATGCCCCCTCCCTCATTCTATCCCCTCTCTTCTGCACAGCATGGGATCAGTCTTTGGGGGAAGGCTGGCAGGCAATCAGTGATGTCATGGCAGCAGCACAGCGATGGCAGCTTAACCTATTTTCGGAAATACCACAGAAGTGCTATTTATAACCGTGCTGAGCAGTGTACATCTCTACACATCCCTTACGGACCTGAGTATTATTCATAGACATTTTCCATCCTACTATGTCTCTTCATCTGACCACAGAATGTTAAATATTCATACATTATTGGAGCGCCCGCTGGCCTAGCGGTCCAGGTGCATACCACATGTTGCTTTGCTGCGTGTCATTCCCTGTCTCCGTTTCCTGTCCCTAAAAATATCTTTAAAAAACATGGGCGGTATTTTGATGATGATATATAGCCTAAATTATAATGTCAAATATTTTGTAGTTACAACAAATAGTAATAGCTGCTTTAACAACAGACTACATTTGTAATAATAATAATAATAATAATAATAATAGTTGACTAGTGTTGACAGCCAGCAGCAGCATTACTGTGGTATTGGTTTTAGCAGTTGTATTAGTTGTATTTGTCCTGAAGTGAGAGAGTATTACTATAGGGATTTCCTTGTATCAGCAGCTTCAGCTTGGGGGTGATTATGTTATACATCTGCCAAACCTGCTCTCCACTACCACGCCACCCTTCCACTTCCAATCCCTTTGTTTTCCTCTCCACTCCTCCCGCCTGCTGGTGGCCAAACTGCTCTCAACCTGTCAGTGGATTCCTGCAATGTCCTGAGCTCTGCAGCCGTCACTCTGCTCTTGGGATAAAATAAACCATTTCTTTCTGCATCTCTGACAAACACTTAATCTTTTCCCCTCCACTTATCCGTCCGTCTCTCCGTCCGTCCATCCTTCCATTCATTTGTTCCCAGCCCATGTGTCTGTCTGTCATTTGCCTTGTGGACCCGCTGCGTACCTGTGCCTTGTGGACCCCGCTGCGTATGTGTGCCAAGTGCACTCCAATTCCTCTCTGTCACATTGTTCTAAGTGACAGCGGCAAACTCACTCGCACCCTCATTTGTTCTTGAGGGCTCTCTCTCTCTCTCACGTGCACTGATCTGCACTGCATGTACATACAGCTCACACACCTGCATCAAGGACTCAGCCATTTGGTATTCTGAGAGATGTGATGGCTTGACTAAGCTGTGATTTTTTTATTTCTTTTTCGGGGTCAATACATGGCGAGTCCTCAAAGGCTACAGCACACTACAAGGCAAGACAAATAACTTATTATTTTCCGGGCTTGTACACGGCTTTATCGCATGAGTTCCCCTGAACCATTTCAAAATGGAGAGGGATTATCAAAAAAACATTACATTAAAATCTCCTCCTCTCTCGTTATTTCATTTTCCTTCTAAAATGAATCTGTGCCCAGCCAGGCTCAAACACAACATTAAAGAGCACAGGGCAGTGCTCATAGAAACTCACAACCCCCCCCCCCCCCCCCCCCCTCTTCTCCCCCTCTCTGTATCTCTCCCTTCCCTGCCTTTATATCTCCTCTCCTCTTTTCTCCTTCTCCCTCTTTAAAATGGTACATTCTGCTTTGTAGGCAATGGCACTCTGCTAAGCCCACCATACAAAATAGATAGGCTTCTATCCCTCTATTTAGACCAAGGGAATAGCTGTGACCTTTGTGCAAGAATGAGAAGGTGGTATGTCTCTGCAGACTACCTTTCCAGAAGAAATGTGACCTGCAACTCACAAAGAATATTTCAAACCAACATTCTGTCACTAAGCCAGTAGCTGTTCTCCAGTGACCTAAATTATTTCTATTTTGAAGATGGGGGAAGCATTTTGAAATATATACTGTATATATTTCTTTCAAACTGGCAGTGCAGTAATGATAGGCACAAAATAAAGCCAACTAACAAATCAATTCAAAGCTACTTACTTTGCTCTTGAGAAAGTTATACTAACATCAAGGGAGTTTGTAGAGTGTGCCACAAAAAATGATAATCAACTTATGTACAATTATTTTTTGGTCCATGACATGCCCCACATACTGGAGTAAATTCAGCAACATTAAATAATACCCATTATGTACAATTAGGCAAAGTGCATTAAAAATAAGGGAGTAGCCTATAAGCGATATCTTTTTTTATCCTGCCATTTTTGCAATACAGTATGGATTCCCTTGAGCTCCATGATTAATTGGAAATTAAAACATAACCAGTCAAAATGGCATTAAACCAGCTAAACCTTTGACAGGCACCCACAGTCATAGGCATGCATTATACAGTACATCTAATCTCTCAAGACATATTCCACTAACAGCAGAATCTGTCAGCACCACTGCCCTAAACATGTTATTTGTAGGATTTAGTCTCTCGAGATAGACTGTTGACTCAAAGAGGGCCCTGTTTTTCCTTTATTTTTTGACGATGGGTTCTCAGATTGGTAGGAATAAAGAAAAGGGGAGGAGCTAAACCGAGTTCCTGTTTCTACACAAAAATGGAGGTTGTGCCCCAGAGGAAAAGGTCATGTATATACACATTATATATATACACACACACACACACAAAGCCCGGACACGGCAATTATTTGTGGCGGGGGGCCCTGCATGCCTTTTTTGGGGGAGGGGTGATGTTATATAGAACATTTCACACCTGAAATGTAGTACATTGATCTAATGGAGAATGATTATACTGTTTTCCTGTTTATACATCTCTCTGTGGCTCTGGGCCCAGCTACATCTCAGACATGCTGAAGCCTTAGAACCCTTAGGTCATCTGGGGTTGGCCTACTAATTGTTCACCCCATAGTTGTAACAAAGTATGGTGAAGTATTCCAGAGGCCAGACCGTTAAGAAATTCCCAACTATAGTTGTTTTTAAGTCAAATTTAAAAACATTTATTAAACATTGCTTACTCACAATGATGTCTATCAACTAGGTCTTGCCTGGGCTTTAAATGAGCTGTACTTTTGTACTGAATGTGTGTGAAAGGTGCTATATAAATAACATTGCCATGCTTGCTCAGACTGAGTATAGTCTATCAATATATAAGTGTAAATGTCATGAACATACATGATGTTGCCTAAACGAAACAACATTTATGTGCATGATTTCCATTTCCATGTAATAATCAAAATATCAATTACATATAAAATGGACAAATAAAAGTATTCAATTGGGGTTTCTTTCCATTATAATTAATTAATATTCATTGTGCATAGTAGCCTAGCCTGTATAATCATTCATACTACTTATGATTCATACTTAATTTCAACCTCAGAGACGATAGATAATTCATTCACTGACTGTACTGTACATGTCGACTCATGATTCAGAGATAAACGTGGAATATTTTGGATCTCTACGTCGTCCACCCCTCCTCTGTATATTCGCTCGCAGAGTCTATTTGAGCGAGCTTTCGCGGCCCCCGAACACTTTTATTGTTGAGAATCTATTCTACACGCTATTATTTATTGGTTATTGTCTCCAACAGGCCGAAGGCATGGGGAGAGAGTATGTTTTGCCCCCCTGTCCATGTGTCTGTGTGTCCGACCGTCCGTCCGTTAACAGCTAATTTCCGGCACTGTTAACCTGGTCGATGCCAAACTTTGCACACACACTCCCTGGATGCCAACAACGAACCACTCCCCCAAATTTTCCAGAACAGCCTGTTATAGCACCACCATGAGGCAGACTTTCACATTTTTACCTATAACTGCACCAATCTGCAAGAAACGTTGCATGTACACTCCCTAGAGGCCAAGGACAAACCTTTGACCTGCATTTTTAACATCTGCCTTTTCTAGCGCCACCAGGAGGCAGACTTTTGTCAAACACATGTTTTGATATTACTCCTCCAGATTCTGTCCGCAAATCGTTACACAGTATCTCTATAGTCATGTGCTCAAGAGGGATCAGTCCGATATTTCATATAAAGTTTGCAGGATTGGCCCGTTTTGAACAAAAAGCCTCAAATCATGAACGCAGCATGCAATTTACGCGAAATTGTTCATGCACTTTCCTACTAAGCGTAAGAAGAAATGGCACCCTTTTCACATTGGCCTAATATAGCACTACGAGGAGGCCACCTGACATGGCCTGGTGGAGACGTGTGTCCTGAGGGGGCTAGTTGTGATTGCTTCAGATCGTCGCAAGCAATGACCAACGCTCCATTATCAGGACAGTTTTTCGCACATTATCACCGTCAGAACGCTCACTCTTTGCCTGTGTAGATGAGGTGTAAACTAAATGCGTTCAAAGTACCTGGAGATTGTTTCCAGTTGTTCCATTTTGTCCACCCAGGACAACAGCGTTGATAAAATATGTGTGTTCGCTCGCTGGCTGTAGATATGACACATACGTCATTTAACTGTAGATATGACACATACGTCATTTAACTTTGGCAGTGGAGCCAAATGGACCGCTCGTTCAGACAAGACGGCTCGGTTCAATATATTTAACATAATTCCTGCTACTATATATCATTTATAACTTATAAGAAGCAAAATTAGTTCCTACTCCTACATGTTGTTATATGTTTCAGCACAAGCTCAACGCTGATTGACTGTCAGGACGCCATGTGCAGCAAACGTCGCTTAAATTGGCTTTTCCAGCCGGCAAGCCGGTCAATCGCAACAGTACATTGCTAGAACTGGGGTGGGATCGCGGCAGTCACTCTGGAACTGCGAAAATTGCATAGTTTTCGTTGTGCATTTCGTACGTGCATACTGAGACCTAGAATTGCGTGGTTTCTACGCAAAATACATGCAGGTTGGCAGATCTGCTAGACCCTGTTGAGTTGAATGCACTATGCAGGGCACATTAATTCAGTATACAGTATAGAGCTGTAAGTTTGACAGTCAAAGAAAACATCTCAACCATGAAGCTAATCTACAGTACACTGCATTTTCTTGCAGACCTCCTTTCTCTTTCTCTCTCTCTTTCTCTCTCTCTCTCTCTCTCACACTCAAACACACACACACACACACACACACACACACACACACACACACACGTCGCATCTCTGTTCCTCCTTTAGGTAACCTTGGAGTTCAAGTATATTCTCTAAAGGTCATGGAATAAGAGCTTTCCAACATACCAAGAACACACTGTACTGTAACACGCGGTAATGAATGTTACATTGGTGCAGAAAATCAATCCATCTGAAAGGCTCTCTCTCTCAGGCTTGAAAAAGGGGGCGAAAAGTATAGACGGTGAAAGCCAGGTGAGCGTTTGGTGTGTGGACACTAGCCCCCAGTGGAGGAAGACTGCGTCGACAGCATGGATGGCCACTTTCCTCAGCAAAGAGAGAGAACACTCCTCATCCTGAAGTCAAGGCCCATAGCGCCTGTCAGAACCAGTTGAGCTGCTGCATCTTTTATGAGGAAAGCACGGTTGCTTATTACAATATTTACAGACATTTAAGGGCTGTGAAGCAAACGCTGATATTGCATTAGTCTGGCCTGGTGGCCTTCAACCACAAACCCAGACAGAAGACAACATTATTCTCTATTCTTCCAAATCATTTGACAAGACTACATGGAGACAGACAATTAATGTTATAGTGAGTTTACAAGAACGATTTGATGCCAAGAGAGAAAAGAAAGCTGAGCTTCGTGTCTATTCTTGTGATTTCATAAGATTGCATAATTTCATTGATAGCCAGTCAAGCCAGACTGTGCACCACCTGCTGAAATATCCAAGCTAAATAAAAGGATCCTTCAATAAACTGCTGTCAGTCCATGGTTGTGAGAATCAAGAGCTGTTTGTTTGTGTGCATGCATGCATGCATGCATGCCGCGTGTGTGTGCGTGCGTGCGTGCGTGTGTGTGTGCACATGCGCTATCCACACTCTCCTATACGATTCTGTTTATGGTCTGTAAGTGAATTTGCTCCCATCTGTTTCCTCAGGGGGGATGCTGTCCTACAACTCTCGTGGTCTCAGATGCGTTCCGTATGAGCCCATTCGCCACGGAGACACACTCTCCCACTCGCATATCTATGATGTGTATGAAAGAGGCAAGTATGAAAGAGGGGAAACTAGAGAATGTGGCAAACAAAAGATTCCCAGATTAGTTTAGTCAACACGACGGCCATTCAGGCATAATCCTATAGGGACACTCATGGTCCCATATTAATACTATCTGGTTTGGTGTGACGTGCACCGCATGTAAACTTCCCGTCTCACTATTCACTCTGTGTCACTCCGTCTTTCCACTCTTTCCTCATTTCATTGCAAGGACGACCCACAGACAGTTAGACCCTATCCGTCAGACCAGCTCGAAGGGAAATATTTAAAAAAAATAAAAACTTGAATAAATATTTCATTAGATTATTCCATGATTTAATGTGCTTCTGCTTCGCTGAGGTCTATGGCAATATCTCTGGTCCATTTATAAATGCATTAACACAATGATCCCCCGACACTAGCTTAATATTGATACTGGCTGCCTCAGCCAGCAGATGGAAGCAGCGTGGGGTTTGTATTGCCCTGTCTGTCTGTCCACAGTGCTGAATCATTCTTGCTACACACACCTTCGCTGATCTCGCCTCTCTCTCCTTCTCTAACTCAAGGCGTGTAAATGGACCCATAAGGTTCGACTTGATTCCCTTTGTACACTCTTAGAATTAAATTAACACTCAGTATTTTCCTGTGGCTTTGTGACATTTTCTTGAAATTGTATTTATTTTTCCCCCCAATCTGTCACTATGAAATCCATGCAGTTATATTTAGGAGCAAACAAACAAACCATTTCTCCAGCCATCTTTAGCCACTGAACTGCACAGAGAAACGAAACGGCAGCTGCCTGCTTTTCATGTTTACGTCCAATTTTCTTGAAGCGAAACTGTCAGCTAACCAGTAATTCCAGAAACCCAGAATAAAAATAACCTTCAAACAGCCTTTTGTGCAATGAAGAAAATACCATTTACGGAACGAAGCCTCGGTCATGTGTATGTACGTGCAAGCACTTGCACATGCTTTTGCTCATGCATGCGTGTACATGCATGTGTGTACGCGCACATGCACATGTGCTGTCAGTGAAAGCTAATTAGAAGCAAAGGGAGAACTTTTCACAGCCAGTGATAAATTCAACATCAGGAAATCCTCCACCTATTAATACCAATTGGGCGACAATAATTGGCAGGCCATCGACAGCGTGGGCAGAATTAATCATTTGAAGAGGAAGACTAGACTGCATTTTTAATTGGCGGAGGCAGCCACTGTTTAGGGAGGCAACCAGCTGATCACCCAGGAGACTGCTGCTTCAGACAATGCACATTTGCTAATCCTCTTGAGTCAAGTTATTATGGCCACGCATTATTATCACGCTTTACAAACTAATTCCATGTTTTCCCTCATGGATTACCCGGGGGGAGGGGGAAATAAGTTGTTTAAGAAAAGAGTAAAGAATAAACAAACACAAACATAACAACTGAAAGACTGTGAAATGAAAATCAAAAATCAAATGACAGAACAACAGCACTTGATCTAATAATTACCCATAAGGCTTACAGTGTGTGTGTGTGTGTGTGTGTGTGTGTGTGTGTGTGTATGTGTGTGTGTGTGTGTGTGTGTGCGCGAGCGGTGCGTGCGTGCGTGCATGGTGCGTGGGTGCGTGCATGTGCGTGTGCGTGTGTATGTGTGTGTGTGTGTGGACTGTTGACTGTGCATCTTCCAAATTATAAATCCAGTAGAGCCATGCTTATAATCCATTTAGCTTAATAAGGGAATTGACAGTAAAATAACCAAACAAAAGAATAAACAACTTTTTGACGGTCATTGTTTGGTCTGGGGATCATTATATTCTAAATCTAAGATAACTCACTAAACTGAACAAGATTTTCTAAACTAGTTTGAAATGTACAAATAAGACTAAATTGAGTTTCACATGTGAAGCATAACATAATAACAACCTGGGATGAAAAGATAACCTGATCTCTTAGATTATTTGAAGTGACGTGTTATTATACTTCACTATAGAATTCAAAGTAACTAGTCTTGCCATTAAAAGGGGTTATGTTATGTTATGTTATGTTATGTTATGTTATGTTATGTTATGTTATGTTATGTTATGTTATGTTATGTTATGTTATGTTATGTTATGTTATGTTATGTTATGTTATGTTAAAAAATCAAATTAAAAGGGTTTCTTAACAATGACACATTCGATCACAATCACATCGAAAAATGATCACAATGTGGAAAAATGTATAATGATTTGATGAGGATTTAGTATTATTATTATTATTATTATTATTATTATTATCAATATTATTATACTATAAATATAGGGACGTAACTGATGTGAACACACAACACATGCTTACAAATCAATATACTACTAAATAATTTGATATATCATATTTCCTGTTCTAACTGAGTCAGCCATTTATATCACATTGAAACATTTTGGTTACAGAATAAACATTCAAACATCCATCTAAGTACCAGTCTCTCTCTAAAAGAATGCCTCCTAGTGCTATGCATTATAATCGTCACTGTTCATTTATTCATTTGCAGCTCAGAGAGTGTACAAATGTGGCCAAATAGAACCTTACAAGTCCATTTGGTTAAATTTGATTTGTACACTCTCGTTTCCCAATGTAATGTTCAGGCTCTGATTTCAGTGTTCCAACAACGAGCAGTCGGACGGTAACTATACTGCAATGATTATGCAATGCAGAGCAATAATATTTTACAACACATAAGGCACTGACGCATGCAGACAGACACGCACAGTCATTTCAAATGAATAGGCCACTACTGGGGAATGTTTTTCTATGTATTAATGTAATAATAAAAAACCTCTAGATTCAGTGGCATTGGATTTGACCAGAATATGGTAAACAGATGAAATATCTTTGTAATACACAATTAATATATTTGTCAGTGAGTGTTCAATCTACATAACATAATTCTCTTGTTACCCATAAGGTATCATAGAGATATATATTTTGCAATATCAAATAGATTACTAGGTAAAGTTAGCAAAGATCTAAGTATGGTAGGTTCACAGATTAATGAATCGTATACGTATTTTGAGTTCAACAGAGATTACTCCGGTTTAATTAGCCAACATCTCCCTTGAAGGCTCAATATGTTATTAGTTTTTATGATTAATATTGTGCTTGAGCTAATAAATCTGTGCATTCATCATGGGACGTCTTTGCATACTAATGGTTCACAAAAGGATGAATTAAAATCTATATTTTGATCCCTCATCATTTCAACAACAGAAACACCTGCCTTGTGGACAACCTTAACATTAGGAGGCGACTGAGCCTATTATGTCACCCAAGACATGATACTGTGATAGTGTGATAATATCACATGTCACAAGTGGCATTTACATGACTGTCACTGATTGTCATTTTTCCTCTGTAAATGTCAATCCAATAAAACTCTTCTCTTATATACTGTATAGCTGCCACCGCACATCCACTTCCACACGCAGCAGGAGCATGCATGACATAAAAATAAAATAAAATAAACATTAGGAATAGGCCTAGCCCTATATGTTTAAGAGGAGGAATGGATTTTAAATTACCTTAAAGACTATCATTGTCATTTGCATGTTGCACCTTCTGGGGAAGTCTTATAACTTAAAATTAAATTACATTATTACCTTAACACATAAATGTATGAAAATATGTTTTTGAGGAATCATATATTCCCATTATGTATGCTACAGTATGTTGCTATGAGCAATTATAGTGATCAAATGTGTCTATATTTAATGTTACATTATGCTAATGGTGATTTTTCATCTCCATGCATGCCTTTGAGTGGTTGCCTCTAGCCTTAAAATGTAGCTGTAGGATTACCATGGGGTCATGGTCTTATAGGCTATCCACGTTTATAGGCTGTGCCCCCCATGTGGGTTTGCAAACACAAGCCGGTCAAATGATGCTACACACTGCATGGCTAAGAAGAATAGTGTCATATTGGGAGGTAAATGTATTTGCATAATACAAGCAGCTGAATGTTGATCTAATAGTGTGCATTGTTATCCCTATTTGCCATGATTTGGATGATTGGTGGTGCCTGGTATGATGAATTTACTTTACTTTACATTGGCTAGCTGTTATATGGGGACCTCCTCGAATTGTAAAGCAATGATCACCTGGGATGGAGACTACATGGGATATTATTCTGAAATACCAACTTAACACTTGTGTTTTCCTATAGGTCTACCGTCTATATTAGGCTGATAGTTGCATCCCTCTCCCACGAGCCTTCCATTTTAGCGGCGCAGCATCGCTGCTGGCGTCAAGGCGACGTCCGTGTCCGTCATCTTGTGACAGTTTTCGCGTCCTTATTTTTGAGACATTGTGGTAGGCTGCTATAGAATTGATTTCGTCCAATTCGTTGTCACTGGTTTTGCAAGCAGTCCTTCCATCCACACACTTGACGTTAAAGAAAAGCTTAAGGATGAATAAATGATGCCGCCCCCCCCCCCCCCCCCCCGCGCGAAAAGATGGGACTGGCGAGGGGATGGATCTTTAAAAATGCATCCTTTCCGAGCGCCTCTGCCCCACTTCTGAGAGAGAGCGCGCAAAGAAAACACGATTCAATTGCAATTCAACAACATCGATATAACGGTGAATGCTATTCCGGACGCATATTGCCCTATAGCAGTGTAAAGAAATTAGTAAGCCAAAATAACTCGGTATAGAATATGGAATGTCGAAATATAGCTGGCTAGGCTGGAGGCTCGATGTTCTTGGGTTTTCTTTTAGAAATATCCAAATTTATAGCCTACACGCTCGTCTCGTGAAATGCAAGGAAACTTGCATTGCGTTTCAAAAACAAAAGCGTTTTGGACCACTATACGCACCTTATTCTAGGCTACTCGAAAACATGCAAGCACAATTCTGAATCGCTTAATATTACTCCATATCTGACAATATTGAGGATATGCTAAGCATATTAAGTATTAGCCTACAAATAAAGAAAACGTGGCACAGGGCTCTGGGGAAATAAATAAACACACTTCGAGACTCACAATTTACACAGTATTTTTGTTTGCGTAACATTAGGCTAATTAGGCGATTATTGTTATTAGGCAATAGGCCTTGCAGCCGTGCAGGGGGGTGGGGGGGGAGGTGGCCACGTTACCTTTGTGCATGCCGGTGTATCGGTCCTTAAGCACTGTCAGTTCGTGGATTTTCCCAAACTGTTCAAACAGGGGCTTCAGGTCTTTCTCCTCCAAGTTCCGCGGTATCTGCCCGATAAACAGCTTAATGGCATCCTGGTCTTTCATGTTGCCGCTCTCCGGATGAATGGAAATGGATTCTGACCCGTTCATGGGTTTCGGGAATGTGATCTGAGGGTACTGGTGCTGGTAAGGTGGGACAAGTAGTAGTGGTGGTGGTGGCTGTTGTTGTTGTTGTTGTTGTTGGGTCGGTGGTGGTGGTGGTGGCGGCACTACCCCCGGTCCGGTGAAAACCAGGTTGGAGTGAGCAGTGTGCTGATGCTGCTGTGGATGCTGCTGCCTTCTTGTTTCAGTCGGAGTGAATCTGGCCATTCTGAGCTGAGAGCAGAGTGGATAATAATGACAACACTACACAGAGCACACACACACACTCACACACACACATACATACACACACTACTGTGGAGAGAGAGCAAGCACTCAGCTGGAAACCAGGCTGACTTTCTATCCGACACACACAACACACACGCGTGCGCACACACGCGCGCGCGCGCACACACACATACACGCTGTACAAGGAAGAGAGGAGGAGGGGGGTTGATTCGTGTCAGAAGAATAAAGCGTGAAAGGGCCAAATATTCGCTACTCTGGAGCGCCGCCCGCAGTTATTTGTGAAATACTGCATGTCCCCTAGTTGTCTTTTACACATGACTCATGAGGCCGCCCTAAACTGCGTAGGATTTGAATCAGTAGCCTATGTCGAAGGTAATGACTTGTGTTTTGATTTTGAATAGCTTATGTTTTGATTGAATATGAGTCATGATTACACCAACATTTGCATTATTGCTAGTCCCTGTGGTGGAAACCACACTATTATGCTGCAGTTGTTGTCAATCATATGAATTAAATTATCTTTGAACTGGGGACCCCCCAAACAATCATATTTGAACTGGGCACCTCTGCACCTTGACAAGCACATGGAATGTATAGAAATTGAAGCATTATGTTTAGTTTGACTCAGTTCCCACAGATAAATATTGGTTGCGAGGGGTCTGGGGTTGTGAGCGCTTGTAGGCTGTCTCTTTCTTATATTATTTGACAATTTAGTGAGTGTTTGACCAGTTTGTATAGTATAGTTTGGTTGATTATATACAGTACTTTTGATGCAGCAATGGACTTTTTTCATTCTCTCCTTTTTAAACATCAACAGACAAAAAAACAGACAAAGGTCTTAATTAAAAGTCCATCAATTGTCATTTCACTTCACTGTCATCTGGGGACCCCCGATAAAATCATATAGGAAGTTCTGACCCACAGGTTGAGAACCACTTGAGTATACTACACATACTTCATTAACTGGTCGTCATACAATCAACACACATGATCAGCTTATACAATTTGGATGTTCACTGCATGGTAATGTACTCAAAGATTTGGAAATACACAAATAGGCTATCTATTCTATTCTACATATAGTGGGTGTGTTACTCTGCTACTTACCTGGATATGACATTAGTTTATAAATACATATAGTGCTACAGTGGCATTAAGTGCTCTTGATTATGCACATTTTATTGCAATTGGCAAGGGGCAAGCCCTACAAAATGCATTGTATTTATGCGTGCTTATAACAGTGATTATATTGCAATATAACATTATTATGATGTATTTTACAACTATGCAAATTATAGCATTATTATTCACAGTATACTGGTGTTGATCTTGATATTAAATTCAATGCTAAAATAGTCAGAGGATGATTGTCTGAAACCGTTAAGACAGACAGTTAACCTTTCCTGACTTTTATCTCTCTGGCTCCATGTCCTCTGCAGTGAGATTAAATATTTGGGCCATATAATCTCAAATGACCTCTCTGATGACAAGGACATAATAGACAGCGTTGGAAGCTGTATTCTCAAGGAAACATGCTGTGTCACAAATTTAGCCTGTGCTCAGTATACTGGTGAAGAATTCACTCTTTAAAACTTTCCGTACAGCTCTGTAATCTTTATGCTAATGCTGCCCACCTGTGGTGCACAAACAAGCCTGTATCAGATTACTGACAGTTGATGATGACTGTATGAGGTTGCTCCAGTGCAAGCCAGACGTTTGTTAGTGTCATGGTACCCACCTGCTCTGCTGTGCTATACACAACCTTAGATATACTGTAGGGCAGTGGTTCCCAAAGTGGGGTCCAGGGACCCCAGTGGTCCTTGAGGGAGTTCCAGGGGGTACCCAGCTAAATTATAATTATAGTTTGGAACCAAATGGACCCTTATGGGTGTACAAATGGAACCATCCATTTGGTTCCATTTGTACAGTCTCAAAGGTACATTAACATTGGTTTTACTTTTACAATCTAAATTGGGGGTCCCAGAGATAGAAATGCTATTAAATGGGGGTCTGTAGACTAATATGCGTGTCAAACTGGGGGTCCTTGAAATTAAACGGGTTGAGAATCACTGCTAGAACCATAACAATATTCTCTTATGGGGGTCTCTGGCATATCATTTCCAATAGGGGTCCGTGGGGCTCATTAGTGTCAATTTGGGGGTCCTTGACATGAAAAAGTTTGGGAACCACTGCTGTAGGGCATCTGAGTCAGTAAATGACATCATTGCTGTCATAATTAACCCTATACGTAGGGTGAATTGAATTGAATTAACACATAAATCTTTATAATGTTTTATCATTATATAAAGTGATTATAAGAAGATTACAATGCATTTATACATGACCTTATAAATCATTATAAAATGCTTTGTGTTTATGGTTATAAAGCATTGTGAATATGTATGAGTTCTTTTAATTATAATTATAGATTGTTCGCAGATTATATATTGCAAGTGTGTTTATAATGCATTATATATGGGCTTCATATAGGATATGTTACCACTTACAAAACAAACTTTGCGCGGAACATATATTTTGGACACATTTCTAATTACAGCCTCTATAACTGCAGCTAGTGGATTAAATAAAGTGATATACTGTCTGCAACGGGACTGCAAGGTACTGTAAATCGATACCACTACTACTAGGCTATCTTGGCTGTTGGTACTGTTTTTATAGAGGAACAACACCATAAGCTGCCCGGGGTCTCCCTTCTAGAACTAGTACTTGCAGACTTCTGCATCAATGCTAGAAGCAGACACCTTAAGGCAGTAGTTCTCAACCTTAGTACCACCTCAAAAAATATCTGTCTCTCCAAGTACCACCATAAACGAAACACACACACACACACACACACACGCACACACACACACACACACACACACACACACACACACACACACACACACACACACACACACACACACACACACACACACACACACACACAGTAGTTCAGGCAGCACTGTGTACATTTGATTGTTACGTAGATCATGCCATTTGAGACTCGAGTGAGGGTTTCATCATGCATTCTTTACATACTGTACCAGTGCCACACTGTCGCAGTGTCTAGACTCTTCCTCCGTTGTTTGTAATATCACTATACTACTATATTCAGTCTATGCATCAGTGGCTGAAAGTATTTCCTTCACTTGGTTCCGTTGAGTTCAGTGCTACACAAAGTAAAAATCCGCACCCAGTGTTGATTTAACTCTTGAGAGTGTAGACATTTTTATACCATCTTTCAAAAAACAATTTAGTGGAGATGGAAAATGTGATCAGAATAACAGAATACCACTCCCAGAGCAATCTCAAGTTTCTCAACCATATATACAGTATATGGATGGGCATGCCCATATGAGCATAAACAGATGTTTGTTGTCATCGGTTGGAAGGAGGGAATAATGTCAGCACTATTGAACAGTACACATGAAATTTCTATCCACGAGAAGGTTCGATAAGCGTAAGGGTTAGAGGGAGACAGCAGCAAGCAGGGGTTCACATTGACAGGCCTAGTCAATAAAACAGTGGGTGGTAGCTGCACTTGCACGGGGCATTTTCTTCTATTGGAAACATGTTCTTTTGAAATGTGAAAGTAATTCTTTCAAACAGCACATCCCACAGTGCCCTGTAAGACACCTTTGGTCTTGTTGCTAAACTGCTGTTCCTTTTCGATCCCTGCATGCTTGGCACAGTTATTTTGGGTTCCTTTCATTGTGTTATAAAGCACACGTCGTATATCCACCAAGCCATCAATCCATATTTACTGAATCTGGCTGGCCAGCCCATATGAATGGCTGTTGGCAGGAGGAAGGAGTCAAAGTGGTCCTGTTTTGATGGATGGCTCAGCATGTATAGGCCGCCTAGCATACAGACAAGTATCTTGGCTCTTATTGAACATGAACACAGGGTTGTCACAGGGCTGCATCTCTGCTCTGAAGAGGCTGAGTGGCTGGCTATTTTTAGGAATGTGGTCAACATGGGGGAAGGAGGACTGAGAACTTCCACTTCATGGTTTTTTATTGACCATTACCATTAGTGTTTCACCATGCTGAATGTGGAGACAAGAAATCAATAAAGGCCACACCATTAGTGTGAACTAAAAAGTTACATACAATTTAGCTGGCTGGCGTTTTATGCCACTGCTTGTTAACCAGTATATATCCAGGCAAGAAGGCAGTCAGGCCTGATCTTTTTAGCCTGGGGAGGCTGGAGAGCCCAGAGGGAGACACGAGACAGCTAGAGGAGTCATTTAGTATTCTCTGTGCACTTTCACACGCACGCACGCACGTGTGCGTGCACACACACACACACACACACACACACACACACACACACACACACACACACACACACACACACACACACACACACACACACACACACACACACACGCATGCACACACGCATGCACACACACACCTTCTCTAACTACCCAAATTATATACAACCATGACACGTTCTGTAACTGTATTTTTTACAGGCTAGACATAACTTGTGAACGAGTCGGGAACAATGCAAGTTGATAATGCCTGCCCCACTTGGTTTTGTAATGTCTGCCTGCCTGCCTGCCTGCCTGCCTGCCTGCCTGCCTGCCTGCCTGCCTGCCTGCCTGCCTGCCTGCCTGCCTGCCTGCCTGTCTGTCAGTCATGCCCATATAGCGATATCCCTGGTGTCATCAGTATGAGCCCATATATGGGCATGCCGCCCCATAATATGAGCATAGCTGTCGGATCGGCAGTTCTGGACCATCAGTTCTCTATATTGTATGCTTATATTATTGGCATGTCGGTTGGATCGGCGCTTCGGAGAATCACCCAATGACACCTATCCGTCCAAATTGACACATAGTAGTATGCCATATTGTCAGAGTTGGTGTCAGTATGAACAGAGCTTATGTTTTAACTTTGTTGAAGGCAAAATGTGGAATGCACATTCTGCTCTTAAGAGCAAGGTTCTTCTATGCTAAGGAAAAGTTCTGAAACTAGTTGCAGTTTAATAAGCGTAAAGTGTTGGGGGTGTCCCTTGATAGCTAATTCACCGTTGCACTCTGGTTATGCATTGCAAAGCATGCTCACTCAACTGTAAGGTGTTGTTCAAGAAAATTATGGTACGATGTGATGATGGCATATCACACTGGAGACATTTTTATGGGCCGCTGGCTTAATAGGTGATGAGATGTGCTAAGAGCAGTCTGAACTGTGCTGTGGTTTGGTGTGAAGCATCTTTCCTTCCCGGCTTCAGGTCACCTCACCTGACCATCATGGAAGTGAAGAACTCTCAAATATTGATCAGAACTTTTCAAATGAACAGAACTCTATAGCATAGTGTGTCCTTCCATTATTTCTGACGGATGGATGGACGCACTGACGGATGGATGATAGATGGATGGACGGATGGATGGATGTACTGTGCAGTGTGATAGATTGGAAGCATAGATTGGAAACACCTGTGGGTTACTTTTCCTCAGAGGAGTCTCTGGTCCTTATCTCCTTTTCATGTGTTTGCTTTGAATTATAAATGCAGAATTTCCCGACCTCCAATATGAACTACCACAATCACAGCACAAATCTAGCCAAAGGGCCCTTGAGGCCACGGCAAAGGGGGAGACAAAGACCCTCACCCCCCAAAAACTCAAAAGCCTTGTATAAGAGGTGTACCACAATAAGCTTCTCACACACCCGGCAATCAGCATTTCTCTTTACCAACAAACATTTCACTAGCACTCACACACCTTAACCCATTAGTTCTCTAACTTTTTCTTGCCAAGGACCCCACCCCCAAAATGGTTTACTAGGGATGGATATTAATTGTTGAGGGGCGCTAGGCCCCTCCAGGTTTGTTTTTAGTTTAATGTTTATTTTAAAAACGCCATTGACAATGAAGGGAAAATTTACGTTTACATTAGATGCCATTAACAATAAAGATAATTTAATGTTTGTTTTACATCACCATTACATCACCATATCAACATGAGTTAGACTTTAATATATTAGCGGCACTCACTTCACACGGGTGTGATTTTTTATTTACGTTCTGGTGTTATTATTTCCCCTTATGCCAGGGAAACAAGTGGTAGTCATGGCTGCCAGTTCCCACCAAACCGTACTGAATAACTGCTAGCTTGCATAACGTCTTGAGGCTATAGGACTCAAGTCTAAGACATACAGGTCATCATGTCTCCTTCAAAGAGGATGATACGATCTCCCACCATGCAACAGCACATACTATACGTCTGAGACGGGCCTTTCCCCTTGGGTCAACCTTCTTCTAGGAGAAAGCCTCTGGACTGAATTTCCACAGATTATTGAAATTATGGGCCCAGTTACAGCCACATATGTACAGCTCTCCATTGTAGGTAAAGGCTAAATGATCCCTGAGCCCTTCTGGAAGAAGCCGTGTAGAAGGTGTGCTCTGCCAAGTGTTGGTCTCTGTGTCAAACACGGATGGTGTTGTAGTACTACGCCCCATAGCTCCCAAATCTTTGTCCCGATGATGGTGGCAGTGACCTGATGAAGCACATGGTTGAGTTCCTCTGGTGTTAATTAAAGGCCATTGTGGTGGTGTCCAACGAGTCCAACTTGTAGATGTAAGACTCATTAGTGCGTCCAGTCAGCTGGGTCCATCCTCCATGGTAGTTCCTCCCCTCTGGAAACCTGTGGTTTGAACAATGTGTGAGTGTCGACATGAAAGCATAAAGCAGGTTGCAGGCTCAGCACTTGTCTTTGTTTTGTAGTACTCCCTCCCCAGAAGTAGACAATATCTTCAATCATCACAGCTGTGTAGCCCTCACACCTGGGCTCAGGCCATCAGAACCTCACCTTGAGGTTCTCCTCTTCCAGGTGTCACCATGGGGTGAGGAGAAGGAGAGAATGTCTGCACACTGTTGAGTAGCTCCCACTGGAAATTTTATTTGATATAAAGGATGACAACGTTTCGACCCCTTATGGGTCTTCGTCAGGTATGAGGACAACAACAGAATAGGCGTGTTATATACAGATATAGGGGCAAGTTTTAACAATGAACAAGCCACTGTTTGCAATTACAATGACACACCCCCCACATCTATGAAGTCAGGTGGTGATTATGTTTTTGGTACCACAGTATTATAAAGACGTCACGTGCACGAACGTACACGCACACGCACGCCTACATGTGATTGATTAGTAACTTGAGAGTTTTACACACGCAAACACAAAAGTCACTCTACCAGCCTTTACTAGCACCATGATACTGTGTTTAAAATCTACTGGTTGTGTCAATTTGTGACTTTGTCACACACACACACACACACACACACACACACTAGGGGACGCGTTCTAGCATGCACGTGCGTGCATCATACCGTGCCGTACCTGCAAATGTGCATGAAATGTTTATTGGTACCACGTCGTGGTACTGCATTCTACGAGCATGACACCACTGTATACGGTATATCCATATGGACTCATAGCAGATCAGCCACACCCAGTGTTGACTAAGTTACTTAAAACTCATTTGCTGCCGATTATGTCTTTGACATCCTTTTTCCCAATGGCTTGGCGATACTTCTGTCAGCTTTATTTTCAGATACCGATATTGACTGATAACGGCAAATATCGGCCCATACCAATATGTGGCTAATAGTGTATATAGCCTACTCCTGTATATTGTTGCAGACACTACATCTGAAAATGTGTGTTACAAAAGGCTCACAGC
Source organism: Protomyctophum parallelum (assembly GCF_964188405.1). Classification (NCBI taxonomy): domain Eukaryota; kingdom Metazoa; phylum Chordata; class Actinopteri; order Myctophiformes; family Myctophidae; genus Protomyctophum; species Protomyctophum parallelum. The sequence goes on from NC_139701.1 coordinate 38,246,106, forward strand.
ATGGCACGAAGTGACACGCTGCAATTTAACTTGTAGATCTGCTATTTTTGAATAACCAATGCTAAAATCTAAAATGTAATAGCACAGATGCTTTCCCAGTTTTAAAGATTAATGTTAGGGTTACCTTTGTGAGAGGTAGATGCGTAAGAAAATAAACTAAATAGAATGTGCATTTTTATATGGATCTTCAAGGGGAATGCACAAATCCATCTTATGCTCTTAAATCAAATTAAGCTAGTAGGGTTATATGAGACGATTTTAAGATGACCCGATGTTATTCTCCATAGAGAAATTACTTCCGCAAACCAGGGGATGAGCGAGTGATGTCAGGTCTTCGGCACTCTAGGGATTTGAAAGAAACCTTTTTTTTGACAGAACAGAAAAGTCTGTAATCTGCAACAAACCCCTTATATCTCTGGTAGATTGGTATAAGGTTTATACCAATCTACCAGAGATATTGAAGGCTATTTGACCCTGATTAGGGCAAGGTTGGCCTCAGAGTGAGAAGTTGAATATGGCCATCCAATATCATACTCCTTTTAGCTGGAAGTTTAATAGACAGTTGAAGTTAGACAAAATACGAAGGTTAGTACTATACGTGGCACTTATGCAGCTATTGAAGTTAGACAAAATACAAAGGTTAGTACTATACGTGGCACTTCTGCAGCTATTTAGTGAACCATTGAAGGTCACAGTTTTCAGCTCAGAGTTTGGTTTCTTTGTAGCCTGGATAAGCTCCAGTAGATAGATAGATAGATAGATAGATAGATAGATAGATAGATAGATAGATAGATAGATAGATAGATAGAGAGATAGAGAGAGAGATAGATAGAGAGATAGATAGATAGATAGATAGATAGATAGATAGATAGATAGATAGATAGATAGATAGATAGATAGATCTTTATTGTCATTGCAACAAGTACAACGAAATTAAAAGTGCCAACCGATCAGTGCATCATTAACCTAGCTATAAAAAAACAATAAAGGCTAATACAACAAAACACACACATAACCGTACTTCATGTTATTGCACAAATCCCTATTTCACGACTGTGGCAGGGGGCAGGATGAAGGTGTCTGTGAGTGGAGTGACAGGGCTGGCTTTGCCAGCTCACAGGCAATTAAATGAAGGACAGCTGCTGTGTATATAAGGAAGCTAATGTGCTTGTGTTCTCTGTTGCAGTGAGAGGCTGGGTCCAGACAGAGCCACACAATACTCCACATTCCTGCCTGCTAGAATTGGATGTTTAATGTCACACAGTGACTGTTTAGTTGAGGTTATAGGATTCACATTGAGGACACTGTGACTTGATACATTTTAGTTTTGGCTCCTGTTAATGACGGAGACAGTGTTTGATGACCAATTCCCTGGCTTAAGAGGAATAAACAGCCTACTGCCTGTGTCGTGTCCTTCCGTGCCCTGGATGTGACCCGCTTGGTCACAACGACATATATTGCACAGTACACCCTTAGTTGCAGCTGTTATTGCACAAACCCTGATTGAACTTAACTTATACACAGCACAAAAAAACTTGTAATATGTAACGGATCATTTCTTAGCAGCATTTAGTGATAGAAACTGTTGCTGAGTCTGCTGGTCCCTGACTTGAGCACTCTGTACCACAGTCTACCTGACGGCAACAGTTCAAACCGTGAGTGACCGGGGTGAGAACTGTCCTTTATAATGTTCTGTGTTTTCTTTTAGACAGCGGGATCTGTGTAGGTCCTCCAATATGGGAAGAGGGCATTTGTGCCGTGTTAATGTGTCTCCTCAGACATGGATTTTACCACATCAAGTGCAGTGATTCTCCCTTCGCCGGTACGTAGCGACCCCTCTGGTGGTACGCACAATCCTCCCGACAATGAAAAGGTGGGGGTGGGGGGTAGGGTGCAGGGGGTGGGGGAGTAGCATGTAGTAGTTGCGTTCCTGTTACGTAAGCTGTGAGCCGACACCGACTAAACACGGGACATGTCTGCTTCTCTCCAGTGTGGCTGCATGCATCTTTCTACAGACATAGGAGGGGCTATCGCCCCTCAGAAATACACTTGTGTGAAGTGAGGGGCGCTCTTATCATCATACTGTACATCATTATACATCATCATCATTAATCACATTCCGTGCTCAACATCAAATAATTTCCGTGGTACACACAGACACACAAAGCTGGGCATATAGGCGGGGCTAGCGCCCCTCAAACATCACCACCTCTCTCCTTTAAAGTGTGTTATTGTGCAAAACAAAACCAGTCACAAGATGTATTTATTTATATTGGTCACATGACTTCTCACGTCGTCATGTAGTGCCCTAAACAAACATTAAAAGTCCATAGACTTGACTTGCAAACGATCTTTGTTAAAAGTGCTCTACAAAGTCTAGCGCACCTCAAAAAAAAGTTTCATTTTATTGTGAGAATTTATGAGGATGAATTATATGAAGAGAGGTTGAAAACGGGTGAAGTCGCCCTATATGAGCGAGAGAGAGAGAGAGAGAGAGAGAGAGATGAGAGACAAAAGTGAAGACGGAAAAGTGAGGATGCAAATTGTGATTGGCCGGCGTGATTGGGTGGGAGATGTGCCGTTGGTTGAGCATAACAATTGTGCCACAGGGGACACCTGTTGTATATCCCGGTATAATGTGGCTGGTAGAGAGATGTCAGACATTGCGCCATACTCGAGAGATTTACAATACAATTATAGGCATATTGTTTTACATCACCATTACATCACCTAATCGTAGCAACATGTGTTTGACTTTAATATATTAGCGCCCCTCACTTCACACGGGTGTGACTTTTATATGCCACCTGAATTGGTTAAAATGCAGGCTGTCTGTACCCAAAAATGCATGTATTTTTTTTAGCCTATCATGGTCAGTGGTCACAGTGGCGGGCCTGCCTGGGAGAAGGCTAGTTTCTTCTACCTTGTAGATCTGTGCGAAAATACTGTTGCCTGGGGTCTCCATACTGTTGCCTGGGGTCTCCATACTGTTGCCTGGGGTCTCCATACTGTTGCCTGGGGTCTCCATACTGTTGCCTGGGGTCTCCATACTGTTGCCTGGGGTCTCCATACTGTTGCCTGGGGTCTCCATACTGTTGCCTGGGGTCTCCATACTTCCAGGGCAGCCAGGGGGGCGCAGCTCCCCCCGTGGCTGCCAATCGATGCTCTTCCCTGGGCAGGGGAGGTTGTAAAGATTGCAAATGAAGGAATTTAAAAATGGGATATTTCAGAATAAATTTATGAAATTAATTCTATTACTTAACTTATACTGAATGTCATAAGATAACTGGGACTTTATTGTTGTGATTTTAGTGTCTGATGGAGTTGACATACCGGTAAATCAGTTATTAAGTGCATAATGTCACATTTTAGAAATAAATGTTCTGCCAAAAACCTGTTCCTTCTCATGATTGGTGCTTGAGACCTGTGTCTACAAATTCATCAATTTCAATTTAATGAAACAGGTTTTGTCCCTTATCTCAATTGTCAAGAATGAGATATATATTGCCTTTGCATCAATGTCTTAGATTAAGAATAGTATACTAATAGTGAACGTTGTACTTTCCTCTTACAACCAGCAGATGGAGACTGTTCCATTCTGATGTGTACCTGTTCTGCATGTGATGTAAGGCCATCTGAGTCCAATAACAAACTGGGGGGAAAACGAATCACTGACAGTTCTGACCTCAAGCCAATGTCACACTCATATAAAACATTTGACATCTACTGTTTATTTCTTAACATAATTAAAATGTATGTGTGCACTGGCAGTCCAAACAGATTACCGTTAATGTAACCTCCCTGATGAAAAGCTGTGTCAGTCACATCAAGGCCTAAAACCAAAACAGGATGGCGCCGGCCTATTTGGAGCCACGCAGTCGGTGCCACCAGGTATTCCTAGATCTAACCTCAGTAAAACTATGTCAGAACCAAACCTTATTCCTAAACGTAACCTCAGTAAAACTATGCCAGAAGAACCTAACCTTATTTATTCCTAAACCTAACCTCAATAGAATTATGCCAGAACCTAACCTAACCTTTTCTTCAGTAAAACAACTTCAAGAACCGTTGGGGGGAAGCGGTCTGTGAAGGAAAATCGTGCCTTTATGAAGGCCAGCGTGTTTTTGGGAGAGTTCCGCCTGTTAACCTTTGTGTGACAGAAATGTTATGTGAAGCCCGGGCAATCCATGAAGCTCTGCCAATCCGAGAAGCCGACGGTTTGGGTCGAAGCCCATGCATACAATCTCTGAAAACTGAGAATTTCTACAACCTTCTATAACCTGTGGGCCATCAAATACAGATATTCATGATTTCTGCTGCACAGCTCTGGGTTATATGAGAGTCAGACACACACCAAGTTTGAGACTGAACGGTTGGACGCTGTCCGAGTTATGCCAGGCACGCACGCATGCACACGCATGCAGGTTCTGCACTTTTGCCTTACATCAGAATTAGTAGTTAGGCTATTCAAACAGGCTCTGATGTTTGTTCACTATAACTTATAATAAAGGAGGTTAATTATCGTATCTTATCATCCCATTCCAGAGCTGCTGTTTCTCAGAATCAGACGCTGATCAATACATATGGAAAACTCAATAGTTAATTTGCTTTCTCTGAAGTGCAGTGAAATACATTCTCATTTCCAGAGCTCGGCTAATCCGGCTACCAATAGGCCGACTTCATTAAAACATCCACTGAATGGTGTATCTTGTCATGTGAGCGATTATGGCAGGACCAAATTAGAACCACATCCCAATGCAGTAATTTGTCAGTGATTCTTTCTTTCTTTCTTTCTTTCTTTCTTTCTTTCTTTCTTTCTTTCTTTCTTTCTTTCTTTCTTTCTTTCTTTCTTTCTTTCTTTCTTTCTTTCTTCCACAACATGCATACCATATTAGAGGTCTCACGGGTATTGGCACACTGGCATGCCCATAACTGATGTTGTTGGCTGGATGGCTTATAAAAAGTCCAAAGTATTGTTTAAACAGGATGTAAGACTCCATTTGCATACTCTTGTATAACTTTCAATTATGAAAATGCCTTGACCTGATCTGCATTTTAGATTCTCTGAAATTGAAATGCTGTCTACCAGCGTTTTTAAATGAGAAATTAATAAGGCTATGTCAACTAACATATCGACACAGACAACAGGCACGCAGCTGATCCAGTTCATCCATTATGCATGCTTACGGTAGCTCTTCCCATGTAGGGCCTATAGTGCACTCGCCAACGTCAGTGTGGTTGTAATCCTGGGAAGTCAAGTAGGATCCTGAATCTCTCCAGACCCCTTCAGAAGTTCAGATTAATATTTCAAACAGAGCACTAGCTGTCAGTCATACGGTCACTGTTGCCCTTAATTTAGATAGCCTTCAGTCAGAGGTGGCCGCACATGAACATCAGCCTATATGCCTAGCGGGCATGAAACACAGCATGTGGCAAATGAATACAAGACCAGTAGCAATATGAAGACGTGATACAGAGAATGTGTTACAGTTACAGAGTCTCTATATGAGCAGACCATGATGGGTTGTCATGTTTTTACTGTAATATAGTGGCCATCCATCACCAGGAGGAATACAGTGTTTTAGATGCAGGGTATCATGATGGATTGCAGGCTGTTGCTATCTAATATCAATAACTGGTACTGCTGAGCTAGGACATCATGTGTACTTTTGACTATACATTAATGACTTGCAGTCAGCTGTCACTATGATCTGTATCTTTTTTTGCCAACAATGTGGCTCTTCCTGTCTCACATCAAGACAAATTAGAGGTAGAAAAAGTACTTAGTTTGTGTAGTGTTACCTCGCCCCTCCGGTTTGTAATGCGGGAGCTGGCGAAAACTTCTGGGAACTCAGATTAAGTTTAGAGCTACTCCAAATCAGCTCCTGGCTAGAGCTGTCTCTACATCTTGGCAAAATAGAGTTGATTCTCTTTGCGTCTAGAACACAAATGAATAAGTCCTCTGAGTTCAGGGTTGTAGTTGGTGACTTTGAAGTTTCGGCCAAAGATTCAATGAAGTACCTTGGCAGTATATTGGACAATGGCACTGCAGGGAATGCACTGCAGGGAATAAATACGGTTAACCAAAGAGTGAAGTTCCTTGCTACAACATCCTTGTTCTCAAATAAAATGCTCTGGAAATATTGGCAGGGGCTCTGGTCCAATTTGTTTTGTGCACCTTTGGAAAATAAGCTACGAACCTCACAAAATACACTAGTTAGGGTTATCCTAAAACTCCACCCCAGAACACACGTTCTCCCTGCTCATTTTAATAGCGTCAAGTGGCTCAGTGTGGATGAGAGAGTTTCATTTAATAAAGCTGTGGTTCACAGGATATGTAAAAAGGTCACTCCGAGATATCTTCATAATTACTTCTCTAAGGTTATAGCGACATTCATAATCATTTCACAAGACGTAGCACCACTGACCTTATTGTACTCACATGCACTTATTTTGTCATAACTTACTGTACTGTTGTTTTTCCAGATCTCTTTTAAGAGACCGTGATGGAAATACGCTTTTAGCTTTCTTGTGTTTTTATCCTTTAGAATAGATGGTGGTAATATTGTATGTAATCATTGTCAATATACATATCAATCTCAATCAATCAATACTGTATGTGTACCAATGCTCTTCAACAAATATTGAACACACGAATATCACTGTAAATCCAATTAGGTTTGAGTTTCAGTCAGCCATGGTTAACCCCTGGTGCCTTGGCAGCTGCTCAATGCTATATAATAACGTTTCTCTTGAACTGCTTTCTTGTGGTTTTATTGTGAAGCAGTAAATGAATTCAAGTTGGTTTGTGATTCAGGGAAGTGGAAAACAAGATTAATGTTTGTGCATGTATTTATAACCACTTGTATTTATAACCACTCTTTTTCAGTTTCATGTCACCACATCGACAAGCTCACTCACAACCCTTCCTGATGCGTTGTGACAATGTTCGTCTCTATAACGACCTGCCCAAAACAGGGGCACCAGGTTGAAACCACTCAAAAACTTTTATAAACTAATACTTGGTTGACAGCAGAGCCATCGAAAGGAGAGTTCTGCCAATGAGGGGGCAGAAAACTGGTCACGTGGTTCATGTACTGTAACTTGTTTGTCACTCTAAAGCCCATAGACACCAATGCATTCCGTAAACTTCCGGTTCAGGCCTGTCACTCTTCGCCTCTATATAAAAAAGCTGCCATTGGACTCACTGGCCCCATGAAGTGAACGGAGTTGTATACGACTCTGGTTGACAGGGGTCGGCTCTGTACTTGGTCTGCTCTTCAATACATCAATACTCACATTTTGCTCACATATTGCTCTACTCACTTTTCACTGCTTATGTTGCCACAGCTGTATTTAGTACATACATACGTATATATGCACATTGAATCTTGAATATAATTGACCATATTCACATGTCTATTTTCATCGTATATATTCATCATAATATGACGCAGGAGCAAAATGGCCCAATGTGAAAATGGAAATGTCGAGAGGCCAATTCAAAGACTTTCTAATCGAAACACAGATGTTCACAATACTGTACTTTGAGTTTGATTATTATGATACAATGGGGGGCATTGTATTTTGGGTAGAACATTTAATTTAAGTTGGAAAAGCTGACATGATAATGACAAACATGAAACATTCCTATAATGCGAATTGACCCAGCTTCGTGGACAGTAGGAATCACTCACCACAACATACAGTATATAAATGACATTTTAGTGACACATTGACTTAATATCAGTTTTCTATTCATGAAGTACCCCTTACCCCCTGCCCCCAAAGTTTTGCTAGTGAAATCCATTAAGCCGCCAGGCGACAGGAATTATCTAAATGTGTTATCTAGTGTTATCTAAAGGTCACGATTATGTAATCTAGAGGGAGTCCTGTAAACAAGCTAAGTTCTCAAAGTGGGGGCTGTCTGACCCAATTTTAATACATTCTAATAGTGTTCCAAAATGGTTTATGGGAGCACTATGGCAGTGCTTTGCCCTTTGGAATCCTTCCCCATCAGATACTGAAGCCATAATGATAACAAAATCCCTCTTCCAATGAAAAACCATCACAGTTATTGGCTGCAATCCCAGAGTAAAGTGACTTGACAAGGCAGTGAGCTCAAACAGAATAATACAGGAGGAAGGTGGGTGTGCTTGTTATGAGTCAGAGATCGCGTACGCCTGCTGTGTCGCCTGCTATTGATGTTTGGCCATGTATAAATGTATAAGAAAGCCTGTTCACCCCACTTTTTTTTATTAAAAATGTATAAATGTAGATTTATTGCATCCTTCACCTATTAAAGAACACAATGCATCTCATGACCTCATTAAAGACAATGAAAGTATGGCTAGAAACCTAAATAAGGAAACATGCGGTTAAATGTTAATGTTGCACTTCAAATTAGTTTGTAGTTACTTGCGCAAGCAGAGCGTGCAAGTACTAGTTTCTCCCAGGACGACATTCAATACGTATGCACCGTCCCAGCAAATGACGTAATGACTACTTGTGCCTGATACGGCAGTGGTGCCAGATTACATACATGTATACATAGGAGCATTACCTTTAATCCTCTCGACACTAAAACATATCGTCATTATGTCACCATCGAAAACCAATTACACTCTAGCATTGGGTCCTTTAATCCACATTTTAATTACGTCATCATTGAGAGCTAGTTATACCAGTTATACCCTGACGTCATATGCTGGAACGGTGCATACGCATCAAAAGTGGCGCAAGGTAACCACAGTATACCGCTAATCAACTTACAAATTACATATACATACAGTATACATAGAGGCATTTCCTTTAATCCACCCTACACTTAGAGCTAGTTATACCAGTTATACCCTGACGTCATATGCTGGGACGGTGCATACGCATCAAAAGTGGCGCAAAGTAACCACAGTATACCTCTAATCAACTTACAAATTACATATACATATACACATACACAGAGGCATTTAGTATTAATATCACTATAGTCAAAGATTAGTTAAATTTAAAGCAATTGACAATTTAAAACAAATAATTAAATAATTATACTGTATACATGATAACATATTTTATTTCAGTTTATATACCTTTTTTTCCCATCGGATATCGATCATTTATTTTTCTTTAAAAAACTAAAAAGGGATCCAGAATAATTCTAAATCGATAAAACTGTATTTCTTTTATAGATAGAAACTTGTACCATACTTCATAATACTACTTTTTTGCATGCATAAAGTAGGTAGGTAGCAAATAGCTAAACCTATAATAATTAAACATTTCAAACGTTCCTTCACAGAGAAGCTGAGATTTGACAGTTTGTAGCGGTCGACAGTACTTGCGCGCTCTGCTTGCACACTAGTAGGCCATTTATGGCCTACTAGTGTGCAACAGGCAAGTAGCAGTAGCAGTTCTAATTATTACTGTAATGATACTACTCACACATTATGTCAAATTAAGTAATAATAATGTCCACACTGTGTAACTGCTATAGCCTTAATTTAAACAACATATTAAGATGGTCAATGTTTGGTCAATATGCCAAGGGTCAGATGTCAGATCATTGAAGCTGTCAATAACCTGTCAAACAAAACAAGAGAAAGTCCCTTACAAACAATTGTACAATGTACACACTAAGGGAGACTTACGTCATATTTGTACTTGATTGTGTGCCGTGCCGTGCACGGAAAACAGACGATCTGCAAGCTCACATGTCGCATCGCTTTTTAACATCCTCCATTACCTCATGAACTACTTTACACTCTGGACTACCAATCAGATGAGTCTGTGCATGTAGCCAATGGGAACGCATGGCTGGCAGTTGGCTGGGTGTGTTGAGTTGGAGGTTAAACTTTGGACCTGAGAAGCACAGTGGGACAGAACAACTGTCCCACATAGAACATGTGATTGTTGTGTTGGATTTGCATTGTCTTTTCTTTTTGGGGGTGACAACCAAGCGGTGAAATGATGGACCACTACTCAGACCAGGTACAGCAAGGGGGGGCAGCAGAATTGTGTCATTCTTAGTTTTTCTGTGTTATTATGGTAGTTGACAATTTCAGGTTATCAGATTAGTAGAAATTGGTGGTACCGTATATGTACCATAGATCAAAGTTCAGGCTGAACCGCAAATATAATCATATACAGATACAGTAAGTGCTTATTGATTTGTATTTTTACAACTCAGGAATTAAGAGGCAGATGTATTCGATCATTGTACAGGGAGGCATTGCATGATGAGAATTGCTTCCTGTGATTGACAGCCGTCCCCACCGATTGCTGGAACATATTGTACAGTAGGCCTACAGGCTTGACAGGGAGCGTTATGGTCACGTCTCACAGTGTGCACTGTGCATGATTACATTTATAACCTCAGTCTCCTCTATGTCCTGTTGGTATGTTTGAGCACTCTGGTGGTTGGGTAGTCAATTGCGTTCAATAATGACGTGCTGTTCCAGGGTTGTGAAGGCATCGAACTGCTAGATTGGCTGTTTGATCAGAAAGATGGAATCCTATACCAGGAGCCAGAGCACCATGGCAACCAGCTCACCTGGCCGTTCCAGCTTCAGGATCCAAACATGCATGGGACCTACCCACAGGTATTTGCTTTGCTTCAGCCCCCGTTTGCCGTGTGAGTCACCATGACCGACTGTATTAGTCCAGGGGTCCTTGAGGAGGTTCTGCAGACCACGGGGTGCCCAGGAACATGAGTTTACAACATGGCATAAACATTTGTTTAACCACCATAACTATTTATTTGAAAAAAAACTGATTGTGTACTATTTTTTTGTTGCAATTTAGGTAATGTCAATTTAGGTTATTGGTGCTTATTGTATTCATGTTTCTCAACAACTCACCACATTTAGCCTACTCTGTATAGGGGTCCTCCTCATCCAACTGATCGGCTTGGCCCCATTTAGACTTAACTAACTTAACTGTGCTACCCTATTCACCTTTATCTTACAGCCCATAGTGCATTGAGTTTGTGTGTGCATAAGTTGCCAGTATTGAAAGAGAGACAAGTGGCCAGGCCTATGAAAACAAGCACAAATGAAAATAGCTGATCTACAAGCTCACAGCGACACATTGTGAGGTTGTACATCCGTTATTTAAAAACACATTGAGAATAAATCAAAATATTTTTAATATTTTTTAAACATTTTAATAAAAAATGCACAAAATATGTTCAGATGGTGGACAGATTATTACATATTAATCTGGGCTTCTTTGATGTGAAGAAATGTGGAGCCCAAATAAGCAACTACTATACACTTTAGAATCAAGCCCAAAAAAACATCAACCAGCAACTACCAATAATTTATTTGCAAGTGACCTTACAGAAAAAACAAGTCAAAGGTTGCTTATAATAAGCAGACATGGCAACACGGCCTGAAGGAAGTAAAACACAAGGAGCCCCAGTACTTTGGCGGATCCACAGAGGGCTGTCCTGGACGCAGCTATAGCAATGGCTGAGGTGTCACATTAACCGCAGCTTGACACCTCAGTATTGATTGCCTACACCTGGCCTACAGGGCACTGCTCCATGGGTTCGTCTATATACCTGTACATCTCTGTCTACGGCTGCCATGTTACTGTAAATGGTCAGTAACATGGCAGCCCAACTAGGCCAATAGTTGGGCCTCAAACTATTGAGGTAAATTAATTTACTAAATATATTTTGTTTAAATGAAACCCACTTCTATTTCATCTACATTGGCTGTTTTCTCCTACATACCATGTGGAAAAACAACAACAATATTGTTGTTGTTTTAAACTTCCCAGTGTCACAGCCAACAGAACAATTGACAAATCTCCTAATGTAGCAACAATATGATGTTGACATAATCTATAGTTTATAGGTATCGTTATAGCTATCTTAAAATGCAGCCCTGTCTCTCCACCACTTTTCTGAAGTAGATTAAGGAGACTAAAGCCCAAAATATTCTTTTTATTGATAGATACAAAGTAAGGAAACGGGAGAGAGATGAGGGGAAGACACACAGCAGAGATTTAATGAAAGGAAGAAATCTTTCTTCATAATGAGAAACTTTCACCGGCATTCCGAAGCCTGCTATACCGACTCATGGCCATTCCAATTTGCCGCAAATTACTACCACATTATAGGTATCGGTATAGCTATCTTAAAATGCAGCCCTGTCTCTCCACCACTTTTCTGAAGTAGATTACAGAGACTAAAACTTGGTGTTTGTACTTAACAGATGCTGCCGCCAGCTGAACAAGAGGATATAAAAGATGACTTTATCAAAGTCCTCCTGAATGGCAATGATTCTGTGTCGGGGTCCCCTCTCTGGTCACCCTCTCCCAGCGACAGTGGCATCAGTGAGGACCCTCCTTCAGACCATAATATGGATAGTCCCCAGCGATCTGAAACTCCCCCTGGCGAGCCCCAGTATGTCAGCCCCCAGCCGCAGACCACAGCTGACTTAGAGACTAACTTCTCTATTGATCTCAGTAAGTATTCATGTACAGGATATATTTAACAACATAGTGGTGTTTTTAAACTATTGGTACCCAAGGCAAACCAATGACAAACATTGTTTATCTACAAGCTCCCAATGCTTTCACAATGAAAGCATATTTCATTTTTCTTTGAGACTGACTCATCTGGCATGTCTGTTTACTTTTTATCTTCTTGGCTCAAACACACAAGGTGGCTAAAGTAATTTTCCTCAGGGGTATAGAATTTGCCTCTGTATTTATGATTGCATGTTTTGCATGCAGGTGTGACATGAAAGGCAGGCCACCGCACCGCAACACAATGTACTGATATAGTAAATTGAAAAGATATACAGGAATATTCAATATTCACATCTTTCTGCATAGTTGTATAATGGTATGGCACTGGCATGGAAGCCCCAAGATATATTTTTTTGCTTTTTCAGCCTTTTATTGATAGATACAAAGTAAGTTGACAGGAAACGGGGAGAGAGGTGGGGGAAGACACGCAGCAAAGTTTGTCTGGATCAGGACTCGAACCCACGACCCACTGTCCTGCTGGATTACCAGTCAAGGTGCCACTAGGCCGGCCCGGGCCATGCCAGTGAGATTTAATGAAAGGAAGAAATCTTTCTTCATAATGAGAAACTTTCTGAAACTTTCACCGGCATTCCGAAGCCTGCTATACCGACTCATGGCCATTCCAACTTGCCGCATTACTAACCCTAACCGTACGTGGAATGCCACTATGTCCCCCCAAAAATATTGACGTTAGTATGTCAAAGTTTATTAACTCATTTTGAGATACAAATATTTCGAATTTATGGTACCAGGTCATAATGGACAATGGTGCATTTATATAGCATGTCTCTCCAAGGCACTTCACAATGTAGATTACATCCACCCATTCACTAACTGATGGTGCACCGACCTTGAAAGCAGTTAGGGGGTTCCATATCTTGCTAAAGGACATGAGGAAGAATTTATATTATTGCTTATATCTAACCTTTATATTTACCATCACTTATGATACTTATAATACTATTTTATTAGGCTGTGAGGGCCTTGAATGTGTCCACTGTGGCCCAGTGTGCTTTTGGTAAAGTTAAGAACACTTACCTGAGTGATATTGTACTTCTCCCATGATACATAAAGCATACATCACCACCTGAGAATATTGTCCCGACTCCTATATATTGATTATTGATTGATCCAGAATTCCACGACAGACACTTCAACACACATGCCGGCAGGAGCCGGGGATCAAAGCAGAACCTTCCAATTCCAAGACGGCCACTTTGCATCCTTCCTGTGCTAGAGATAGCCTACCAAGTCATTATTTTGGGAAAAGTTGCACATCACAATGACTTTGCCTTTGTGTGTGTGTGTGTGTGTGTGTGTGTGTGTGTGTGTGTGTGTGTGTGTGTGTGTGTGTGTGTGTGTGTGTGTGTGTGTGTGTGTGTGTGTGTGTGTGTGTGTGTGTGTGTGTGTGTGTGTGTGTGTGCGCGCTTGTTTCCTTGCAGATGGCTGGGAACCTAGCTTTCTCCCAGGCAGGCATAGAGAGACACGCTGTCCTTCTGATGTACACAGACCCCATCTGTCCTCCGGTGTCCCGCTTACTGTGAAGGATCTGCTTCTGTCTGGCACACCAGAGCCAGTGAGTCTATTCTGTTGGTTGGGGTGGAAGACTTTCTCTGATGCATTGCACACCCATTCACACTTGACTTACTTTGACTTAAGCCTTTGCTTAAGTCGGGCTGACCGGTGGGCTGACCCTCTGGTGGGCCGGTCTGGGCCAAATGTTAAATTAGTAGTCTGTTGGTTGTGTATCATTATTTTATGTTGTACACCACCACCAATGTGGTGGTGTTAAGGGCTTGTATTTCAAGTATTTGTATGGGCCTCGACCTGAAAAGTCAGTAGCCTAGAGTATCTGCGCGCTGGTTGTGGTGGGCCAGTCTGAGCCAAATTCCGTGAAAATGTCCGGGCCAAATCTTTGTCTCAGTCCAGCCCTGCTCTAGGGTGCATAGGCCGTTGACAGCTTTTAGCCGTTCTTTAGAGATCTCCCCAGTTGAGCCCACTCTCTGCCATTTCTGTCTCGATGCTCCTTCTCCAGCTGTTCCTGGGGCGACCTCATTTCTTGTCGGGTGATATTTGTCGCAGATTTTCTGAGGGTATGTCCAATCCAACTCCACTTTCGCTTTCGGATTTGTAGGTCACTGGGATCCTGGCCTGTACTTTTCCACAGGTCCACATTCCTCCACCAGATGTGTAGAATTCTCCTGAGGCATGTGTTGGTGAATGTTTGCAGCCTGTGTGAGTTTGGTTGTTCTCCAAGTCTCAGCTCCATACAGCATCATGTGAAACAACGGCAGCTGTTTCACACTGGAGTTAAAGATGTGCATTTTGGTGTTGGTGGAGATGTTCTTTGAGCTCCAGATCTTCCTGAGCATGTTAATCACCACTCTAGCCCAGTGGTGTCATGCTCGTAGAACGCAGTACCACGCCATGGTTCCAGTAATTTTGTGACATGCACGTGCAGGGACGGAACGGTGCATGTGCGTGCACGCTAGAACGCGCCCCCCCTAGATTCAAGAGAAGACGTACCTACATAATCAACCTCGTGTCACCAGACTTTCCAAGACACATCAAGCACCCAGTGATCTAGGTTTACTGGCGCCCCTCCTCCTCCTATTTTCACACAGTGTCAAGTACCGTGCCGAATCAAATGGCTACTACTTTGCATAACAACAGGACAGCGTTAACTGTACCTGAGTGCACGTAGCCTATACGGTAAGTAAGTACACACAAGAAGAATGTCTCCTCCTCCATCAAAGAACAGATTAATTCGTCTAAAGCAAACTTTTTTGTTTCGCTAGTGTGCAGTAAAGATGTTTGTCTGACTATTTTAAGTTTACGTGTCTAAAACTCTCATACACTATTTAACAATACTAGGCTTAGGCTATATCAGCTGTTCTGTGTGCGTGCGCGCGTGCACGTGATGTCATTAAAATGCTGTGGTACCAGTAAAAACAACACCATGACACCACAGCTCTAACCTTGTTGATTCTGCTTCTTAATCTTATGTCAGCATCTGTCCCCCCGGCGGTGTCCACAACACTGTCTAGGCTGAGGATTCAACTCTTTAATGCCCCAATTATAGCTGCAGACTGCAGTAGAACAATAGAACAATTGTTTTGATATTACTCCTCCAGATTCTGTCAAACAATGTGGGTAGGTCGGCCGGTCGTTTGATATGTCGGCCGGTCCGTGGATAGGTCGGCCGGTCGTTTGATATGTCGGCCGGTCCGTGGATAGGTCGGCCGGTCGTTTGATATGTCGGCCGGTCCGTGGATAGGTCGGCCGGTCGTTTGATATGTCGGCCGGTCCGTGGATAGGTCGGCCGGTCCGTGGATAGGTCGGCCGGTCCGTGGATAGGTCGGCCGGCCGGTTTTATTTTTTTACTTTATTTTTTCTTTTTTTCGGGGGACTCCCAGGGACCCCCAGGTGGTAACTCTGTCATTTCTCTACCGTTTTGGACGGTGACAATGACAGAGTTACCATTTGGGGGTTCCTGGGGGTCCCCCGAAAAAATTAAGTAAAAAAGTAAAAAAATAAACGACCGGCCGGCCGACCTATCCACGGACCGGCCGACCTATCCACGGACCGCCCGACATATCAAACGACCGGCCGACCTATCGCACCGGCCGTCCCATAGGCCATTAGGCCAGTACAAAAAAAAAAAAAAAAATACGACCGGTCGACGGTGCGCACCGGCCGGCCCGTCGGCCGGAACAAATGGATTCTGCCCTCCCTCTGGTTTGATGCGTATGTCCCTGACACTGACTGTCACCATCGTGAACCAATTATACCCTGGCATTGGTACATAATCTTCATCACGTCATGGGACATCCGCGGAAAACATACCTGCACGGTCTGCTTCCGTATGTCCGGGGCCAGCATATGACGTCATATCATTCTAAGGGACATTGGTACATATCTTCATCACGTCATGGGACATATGCTTCGTAGCATGACGGAAAACATACCTGCACGGTCAGCTTCGTGCCAGCATATGACGTCATAAGGGACATACGCATCGTAGCACTTGACTGATAACATTACTTTCACGCTCTGCTTGCGCAAGTAATACATACAAGTCACCAGTGAATGTACTAGATTGTTGTTTATTGTTGTGATGGTTGGGGTCAGAGAGAGCGAGTGAGAGACGTTCTGATATTCTGCATATTGATATTCCTGTCCTGTTGCAAGCCTCCACAGCCATCTCAGCAGTCCTCCCAGGAGTTGATTCTCAATGAGGACGAGAAGAAGCTCTTGGCCAAGGAGGGTGTGACCCTGCCCAACCAATTACCACTGACCAAGGTACAGACATTCTGATTAATTATTTTCCAAAACAATGAAAAGCAAAGGAGAGAAACAACACCCAACAGCACCTTAATTTGAATGCAGTAAAATCTGTGTGCATTTGTCTAAAATAATGTTTAATGATCTCTGCAGTGCTAACTATGTTGAAAGTATCAAATTCTCAATGACTGAATTATTTAGTTTACCTTGTCTGAATTCATCAGTATGAAGAGAGAGTTCTCAAGAAGATTCGCAGGAAGATTCGCAATAAGCAGTCTGCCCAGGAGAGTCGGAAGAAGAAGAAGGAATATATCGATGGCTTGGAGAACAGGTAAGAAGTCTGGGGAATATATTATGTGAAAATATAATACATGTTGTTTTTTATCGTCCTTGAAACAGTCCGTGAATCTCAGTCTCTGTGGCCCAATTTACGGGAGCCAATGTACAAATCGATGGCTGACGAACATCAACTTCATTAAAATGTTGTTTGTTTGGTTGTTTGTTTAATATAAATTAATTACATTTGAGGAGTAAGTCAATATGAAATGTGTATACACTGTATGGACGGACGTGACACATGGTGTCCTTGAGAGGATTTCCATGGCATTACAGTGAAAGATTATACCTTGTTGTTATTCCATTGAGCTCTATAACCCACATTGTTTGGGGATATTGTCCTCATAGGATGTCTGCCTGCAATGTCCACAACCAGGAGCTGCAGAGGAAATTGTTTCAGTTGGAGAAATGCAACACGTGAGGGATTTTATCCACTTCCTCTCTTATGTCAACACTCCTCGCTCCTTGTTCATAACAAGTTCCATCAGTAAAACCTTTCTATTCATTTTTTTGGAAATTGCAAAACTTCCTCAACGTTCTGTCTACCCACAGATCACTTGTGGAGCAGTTACGCAGACTGCAGGCTATGGTTATGAATAGCTCTAACAAGCCAGCCCAGACTGGCACCTGTGTTCTGGTAAGTGGTGTGTGTGTGTGTGTGTGTGTGTGTGTGCGTGTGTGTGTGTGTGTGTGTGTGTGTGTGTGTGTGTGTGTGTGTGTGTGTGTGTGTGTGTGTGTGTGTGTGTGTGTGTGTGTGTGTGTGTGTGTGTGTGTGTGTGTGTGTGTGTGTGTGTGTGTGTGTACATGAATGTGCAGTACCGTGTGCGTGCGTGCGTGCATGCGTTTGAGCCGATAAGATAAGAAAGTAAACACACATGAGTGTGTGTGTGCACGCACGCACGCGTGCAGTACCGTGTGCGTGCGTGCGTGCATGCGTTTGAGCCGAGCAGATAAAAAAGTAAACACACATGAAAGTAAGCCTCCAACTATCTTAGAAAATGTGTTTTCTTTGTGAAAGCCAACAGTTTCCAATCTTCACTGATTTAGCTGCCGCCGGTCAAAACACAGACATCTTCACATGAGACTAATCTCCAGTGTATAGGTCTCCAATCTCCACTGATTTAACTGCCGCTGCTCAAAACAACAATCTTCACATGGGGCAGTCTTGAGAGTCTGTCTATAGACATAATGGACAAGCTAGTGGTGGAGAAAAGTACACTGGTGTTTTACTTAAAGGAGAATTCAGAACTAACCATTTTCTCACCTTAATCAGGTGTTATTATATCCAAGAACGAGTGGTATGTGTGAAATATTACATACTGTAACTCCCTCCCTTGCCCAACGCAGCTCTGACCAGCGCGATGGGTCTTACACTAAATTATATTGATCGCTTCATGACTAGATACGCTCCACAGTGTTTTGTCCCAAATGGGCTACCGTAAAAAGGCGCACCACTGAAAGACCCACCGTGCACACTTCAGATTAAGGTAAAGAAAATGGTTAGTCCGGATTTCTCCATTAAGTGAAAGTATAAATAGCATAATGTAGAATTTCTCTTACAAGTAAAAGTCCTGTATTCAGAATTTTACTGAGTGAATCCCAAAGTGCATCATAGCCAGTACAAAGGTAAAAGTAGGCTACACCAATTCTCCAAAATGTGTCAGACTTTTTCGAAAATACCAAATCCACAAGCTCACAGGCTTACACTCACGACTTTGTGTGACTGATGCAAATTCTCACCTGGCCTTTATTTCTCTCTCTCTCTCTCTCTCCTTTGTGCCCTTGCTTCGTTCAGGTCCTCGTTCTGTCCTTCTCTCTAATACTGTTCCCCAGTATCAGGCCTTTCTCTGACACCAAGGTCAGCCAGGCAGACTTCAGTCCAGTAAGAGGTGAGTCACCCTCTCAACATTGGGGAGTGGGGACTGCCAATATTTCCGACATCCCATTATCCTGACCATTAGGTTGTGTAATGTGATAGGGTTAGGGATAGGGTTAGTTCAGATGGGGCCAGTCGGACCAACGGTCGGAATAATGGGCTGTCGGGAAAACAACATGGCACCCTCAACATTGACACGCTGAATGCCCAAGCATGTCTACAATTACAGCACTTTCCTTGTCATAGCCAGAGCTATGGTAAAAAAAAGATAGTAGTAGTAGTAGTAGAAGTAATATTGCATTGCATCACAGCCTTAACCACTTACCTAGTTGACACTGGCAGAAGCTAATAATCACTGCAGGTACTCGACCTGTCATGTCACATTGACCTGTGTTGTTTGGTTGTAATTGTTCCCACTTCCCAGTGAATGATGAGATTGCATAGCCTATGCTGCCTTCCAGTTATACCTTAAAGTAAAACATTGTTTAATCAAGCTGCTTTTGTGTATTTTTCTACTTATCCTACTAATACACACTGACAAATAATAATAATAATTATTATTAATTATTACTATTATTATTATTATTATTATTATTATTATTATTATTATTATTCGTATTATTATTATTATTATTATTATCATTATTATTACTATTATTATTATTGTCAAAGTGTCCCTGCAAGACACCCTAACAACTCCCCCCATAATGTGCAGTGCAGAGCCATCTTTCCCTTTGTGTCCAAAATGACCAGAATCTTCTAAAGTACTGGGAAAAAAGTTCCCAAAACCTTACAGTATCAAGCCTTAAAAAGCCCAGGTGCGTAATCAGGATGCAGGATTATTATGGTCCATGGCAGACTGCTATAATTACTGTATGGTTGTCATGAACGGTTTGACAGCACTGCGACTGCAATCAATGTTGTGCTCTCTACGAGTAATTGCACGACCAAAGGCCAAGTTACACACGTGTGTAGATGGTTACAGCAGTCTATAATGTTCAGGTTAAACAGAAGTTATGGAATGTACTCAACATTGATGAGCATGGATGGACTGATGCACAGACTGACACATACAGCCAGTGCTAATTCCGTCAATTAAAACTATGAAGAAATATGTTCGTCAGCTATCTTATTTTATTGACAAAAACTAAATAAAAACTAAATACAAATTAAGCTATGATGACTAAAACTATGACTAAATATATTGACAATTTCGTCTGTAGATTCAGTCTACTAAAATCTCATGATATTTAGTCGAATAAAACTACACCCAGACAGATGTTCATAAATTAAGTGTAAGAACCTTGCATATACTGTAGTGTAGCACCTCCATGCACCTTATCAACTTTAACCATGGCACCCCATCTGTAGGCATGTTATTATAGGTGAAAAGAACATTAATAGCTCACATACATGCCAATGAATATCAGCTATTCTCCAAATAATTATATTATTCTATTTTTTATGTAGTTACAGTGGCTTGATTTAATTATTGATTCACCGATTCAATTTGGTGACATCATGTAAAAATATAGCTACAATGTCTGAGGATACCATGACAAAATTAATTTACTCTCCTGTACTTGAGATGTATAAGGCCTTGACACCTGGAAAAAAAAGAAGAAAACACATTATAACTACACATGACAGCTGAGGTTTCAACCTGTCTCTGTTATCTCTGCCTTGTCGCCCCAGCAGTGCAGTCACGGTCTCTGCACAGCCTGCACGCCTCCCGCGTGCCGCATGTCACTGACCACCCATTCTCCACCGCGTACGACAGCGGCGAATCCCTGCGCAGGCATCTCCTAGGAGACAGGGACATGGAGGATATTTCTTCGCTGATGGGGAAGCTGGGAATGGGCCGAGCGCTGTCCAATTTGGAGCACCTGTCCCTCAACAACAGCCAGCAAGACGAGATCAAACATTTCCATGGAGACCCCATTACCGGTCACATAGCTACTGTAACCTTGGATCCACACCACCGGGCTAGACTGAAGCCACATGCCGATGACATGTGAAAAAAATGAGGAGAAAAAAAGCACCATTTTCCCCCCGTTTCCTTCTCACCTAGTTTAGATGTTAGAACAAGGAAAGTTATATTCCTGCACTGCTTTTTACACAGACAGGAAAACTATATTAATCATCCCTGTTTTTTTGTGTGCTGTCTATGCTTTAATTCCCCTTATATTCTGTTTTATATTGGTGTGTGGGATTGAATTTTACACTGAATTTTATACTGTGAAAATGCCTGTCAAGACGAACCAAGTATCTCTTGCCTAAAGTTAAGTTAATTGTCTTTTTTAGAAGGCCAAACATTGGATAAATTGAACAGCTACTGTAAATTGCTCTTTAAAGCTTTTGAATGGAACATTCTTTATTTTCTTTTTTTTTTACTTTATTGAGTCAATCACATGTACAATTCCTTGTAGCAAATACATTTTCTTTTCATATTTGTTTCTACATGTTTCATGTCACTGTTGGAACTTGGAATTTAGATTCTAACATGTCTAAAACAATGTCTAAAATAAAAATGCCAATATGTTTCTATTAAATGTATTTGTTTAAACATGTTGAAGATTTCAACATGCCAATACTACAGTTCCTGACAATTATTCTACAATGTCTAGACAGAACATGTCCCAAAGTCAGCTGAGATGTGCATGTGCATCATATCGACAGCACAAATTAGGCCAAAGGTAGCACCAGATAAAGTCTAAGGAAAACAAAACGATAAATCAATCCACCCCCCTATAGTTACAATTTGCATCATCAATATGTCTGTACCCGGACAAAATGTGTCTGTGGCAAACATTTTGTTTTTAAATAATGTTCTTATTTTAAGACCCAATTACTGAATGTCATAGTCTCCAGGTTTCTTCAAAATATGTATGACACTGATTTACTATGAGACTATAATTGGCACCTTATAGGAGTCTACCAGCTAGTACAGCGTTTCTCAAACGTTTTATTTTTGAGGGGCGCTAGCCCCTCCTATATACAGTACACTGGTTTAATATTCGTCTTTATTTCAATGTTTGTTTTGTAAACGCATTGACAATGAAGGGAAAATGTACGTCATAATGTGTCATTTACGTCATATTGTCTCTATTGTTAATGGCGTTTAATGTTTGTGTTTGCACCGTTTATTTTACATCACCATTACATCACCATATCAACATGAGTTAGACTTTAATATAGCTCACTTCACACGGTTGTGATTTTATTTATTTTAAGGACAAGTGCACTGCGGTAACAAATTAGGTGCAGGACAAGTGCACAAGTGAAGTGTAATTAAAATCCTGCACTCAATGACCTTGCAGGCTCACAAAATATGTAATTTAGATAGCAAATTATAGCATATAGTGTTTACTTAAAGTTTCATTGTATATATATTCTATACTGTTAGTTAGACTGATGTTAGGTTCTTAGTTTACTTATGATCCTAGTTGACTATTTCTATGTAGGCTATTTGATGTATTACCTTGTGTTGTTCTTATCGCTCTAGCTGGATTAAGTCTTCTAAATGCCTAAATTGTAAAGGACACCCATAACGCTG
Organism: Protomyctophum parallelum; assembly: GCF_964188405.1. NCBI lineage: Eukaryota > Metazoa > Chordata > Actinopteri > Myctophiformes > Myctophidae > Protomyctophum > Protomyctophum parallelum. The sequence goes on from NC_139701.1 coordinate 38,268,692, forward strand.
AGAGTGTACAAGAACCCATTTGGTTCCATTGGTACACTCTCAGAGTTACAGACCTGTAATTTGTCTACTCATTTTTGTCAAAAACAAAAATACAATTTTCATAAAATTGGCCACCACAAGAGATGGCCCCATGAGTGGAAGAGAAGTCAGTTGTTTACTGACTGACTGCACTGTGTCCACAGCACAGAGCCCATTATCTGGCTTCTTACTGACTGACTGACTGCACTCTGTGTCTACAGCTCAGATCATCTGGTTTGTCAACATACTTTAGATTAAACTAGAGGGGATGAAGGTTTCTAAACTTTCCCATGATTTCACTATTTCATAACCACTATTTCCTGAGCAAGCTCCCATGCAAATTTCTCCCATGTAGAAATCATCGTTGGATTATGCCAGTTGTTTGGTGCAGTTTACAAAATACATATGAGACTGCACGTGGACTACAGTAGAATTAGAGATAACAAATGTATACAGATGCTAAATAGTCTGGAAAGTACACTCACATTGATATTTATTTTGTATTTTAAAAATCAGCTAAACTACACCGCATCAACGATTACATTGGGTAGGCCCTACAATTATGATCGCAGGGAATTATTTTGGGCATAGTTCTTATTCCAGTTGTGTTTTCCTGCCTGATGACTACAAATCAGTGACTACAACATGGTGTAAGTTACCATCCGCTCCCGACCGGGTCATAAACCCGAAAAGGAATGCTTCCCAGGCTAATTGTCTGGTGTAATCCTGGGCGCTACGCTCCCTCTGCCAACCTGGGGAGAGGGAGAGCAACGGACTGACCTCATGCTTCCTTCAATGCATGCATTATGACTCCAAGCCGCTTCTTTTCACCTAAAACGTCTGGGTTTCCGAGGCTACTTTTCACCTGACAGAGGGGAGTATCCCCGGTTGGATGTAGCGTGAGGAAGGAACACGTTATTCCAACCAGTTCCTTTCCCATCCATCTAAGGCCATTAGAGACCAGGATTACTGTTCTGATTAATACTCAATAGTCACTCAATGCCGGTCATCAAATTATTGGCTTATAGGAATGTGACAGAAACAAAATCTCCATTAATTCAAGGCTTCATGGGGTGTGTAATTGATAGAAGATAAGTAATGTTTTGGGTGAACTACTCCTTTAAATATAAATATAATGTATACATTTCATCAGCATTAAAAGAATCACACCCGTGTGAAGTGAGGGGTGCTCTTCATCATGTCGTGTCGTAACATGTCGATTTGCTCGTCCACATATAAATTCTCCATTCATTGTCAACAGGAATTTTATGTTTGTGTAAGACAAAAATCTACACTAATAGCTGAATATAGGAGGGGCTAGAGCCCCTCAAAAAAACCCTAAAAACTAAAACTACTAAAAACAATTGCAACCAAGGTAGCAGGTGTCCCCTGAATCTCTTGTAACGGAATGTGTTTTCATCCGGTGATATGCATGGTTTATATTATTATGGTTTAATATTGTTAAAATGTCCACTTCCAATTTCCACTCATCTGTCTGCCACTCCTCCCCGGGAGTGTTGATCATTCCATCCCAGATATCGTTTTCGGTCCCATTTCATGTTCCCATTTAGCACAGCGTTATATACCCTAGCCTGGAACTCACCTATGCTTTCTATGGCATAGGGCAGCTCCCGGCTCCCGGCTGTACGGGTGTGCGTACATTTTTCAAAGGTGCAGACGATCAGAAATCAGCAGAGTGAGCGATGTTTGCGCTACTCTATGCCGTATTGAAGTGGACTCGGACCCAGACTTTTTTTTTCTCCCTGGAAATAAAAACGTCTGGGTTTCCGAGGCTATATATACCCTGGTGTAAGGCCAATGCGCAACAAGGTTCACTGAAATGAAATGACAGTTTTTAGTTCAGTTTGAGCTGAAGGAAGGAAGGAAATGAGGACACGTTTGTCGGCTCTCACAGATGTAGGCATTCAAGTTATTTAAGTTGACTGCAGCAAAACCCATTTCCTACCTTTTGTTATTATTTATTATTATTTAAAGATTATACTACTACTAGCCTACTACTACTACTACCACCGGTATACTACTATAATAATAACGGTAACACTTACTTACAACAGATAAGCTCCTATTATGCTTCTTTTGAAACATCTAACCCCCCATCAATAAAGTGCAGCACGGCCATTTAGCGTGGGAGAGATGGGACGGGACCCTACGGCCTACGTTACTGTAAAGTCATCCAAATATCAGACACTTTACGTAGGGTTCCGAGCGAGGCTAGCCAATTACATCTTGTGTCTAGCTTTTAATGTTAGTATTTACACAAACACTCAAAACTGGCCATTCATTATCAATGGCATTTAATGTTTGTGTTAGGACAAAGTTCGTGTATAGAAAAGAATGCCAGCACTGTGAGGGCTGCCTCAGCAGCCCCACATTGAGACAGCCTATATACTGTATGGTGACTTTTCCTTTTTGTCTATTTGTTTAGTTTATATACATTCTCATGATGTTCTACATACACGCAACACACAAATAAATAACTACACACAAGACACACAGCTGAGATGACAATTTATTATTTAGTTTTGTCTGTTTATTTACATTTTGAGCTGACTGAGTTTTCTTTGAGTTTTCAGTTCACTAATTGGCTGGCCAGAGCAAGGGGAGCCAGCTGCTCCATATTGGCAGCTGCTGGGGACAATCAGACTGCACCACAGTCTCTCTGCACCATGGGGAGGGACAGGGGTTGTTGATAGTGTGTTTATTGTTTAAGTTGCAGTCTTTGTATTTACCCCCCTTGTGTTTCTATTGGTTTGACCCATCCCTATTATGTTCCCCTCATGTGCCATTCTGGTTAGATCAGTTGTGTTGTTCAGTTTGTAGATATATTTAAGTTGATTTCATTTTGTTTTGGGCACACATTTCTGTTATTCGTTTATACTATTATTTGAAACAAAGAAGAAATACAAATACAAAAAAATGAACTTTTAATTTAAACCCACAACTAGTTTCCCTGTGTCTCTCCTTCCAATCAACTCGGTCCCTGACAAGCACTCACGTTGTGTCCTGGAAGGATTAAAGCTTTATTTTGTTTCCCCCCAGCAGCAAACAGTAAGGACAGAACTCTACAAATCTACAGAACACTGTGTAGGTGTCACTTATAAAGAGGACCTAGGTGTCACGCACATAGCGGTCTGGGTGCACCTCGATTTATCTCAGTTTACCTCATACAAGAACGTTACATCGTAATTTTTCTGTTTTTTTCTACTACAAGAAGCATGGTATTTATTTATTTAACAAGAAACGGTAAACAAAAAAATATAAAAACACAAAATTAACATCCGTCTGGATCTAAACATTAAAGACAAAACCTGACCTGTGCAGGTCTCTAGGACCCCTCTATAAAGACAGACTCAGATTTTTAACATTCTAAGAAAGATAATAGAAAAAGTTAATAAAGCACACATCAAAGTAGCTGCTCATTAAACCCTATTGGGTGTTCGATTTATAAGGTCAGCTTATTTATTAGGCCTAGTAACAGAAATCTGTTTTGAGTAAAATTATTATTATTTTCCCCTCCTGTCCGAGGGGGGGGGCTGTGCCTGGGGGTAGGGGGTGCTCCAGCCCCTCCAGCACCCCTACTTCCTTCAGCCATGCACTTTGGGGCAAAAGGGCAGGGACCCCCCCTCCTCCTAGTCTACCTAGTACCCCTATCTCTCTCTCTCTCTCTCTCTCTCTGCTTCTTTTTCTGTGTCTGCGCGTCTTCAATCAGGGAGGAAGTCTATTGGCCACCAGTGACTCTAATCATTACTTTAAACCAGTGGTTGATGAATCACATCCCATGGGGCAGGACTTCTCTACAACCAGACTGGTTCAGGGCAAGCTGAGGGTGAAAGGGTCCATTAAAGAAATGCCCTCCATCTGTAACCCCTTTAATCTTCAAATGGGAGCTTCAAAGTGTGAAGGCAACCCAGATAAACTTATTGTAGTTGGTGTTTGGGTGACGGATTCCTTAGCTGGCTTTCAACTTCACATTAACTAAATTGTTTCCTAATTTGAAAGAGAATTGGGGAAATTCAAATGCTCTTAACACTTAATTAAATCAATATCTCGTTACTCTTTGGGAAAGTGGAGAAATGGTACATTTTGTTATGAAGCGGTAAAATTTGTAAAAAAAGATCCAGATTCATTAGAAAAGAACCACAAAAACTATTTTCAAGAGTAAAAACATAATCACTAAAACTAGGCCTAAGGGTGAGGATTTAGTATGTGACATTATACTGTATTAATACAGAACTTTGTCACTCAGCTATTGAAGCTTGAATTTTGGCAAAGTTTACATTCTCCTTTATTACACTGTTTGGATTGAATCCGTCTTCGCCATAGATTCACTATGGATGGACAAATTCTAGTTGTGATTCTTCTGTGAAGCTTGTGAGCTTGTAGATCTGCTATTTTTTGGTGATTGTTTTGCATGGTGAGCAATTTGGTGTAGGTCAAAAACGAATGCAATTGCAGCGCGACGCAGTTCTGTGTTATTAAGGGTCTAAGTATCCTGCGGCACCTCTGAGCTTGTGTTACCCCAGAGTTCCATGGCACCCACTTTGAGAAACCCCCATCATGATTACTGACCTTGACTACGCAGATACAGCAGAGAAAGATAGAAAACTACTACTGGCAATAGAAATGGAATGCAGGAAGAGGACAAAACCATTGCCACTGTCGACGGTGACCCTACAAGCAATTTAATATATAGGTAAGGTTTTGCACACTCAAATGGTACCACTATCTGGTCTATCCCATGGACTATAGGCCGTGGCCTGAAGGGTCTAGTACAGTGGCTCTCAAACACAATGGCGTGAACAAAAAAAGGTCACCTTGTGCAGCGCTTGGAACCGGCCGGTTGCCTTAATAGTGTGAGATTTATAGATTTTGGGGCCTAAATAATATATTAGAAGCTTTTTATCAAGAATTGATCAATGTCACCATGGTCCACATACTGTACAGTACTGTACACTGTAAAAAAGGGGCACATTTGTCCAGAGGGAAAAGGGCAGGAGGTGTTCTAGCACTATCTGTCTATCTGTGCACGCCACTGCTCAAACATTTTCATGTCAAGAACCCGTTGGTTCCAGAGACCCCGGGCCCCATGAGAGAAGATTTCTGTTCATAATGTTCAAAATTATGAAATTTTTAAAGGATTTTTCAAATATTTTTGAAACATTTAATATTTTGTCACAAAGCGATATGTTGTGAGCTTGTAGATCAGCTATTTTTGAGTGGTGCAACCACTCCAAGGAACAGCAATGTCCGTGTTCACCTATGTGTCTACATATGTGTTGGTTCACCTACTGTATGTGACTACCTCAGTTCACACGGGTGTGATTTTACATTTGTGAATCATAATAGGGTTACAGAATTAAAATACATGTCGATGCTAAATTCAACAATTGTGTCACCCACTGGGACCCCTGGGTTCCCTGGACCCCACTTTGAGAACCACTGGTCTAGTATGCTCAAAATAGGACTGGACCTTTACTGGAGAACATGAGAGAGAAGGTGCATACTGCATAGGTTACTTCTAGTCCAGATTGTGTGTCTTCTTGGATAAGAAATGGCATAAGAGGTTAATGTGCTATAGGCCTATTGCATTTTAATAGCTCAAAATATTAAAAATATATAAATCTCCTCACTCCTCTCTTAATATATTCATTGCAAAGCTAGAATAAATACATACGTTATTTGCTCATTTTAAAATTAGGAGATTATTAAATAAATGGAAGGAAAAACAACGTTGTTTGGATATTTTACCAAATTATAATGGCATGACTCATTCAACAATACCCACAACACAAGCAGATGCTGCATGGTGTTCACTAGCATCTATTTAATTTTATAGTCGACCATGAACTCAGTAAATTCAGATTACAGCACACACTCAACTACAAAGCCCATGCACTCAACTACACCACCCACCACCAACTACACCACCCACACACACACACACACACACACACACACACACACACACACACACACACACACACACACACACACACACACACACACACACACACACACACACACACACACACACACACACACACACCCTCACACACACACACACACACACACACACACACACACACACACACACACACACACACACACACACACACACACACACACACACACACACACACACACACACACACAGTGTAAATACAGTGAAGGTCTCTGTAACCGGACACTGTGTCATAATTATCACAACGGGTCACTCCAACGGCCTAAAACAAGCTATTTTATCTTCATGTTACACAGCCTTAATGTCATTTAAAGAGAAGCAAAGAAATGCACAGATTAAAGAGATTTGCTTTTAAATTTGCATCTGGAAAAGATATATATAATTATGTGGCAGAATTATGGTCATGTAGGCTACTGTAAATAGTATGATTTCATTTACATTTTGGAATGGTGCCAGCCGTTCCAAGAAGTGTTTGTCTGTATGTATGAGTGTCCATACAGGCATACAGTATGAGCACGACCACACACACGCAAGCACGCACGCACACACACACACACACACACACACACACACACACACACACACACACACACACACACACACACACACACACACACACACACACACACACACACACACACACACACACACACACACACACACACACACAGTACAATATAACACTCAGTTCAGCGGTACAGTAGTTCAGGGCAGTGAATCATAGTTATACTGTGGCTGCTCCAAGGACAACTGAATCATAACAACATTTCATTTGATTTAATTTATATAGAAAAGCATTTATAAAAAACATTATAATCAGCGATTCAAGGATTTCCACAGGAAAGTCTGAAAACGTATTTCCACTGAGGTGCTCTCACACTGAACGGAACAATACTTAGAATACATCAATACTTAAACAGCCACAGTGCCCGCATGTCATGCTAAACTTCCCAAACTCGGTAGCCTTGAAATGAATAGTCTAGACCAGGGGTGCCCAAAAGGTAGATCGCAATCTACCAGTAGATCACAAAGGCTGTGCAGGTAGATCACATGACATGTCCCTGAAGAATATTTAATTTAAATATGTATATATAAATAAATAAAAATCTGCCACTTGAGTTAAAGGTGACTTGATTGATCGACAAAAGGGGCCTGTATAAGCTCAAACTCACAGTGCAATATTTTGTTTTCAACAGTGTTGCTGTGCACAAATTAAATACAGAAAACCCCTAACTATTGTAGTTTTCTCCCCCTCTATTTCCCATTCCCAAGTGCATTTGTCCTATATGTAATGCCAGCGCCCCTATTCTAAAGCCCCCTCAGGTACATCATCTAAACTATTTTCAGCAATGGTGGGTAGTAGAGCTGATCATTTTTTAAAGTAGCTCTCACGTCATAAAAGTGTGGGCAACCCTGGTCTAGACAGACCATAGACATAAAAAGGTAGACACCTCCTTCGGCTCTGGGGCATGTGTCTCTCTTGCAGGCAACATGGAGGCAAGCTCCATGTTGCCTGCAACATTTGTTGGAGACACATCGCTCCAATGAACAGCAGCGGCCAATGAGGCATCTATGTTTTTTATATTTTTATATTTTATATTTTATATTTTTTATGGAGGGACAGGAAATGGGGAGAGAGATGGGGGGAAGACATGCAGTAAAGGCCGTCGGGATCGGGAGTCGAACCCGCTGCATACTGCCAGACTAGATTACCAGCCAAGGTGCCTGGACCATTGAGCCATGGCCCAGGCTGCCATCAATTTTTTTGAATATCTATAGTATGACCATATCAAAGATTGTTGATATAAGTTCCCGTTGGAGCCACTAGAGGCAAAATCTTACATAAATCCTACAAATGGTTTCCTAAATAGGCGTGGTTTGCTTCTCCTCCGACAGATTACAGCCTACTGTAGCTGCTGCACAAAGTTTTGGCATTGTGACAGACAATGTCAATCAAACTTGTCTTTATATTGAAAAGCATTTATTTGTGAATGACCCGATTGTGAATATGAACGTTATTGCACTTAAGTACTGATATAGGAGAAATAACTGATGGCAAAATGTTGACTATTGAGCATTGGAACACACATTTTATTTGGGCTACTATATTCACATAGAATATAGTTTATCCATTTTAGAACATCTCATGGGGACAGAGCCCGTTGTTGTCAGTCGGACTGCACATCTCTTCAGATATCTTCCCAAATCCTGCGAGAATGTGTCGCTAGGCTAGAGAAAGGTCGATAACAAAGTTGATTTTTTCCTTATTTGTCTTGCTGAACAAAGCAATTTTAGTATGAGCATCTTGGAAATATTGTGTGCCTTGTGATGATCGGGTCCAATATTTAGTTCAGTGACCATGGGGCTAAAGAAGCTGTGTTCATTCTACCATTGGAATGAATAGACTCACCCAAATATCTTGGTGGAATTATGGCTCTGCCTAACTTTAGGTTTTACTACTGGGCTTCCAACATTAGGATCTTCCAACATTGGATTTTATATGAAATAGCGGAACCCCCTCCAACGTGGTTGGCCATGGAGGCAAACTCGGTGGGTCCAGTAGAGCAGTATCACTGAAGGCTTTAACATACTCTCCCATTCTCTCCTCAACCGCTCTATACACTAACATTATTGTTCCAATTTATACGCCAATTCGGATTGCACTCACTCTCATTCAATGCCCCAATAGCAACTAACCCTATTTTTCATCCCTCTTTGATAGACGGTGCCTTCTTAACCTGGAAAAGTCTTGGTATTCATACTTTTAAAGACATGGAGAAGATCTTTGCATCCTTTCAGCAACTCTCAGACAAATATACACTTCCCAAACAGAATTTCTTTTAGATATTTACAGGTCCGTAGTCTTGTTCAGAAAACATTTCCAAATTTACCTAATGACATTTACCTAGACACCCATGCATGAGATTGCCAGCTGCACCCTTCAAGCTTCTGACTCCGTTGCCAACTTTGAAGGGTGCAATCTCATGCATTTATGATGAGATCGCCCACTTCCCCTTGTCACACTCACTGGATTAGGGACACCTTGTACTGTGTAAAACTGGAGAAGATTAGACTCTCCTTAAATGGTTCTTCCGATAAGTTTGGGAGGACATGGGGTCCATTCTTTCAATTCATTCAGAAATTGAATCCGTCTCTGCTTGAGGATGTGTGAGGTCTGCTGGACTTTTGATTTTAAAGTATACTGTGATTGTATCATGTACTTGTAATTGTTTGTCGGATGTTGTGTACTGTTGTCTTTTATTGATCCTGTATTTAAGGTTTGTTTGTTTTGTTTTCTATGGTCCTTTTTCTTTGGGGTGAAATTTCAATGTAATTATTCTTGTACATTATACTTGTGGGGTTTATCAAGAGAAGCTGTTTTTAACACATTTACTTAATTATATACCTGATTCACTGCCAGCGTTTTTACTCAACTTTGTGTGCGCACTATCGCTTAGTGAAAGAAACCTGTGACTTTTCTGTGAAGGCTTGCTGCATCCCCTGGAGGTTGTCTCCGTCCAGTGTCCAATTGTTGATGGGTCACGGCACCATTGTAACCTCCATCTTCTAGTGCGCAACAATGCAGCAGACACAGTCACAGTCTGGGTTCAGTGCTTTTACTAGCACTGAACTAGTTTTTTCTCTAGTTCCTCTTCGAAGCCGCCAGCACACAATCAATTACATATTTCTTTGTATTATCTAAACAGCCAGAATTATTAAGAACAAGAATGATAATGTGACTATACCATCGCAATGACATGAAACAGTGAATACTCAGATACAATATATCAGAACTATAAAACAGTAAACACAATAATTGTACACTCCACATCTGTACCACTAACACAGGAATACTGACTGACTGTGAGCCTTTCTTAAAATACCCTAAACAATATGATCCACATGATCTAGACCACTGTTTCCCAAACAGTGGGTCTCTTTTGGGTCACGGGCTAAAAGGTTTTGGAACCAATGTCCTAGACTCTTCTCCCTTCTGGCTCCCAAACTGTAGAATAAACTCTCAACGTTGACAAAACAAAAGAGCTGATAAACCCAGGTTTATAATTGTATGTCTGTATTTGTATCTCTGTATTTGTATGGTCACAGTACCATCTGCATCAGTTCACAGCTCATCACACCGATCACTCACTCACTCAGTCACACCAGTTTGGAATCAGCAATCATCACCACACCCTAGTATAAAGCACAGCACTTTTGTCTCAGTCAGTGAGGTGCACATCACTGGCTGTGGCAGGTCTGTATCCCTTCTTCTACAAACATTTTTACCATTTTACTCTTCATTACAAAGCGTTATACTTATATTAACACTGATACTGATGATTGGTTTTAGACCTCCAAATACACACTGGTGAACTGAACTGATGAGCTGTAGAACTTGAACTGAATTGGTGAGTTTATTGTTTGAAATGTTTGAAGTGTTTTGTTTTGTTTGTTTTGTTTGATTTTGGTTATTTTCATTTGATGCTTGAAACTTAAAGATTATTTGATTTGACATTTGTAAATGATTGTTTGATTTGTATGCTTGTAGATCAGCTACTTTGATCCCCCCCCATAACTACACTCTCAAACACTGCCTCACATTACCCCTCTGACCTTGAAATGACTTTGACTTTGGGCAAACTATGAACAATTGAGTCTACTTTTGGATTGAATTACTCTGATTTATATCTGTATTGTTTATTTTTATTTTGTTTCCTTCAATAATATCTTAAGCATAATTTACAGTGTCTTGGGTTTTCAATGCAAACTCCTTCCACCATACGCCTACTTCTGACAGCAGTACTGGTCCAACATATTCTTTATCACCAAGTATATGCTACATTGTCACGATACTGGTTTTTCAACCCTTGATACGATATTTGGAAAAGTATTGATATTTCGATACCATTTTCGAAATATGTTGTGAAGCACAACATAATTTCTTTCTGACCATACTACTAGTAAGTCAAGCCCATCAAACACTGGACTAATAATAATACCTGGGATTTATATAACACTTTTGTGAAACACAAAAATATTCTTTCTGGCCATAGGCCTACTACTAGTAAGTCACCCGTGTGAACTGAGTGGTGCAACTCACTCAACTTCCGTGTTCATCAGATTCAAGTCCAAAGTATTACCAAACTAGCCAGGTTTCCAGCCTGATTCGCTGCGTTCCATGAATTTGTTTTGTTGTCACTTCGAAGTGACGGAACAGGTTCACGGAGTCCAGCGAATCAGGCTCGAAACCTCGAAACCAGGCTATGTCTGACTCCAAAGCACCAGAATGGCGTACATGCCATCTTGATCAGCCTTTAGCAAATAGAAATACGAGCGACGATAAGAAGTTAAGAACGCAGCAGAGGAGGATAGGAGGAAACTCAGGAGAAAAGACAGCTGTGTGTGTGTGTGTGTGCTCTATGCGTGTGTGAGCTGTGAGCGTCAGACAGAGCGAGTAGGGGAGGGGCTGCATGGTAGTCTGAGGGCAGCGCTGCTCCTGTGTACGTTTGTAATATCTTTGCCCCACCTCACACCGCACGAATATATATTTTGGGGGTCGGTGAAATACTGAGCACAAGGCCCAGACTACAGGAGACCTCCCAGAGAACACTCTCTCATCCAGATCAGGGGTACTGCAGTGGAAAGGGGCAGAGTTCAAATGATTGGGGGTGCACATCACTGAGGATCTCACCAGAGCGGATGGTGAAGAAAGCACAACGCCTCTACTTCCTTAAGTCTATTGCATGTAGATGGGATTCACTGTGACAAGCTGTTTGCATTAGTTAGATAGCAGCCACTGGAAGAAAAACAAATCACACCCGTGTGAAGTAAGGGGCGCTCTTGTCACGGATTTACGTCATATTTGGTGGACATTTGACCTCATTTCTCCTTTCAATGGCAAATATGAGATGTGCAGGGACAAGATTTACATATTTGGCCTAATTTCTCCTTTCATTGTTAATGGCAAATATTGAGACGTGTGGGGACAAAATCTGTGAGAAATAAGGAAGAAAAATGCTGCTGGTATATACAATATAGTACCAATGACTATTTGCACATGATTTGGATGATGATTTGACAATGCTACATACAATATGACAAGACTTTTGTTTATCTTTTCTTACTATTCTACTGTTATCGTCATGCTGCTGCTTTGTCTGAAGGAAGCCAAACGAAATTAGATTTTACTCTTTTGTACCTGTACACAAGATGTAACAATAAGTCAACCTTGAACCTTGCTCAGAATTTGTTCTTGAGAGACATAAGAACTTTCTCCCCCAATGCGGTCCTGTGTCTGTGGTGTGGTCCTTGTCTTGTTGTATCCGATTTTCTATCTGTCCGTTTGATACTGGTTGTTTAGCCCCTCCTATATACAGGTTTAATGTTTGTTTTTAGTTCAATGTTTGTTTTAAAAACGCCATTGACAATGAAGGGAAAATGTATGTCATCTTGTCCCTAACACAAACATTAAATCCCATTAACAATAAAGATAATCTAATCTTTGTTTTGACACAGTTTGTTTTACATCACCTAATCATAGCAACATGAGTTAGACTTAGCGCCCCTCACTTCACACAGGTGTGATTTGTTTTACATTATGTTGCTGTAACGCATCAATTTCCCAGCAGAGATAAAGTACATCACATCTGATCTCATTACCTGGGCTGTGGAGATAGTCACAGTATGTTGTTGTGTCTTGTTTTTCTGTACCCTGTTTTGCCTTCCTGATCTGTCTGCCCTTTGAGTCTGGATTTGTTTGTTTATTTTGGCCTTCATTTGTTTCGCTCTTTTTTTCCCCCTTTTTTTTCTCTTTGGCTGACTCTGGCTGACTTTTTACTCCAAGTTCAACTTCAAGTTGACTGGTGTGAAGAATTATTCAATTCTCCGCAGTAGGCCTATTTCAGACATGTTCCTATCCACAATTGCCACTGCGTCTACTCCAAGTTCAACTTCAAGTTGATGGTGCAGGGACGAATAGTTTTCATAATCCTCATGTGTAAATGCATGTTTTAGAGGACTCTAAAACGAGATGATACATCTCAAGGGGCTATCTTCTAAAGGAAATACATTTTCAATATATGTGTTTTGATGCCGTCAGAATGTGTACTCCGGCGTGCAGCTGAAGTGTAGATGGAGGAAGCAATCAACTCATGTACAGCAGTGAAGTTTATTTTGCTCTTTTAGTGTAGTTACCTTGCCATAATGAAACTCCATGAATGGCAAGATCTTAATCTTACAATAATAATAACTATAGCTGCAAGCAGCGATAAGGCGGGACCAAGAAAGAAGGCAATGCGCACAATAAGCCATAGAATAAGCCATAGAAATGGAAGACTGAACTTGAGAGTTTCACCCTTTGGCCAATGGTCATGGGCGATCGCATAGTCACCGTTTGTCATGTCCTTCTATCATATTACCACGACTGCACGGTTCAGCCAGAACTGCTATTTTTGGTGGAAGGAGGAGGAGAAGAGAAAAAAAAAGTCTTTTTTTTTTCTCAACACTATGGGGTGTCCTTGCACAGGCTATAACTTTAAATCAATTAAAATGATTTATTTGACCATTTAAATGTCACTGGATCACAATCAGAATTTGCGTCCTCACTTTTGTCTTCAATGTTTGTGTTTGCACAAACACTCAAAACTGGCCATTCATTGTCAATGGCATTCAATGTTTGTGTTAGGACAATGTTAGTGCTTATACAAATCCTCAAAGCTGGATGTAATAGCGCCCCTCAAACATGCCAGCCTAACCGACTGCAAGATAAACGTCATGGCATGGAATATGCATTTTATTTAAGGCTATTAGGATCATGATCTTTTATCCTGTATCATGTGTGGCCATGACCCAGACATATATTGTCCCATGCAGAGACCCAGACATTAGCCTTATAGTCTGTGATCGCAGCTTATCGCGATCACATAGTGATCGCAGATTTTGTCAGATCTCACTCTATGGTGGTGCCTATTGAGTCTCATTAATATTAGTATTTGAGCCATGCTTTATTTCTTGTCCTTGCATTTGTTAAACGTTCACGCTTAAGCGGGGGAAAAAAACTCTACAACACGCTCAGTTCATTTGCCTTTTGAGTTATTTTTGAGTGTGTAATAATGTTCAGTTTTCATTTCAATTGCAGACTAAGTGTATAATGACGCTATAGGCCATAGTGTCACTCTAGCTCTGGTCCATAGTCCTAATGCCATATCGTTTTCTCTACTCACCAATACAACGACTATTTTGGTCATTAGACTACTTTCCCCGGTGGATGCACTCTGAGACCTAGCCTGGCTCCAGCCCTGAATCGCTAGCCACGGACATTAAGAAAATATGTTCTGGCGATTCAGGCCTGGTGACTCTGCCTACGGCGGCGTCAGTGTCGTTCGAAAATCCGATCACAGCAGCTGATTGGCCATCAGCCCCGTCACTCGACAGCGTCAGACAACAAACATGGCTGCCCCCACTGCGGTGACTCACGACCGTATCAATCTGGCTATTAAATCGGCGTATGACAAATACTTTCTTTACAGAAACAACAGGTTTTATAAACATCATCCGACATATTTTACTGCTTTTGTTTATGATGCTAGTAGTGCTCGTTGGCTGTGTTTGTTTGGTTAGCAAACGGGTTGGTGCCGTGTCATTAGTCAGAAGGTTCATTGTTCCGAAATTACTATCCCTATCTCTAACCCTAACCTAAACCTAACCGCAAGCACGGGAGCAAACCTAAACCTAACCGCAAGCACGGGAGCAGTGCATGTTCGGACTAACGGGACTTTGCATCTATGGGAAGGTCCCAACGGGTTAGCCATAGCCTCATGATTGACAACAACGTCATCTGCTTTCCTACTATTCTGATTGGTTGGTATGAACCAATCACCGAAGACTGCCGCCTTGACAACGCCCATCCCATAAACTGCTGCCTTTCAGTCTGAATAATGAAGTGAAACGAAATGAAAATTCAGACTGAGTGTCAGGCTATCTGAGACCCCCATCACACATATAAAATGCACTTTTTGGCCAGAATGTTTTTGTTTTTTCACAGGAAGAAATATACTTTTAGTTACTCCACTGCGCCCTCTACCGATATTGCCAAGAGAAAGTCCCATAGACAAGACTTTTCTTTGGTGAAAAAACTATTAATTGAAAGTCCCATAGCTCTAATGCAACGGCAGGAACGGCATAGGGCTATGGACCAGAGCTATAGGTCTCCATTTTCGTGACCGCTAAACCCCTTTTCCCTAAACTTCTTTGCCTTTTTTTTTTACTATTTTGCAAAACATTTTTGAATAGTCAAAATGGCCAGTCTACAAGCTCACAACGTGTCAATGTAGATTGGCTAGTTTAACTATTCAAAAATGTTTTTCAAAATAGTAAAAAGAAAAAGGCAAAAAAGTTTAGGTATAAGTGGTTTAGCGGTGACGAAAATGTAGCCCAGTGTCACTCGCAGCCTCATTTCAGGTCCCTGTAATAAATGGGCATAGCCATATAGCCTACATGAAAAAAGGAGAAATAACTGGAACAGACAGACGGATTTGTCAAAACCATGCCACCTTTTGTCTGAGGTCTAGACATTCATAAAACTTGACATCTGTCAGACTCAGATTATAGCCTATATGTGCATCCTTAGAAGTTAGAATTACATAACCTTGTCGGGTGTATAGGCTACTAAAGTCTCCTGGCATTTAGGCTACCTGAAACTGTCAGGTTTTCTTTTTGTGATAGAATAAACCAAAGTTATAAGTGACACAGGCTACGGACGGACCGAGTGTGCAAATGATGCGTCATGTGCGTCCTTCATCGCTCGCCACTATACCCGTTCCAAACTTCCATTCAATTAGTAGCACTGAAACATAATGACTTCCATGGTTCACAATACATGACGCTCGTGAACTTGAAGTACATGGGCTAATAAACTCATCGAGATAGAAATCAATTCAAGGTTGTCATTTGCGTTGTGTATTGTCTCGGGGGTGTGAGTGAGTCATTAGCATCGGGGGCAGTCTGGGCAGAGCAGAACCATGTTTGTTAAATGATCCATCCCTAAACGCCAATTACTAATTAGGTAATGAAGGGAAAGCGTTTTGTTAATGTGCGAATGGGATTCATTCAAACTTAATAACTTTAATAATTTTCGCGGACACGGAACAATGTTGCAAACATGATTACCGTAAACACTCAGTCGGGACTGTCAGTCCTCTTGTCAGAAAATATCCAGGATATTATGATGCGGCTCAGCGGCTGGGTGTGTGAATGAATGGGGCTTGTACACACAACGACCTTCTGGTTGGAAGGAAGCGCTTCAGCCGCGCGGCCGTGCTTTGCGCGTGCACGTGGAAGATATAAAAGAATGTGGAGCCCCAGAAATCCATCACAGAGCGAGTCATTATAGCGGCGGAAAGGCAATAGCGAAACGGGATTTTGTGACGTGTATAGGTGCGCCGTTTTTTTATTTTGTATATTATTCACACAGATCAAAGATGGACTAACCCAGGGGTGTCCAAAAATAACACTGAGATATGTTTTTAGGTAGAACTTTTCTTGTGCATTTAACTTTGCAGGGTGATGTGTGAGGGAGAGTCAAGCCATGCAGCTCAATGAGAGTAGAGTTCAGACCGTTGCTCCAGAGGTATGTGAGCATCAAACGCTACAAGAGGATGATGCAGGACTTGGAAACTGTGGAGGCTCCCCGTGCAACCTGTCACTGCACTGCTGGCTGCAACTTCTCACCAAGGATTCTATCATGGAATTAACTGGAGATGGCTCCTCTTTTGTGTTGCGGGTGATGATAGCTTTTGTCTACTCCATAGTGTGTGCGCTGGGGCTTGTAGGGAACATCCTGGCTTTGTATTTGCTCCACTCGCGACACAGGCAGAAACAGTCCTCCATCAATTGCTTTGTGATGGGGCTGGCTGTCACAGACTTGCAGTTTGTTCTGACTCTGCCTTTCTGGGCAGTGGATACGGCCCTGGACTTCCGTTGGCCATTCGGCCGGGTGATGTGCAAGATCATCAGCTCTGTCACCACCATGAACATGTACGCCAGTGTCTTCTTCCTCACGGCCATGAGCATAGCACGCTACTACTCCATCTCTTCCGCACTCAAGATGCACAGCCGACGGGCGGCGGCAGCCAGGGCCAAGTGGACCAGTGTGGGGATCTGGGTCGTGTCTCTGATGGCCACCCTGCCCCACGCCATCTACTCCACCAGTGTGCAGGTGTCCGATGAGGAGCTCTGCCTGGTGCGCTTCCCGGACTCGGGTAACTGGGACAACCAACTTCTCCTCGGGCTGTATCAACTGCAGAAGGTCCTGGTGGGCTTCCTCATCCCTCTGGTCATCATCACCGTCTGCTATCTCCTGCTGCTGCGCTTCGTGCTCAGCCGGCGTGTCGCCGGCATTGCCGGCCCGGAGAGCGAGCAGGGCCGACACAGGCGTTGTTCTAAAGTCACCAAATCTGTCACCATTGTGGTTTTGTCATTCTTTCTGTGCTGGCTTCCCAATCAGGCCCTGACGCTCTGGAGCGTGCTCATCAAGTTTGACCTTGTGCCCTTCAGCAAGGCATTCTACAATGCACAGGCCTATGCCTTCCCCCTGACTGTGTGTCTTGCCCACACCAACAGCTGCCTCAACCCCGTGCTCTACTGTCTGATCCGACAGGAGTTCCGAGCGGGCCTCAAAGAAATCCTGCTGCGCGCCACGCCCTCCTTCAGGAGCCTGACTCGCCTTCTCCCTCGCAAGGCCAAAGTGGCAGAGGCTCCACCTATCCTGGTGCTGGTCCAAATGGATCTTTAAACTAGAAAAAGTGGCACAGGTCTCCACCAGGAGGACAGTGTGTGTGATGTTTGGCAAAATGTTTAGGAGTAATATAAGCATGTGTTGTGTGTGTGTGTGTGTGTGTGTGTGTGTGTGTGTGTCGCGACTTGGCCTGTTGTAGCGCCACCATGACACTGATTTGAAAACTGTCAAGTGGTATTTCTTCCTCAGCCTAGTGGGAATATGCATGCACAGTTTCACTGCAATCGGACTCTGCGTTGAAGAGTTGTGGTGATTTGTATAAAACGGGTACAAAGCGTGCTACTCCTGAAAACTTTAAAAGCCAATAGTAGCCAATCAGGATGGATTATGAGAAATCAAACAACCCTGTCTTGATCACATGACTATGGAGAGCATGTGTACCGATGTGAAATTTGGATAAAATCTGAAGGAGTAATATTAGAAAATGTGTTTTACATATGTCGGCCTCCTGGTGGCGCTATAAAGAGTAGATGTGAAAAATTCCAGGCAAAGGTTTGTCCTTGGCCTCTAGGGAGTGTGCATATAAAGTTTTACACAGATCTGTGCAGTTAGAGGTAAAAACACTAATCGGCCAGTTGAAAATGTTTCAGTGGCATTTCTTCCTCAGCCTAGTGGGAATGTGCGTGCACATTTCACCCTTTGTCAAGTCCCGCCCCTGGTTGTGCCCCTCTTTGCACCCATTGGTTGCAGTTTCGTGTTTGGACAAAAATCCTCTCTCCATCCACTACCATTGAAATAACATGTTTTTCAGTTGCTTCTTATTAATATTCTGTGCACTCAATTCTTATTTTAAACTTGGTGTCAGTAAAAAGGAACATCACAGGTGCAGCATGGTGACAGGTCATATCATGTTTGTTTTTAGTTTTTACCAAAAGATGTTTTAGCAAATTCAACATAAACAAGGCGGAACCAGGGCAGAACAAGGCAGAAAGAGCCTGCTGATTAGTCAGTCAGGGACCAATCAGAAGGCTGACAAAGGGTGAATTTCATGGAAATCACACGATGTGTTCATGATTTGCGGCATTTTGTTTGAAACTGAGCACTCCTGCGAACTTTGGAAGCAAATTATTAGCCAATCAGGATGGAGTCTGAAAAGACTGAAAGACCCGTTTCGTTGAATGGCTCTAGAGAGACTATGTACCAATTTGCGTGATGTTTGGACAAAATCTGTAGGTGTACTGTCCACATTTTTTGCACAAAGCGGCCTCCTGGTGGCGCTATAAGAGGCCAATGTGAAAACTTTGGGGCAGAGGTTCAGCTGTGGCATTCAGGGAGTGTGTGCAGAGTATGGCTGCTATCAAGCCAACGGTGAGATTAGAGATTAGCTGTCCACAGACGTACGTACGGACGGACACACACACACACACACACACACACACACACACACACACACACACACACACACACACACACACACACACACACGGACGGATAGAGTGCAAAACATACTCTCTCCCCATGCCTTGGTGGAGACAATAACTGGGAGACTGATAGAGAAAAGGAAGGAGTGAAGTGAGTGTCAGACTGACTGGACTGACTCACTTGAGTGAAAGAGTGAGTAAAGGTTCATTCATAGTCTGGATTTTCGGTGGTGAGCTGACCACCGGAGCTGAAATAACGTTGAGCGGTGGTGAGTAAAATCAGAGAGAAGGGCTGGGGCGGTGGCGGTGGTTTGCCGCGGCTTGTGACGTCATGTTGTAGTTCGGTGGTCACCTCATCACTGAAAGTCCAGACTGTTGTTTGAATGTTTGAGCCTTAAGGCATCTGAGAAAATGAACATGCTGTCTTATTGATGAGTGGCTGTTTAGCATAATGGAGTAGCTTCTGTGTCCCATCTTTTTCACTAACACAAATAGCAAAATAATGGACTGCCCTTTGGGATGTGCCCCAGTTATTCTCTCTCTCTCTCTCTCTCTCTACGTGCTCTCCAATTCACTTTTTTTCTCCCATCACCCTAGAAACTTCCCTTCTCTGACAGAAATTTGCTGCTTTCTAATTATTTGTCATGAATATGTATAAAGAATTCCAATCATCTCAGAGGCTTGTGCAATTACAAGTAGCCAATTCTTATTCCCTACAACACCTCTGTTTGAATCATCATCCTTTCCAGTTCTTCCAGGAGAGAAATTGAATTTTGACAACCATTGTGTTAGTTATATTCTCTATTGTATCCACACAAAACAAAAGTTATGGAGGGCAGTTTGTCAATTATCAAAGGCTGGGAACTACACCACAATATTCACAAGAGGTGAGTAATACTCACTGAGTATTAACCGGTTTTTAGGGACACCCAACGCTACCTTCTATTTATGAGATGGTAGAGGGATGAAGGACTGTCTCACCTATAGGATTGAAGGAGGAAAACAGAACATCATGCATGTCTATAAATGGATGAAACTGAAAAGATTAACAATAGAATTGCCCAGAATGCCACTGTAGCTGCTCGTCATGCTTAATTGTATGTAATTGTTTTGTTCTGTGTTGACCTGCACCTGTCCTGTGTGTTTTATTTTATACAATTAGGCCTATACAAGCAACCTGAGGAAAAGCCTAACCAGTCACAGCTGATGGGGTTAAATGTGTTTGGTTACTTAAAAGAGCATGCGCTATATTATAGGTTACATCTAATTGATAAGATAAAAAATATAATGGAACAGTAAATGTGCCAAAAATATCACTGGTGAAAGTGAACAATTGAAAAGCAAAACCTCCTTCCATAATTGTACAGTAGGGGTGTGCAGAGGCCCAAGCTCACAGTGGGGGCAACAACATACTGTACATTATTATTGTTATCATTGTTATATCACAATAAATTGCTTGATCAAATTTAAATCTTTGTCCAACAAAGCCAGTAGACTGTTAGTTCTACAACGCTGGGTAGAACCACACAGAGTAAACTTTTTAGAACTAAAGGAAAATCTATGTAAAGAATAAATCAATATTCAATTCCATTAGCTGTTCACGGGGAAGCAACAGGAAGCTCAACATGAAAGGATTTACTTCAGTACTACTACGCTATTGGGTGTTCGCCTCCTAGCGAAATCCTGTGGAGCTGAAGATTGACCAGTGATGAAATTCTTTTAAGATTGTCCTTCTGGCAAAGGATGCACACCTGCTTTACATGCACACACATGTGTGCGCACGCTCCCCTATGCACGCACATACGCACACACATGCAGTTCTTTCACAGCAACGCTTTTAGATATCTCATTCCATGCTGTAAAGTGTATGTTTACCTCACACTAAGTATGGAGATTCATACCTACAAGGTCACTTTGAAGAGCGTCCAATGTAGACCATTGATAAAAATACCAAAATACTCATTTTAGAGCACTTTGAAACAAGCACAGCCATGCACTTTCTGTTGAGTCAACCATGTTGAGTAGACTATTTAAGCACGAAAGTATAATACTAATGTGATTATATGATTTTGTTTCCTCTGTATTTCATCATGACTAAATATAATCAGTATATTTTACAGTTGACACAATGTATGTTTGTATTAAGTATCAGTGGAATAAATGTAATTGATGGGTAAAGTGCAACTGTAAATACAAATGAATAAAAGCTCTGAACTTGATCTATAGTATTCTAAATAATTGTGGCATATCAAATTTGAATTAAAAGACAGTGGGGAATCTGGGGATACATTAGATAGCTGAGTGGATAAGAGCTTGTATGATGAAGTGGAAAAGTTATACGTTATGAATAATTAATTTGTAGCCATTTACAGAGACACTTTTACAAATGGACACTTTTACATTAAATCTAAATCTAACACGTGAAGTGAGACCAGTTGAGTGATTTGAAGCCCTCACTTAACAGTGAATAAATGGATTATTCCACATTCCACTGATATTTATCATCTTTGTTCTGACAGTGAGGCTGTCTCCAGCTATAGAGGGTATGCGCGTGACATCATCATCATACCCGGAACTTCCGGAAGTTATGCGGGAATGCCTACTGAGTGGCAAAAAACTACTTTCTGGCCTTGCTAGCTCATACATCCAAACAGAAAAGTCCTGTCTGATAGCAAAAAATGACATTAAACTCACTTTGCTACTCACTTTGCCACTCGATTTGCCATTCACTTTATGCATGTGCATACCCTCTATTAATGGAAGTCGATTGTCTCATTTTGCATTGCTGTTCTCTCTCATTAGCAACATGAGCACTGCACTGAGCAAAGAAGCAGATACTCACTGACTGAAGCAGGTGCTGCCTGTGTACACTGACATATTCAACATGTTTATTTAGACTAATCTATTACTATAATCGGAATCTCAGTGACATTCAATGTTTCATTATTAGAAGATATTTTGTAATCCCCCCCCCCCCCCCCCCCCTCCCCAGGGGGTGTTCAGAGAGAAGTTGCAACAAGAGTAGAGCCACTGCTCCACATACTGTAGAAAGGGGCCACTGGGCCAGTTGAGATTTTGTTTATGCCGAAAGTTCTGCAGACAACGTAGCCTTTTATTAGTTGGTTAAGGATCAATATAAATATAGAAATACGGAGAGCCCCCTGCCCGCATTCATCCTTATGTGGACTTTGAGTGAGTATATTAATCTCTTAAACAGACACAAATACATGGATGGGGTCCATAGTGGAGTTACATATCACAACATATTTGTTAATTTTGTGATAAAAGCACCACATTTGTCAGATGTGTTGATAGATATATTGAACAAAACTGTATAGGGGCATCACAAATTTATTTTTTTCCACATTTTAAATAATAATAGAATCTTTAGCATGCATGACCTGTGACCTATATGTAACATTTCATCCCCGAGAGAAGATACAATCTTTAAGGGAAAGAATAGAGACAAAGTCAGTAATTAGAATTTTAAAGATGAATATTTATTGCAGGCACTTTAGCATAGCAGGTAATTAATCAAAGTCAGCATTAGAAAATTGATAAGATAAAGACTTGAAGAAATAATCAGCAGAGTTATAAATTGGGTTAGAAGGAGGCGGTGGCAGTGTCCCCCGGCTGTGCGTCAGTGTCCTTGAGCAAGACACAGAGCCCCCTAATTACCTTGCATATTTTCTTCCGCCATCATATGTGCAAAATCAAATCAAATCAAACTTTATTTATAAAGCAGCATTAGCATACAAATTGTGTGTACCAAATTGTGTGCCATTGTGGTATATGCGTGTGAATGGCTGAATGTGAAGCAAAGCACTTTGATTGGTCAGATGGGATAGAAAGTTTTCTTATTTTAAAATTAATGCAGATGATTTACCACCATCTTAATTGAGGGAACCATGTTGTGGTCAGTCCTATGCCCATCAGCCATAATAAGAGATGTCTTCTACAATACAGTAAAGTTAAAGTCACTCTTATGCCTAATTTATACTCTGTCGAAATCCATACAATGCTGCTTATGCTTATATTCTGCACCGAACATTGTAAGTACATGTTATTTGTAGAGCACCCTTCACAGACATTGACATTCAGTCATTTATAAGTGCTTCTCAAGTTTAAAGGCAGAATTAAGAACATATCTAAATCAAAAGAAAGTAGAAAGGTGTGCTCCTCGAGCACAGGCCTATGGCCAGGCCAGGTCTGTTTTTCCAACGACCTGAGGTTCAAAGTGTGAAGTGGGCTGGTGTAGCGCCACCATGACGCTATTAGAAAAAAACGTGGTGCAGTTTCTTCCTTGGCATAGATACTTATAGTGGGAGTGTGCATGTAAAGTTTCACAGCAATCGGGTGCTGCGTCCGTGATTTATTTATATTGTGAAAAATGGGTCACCCCTGCAAAAGAGTCAGGCAATCGGAATGGAATATGATAAATCTGGCATATACGTCTTGATCACAAAATTCTGTGAGGTTTGGACAAAATCAAACTCCCTAACTGAAAGAAGTGGTGAAGAGCGTGTGAAGGTCCTTTCTTCTTCTGAGAGTGGTTTCTGACTGGTGCTGGTGATTTTGCTTGATGAATGCAAAATTGGAAGTTTCTATTGCCTCACGGCCATGAAGGGCTCAAGGCTTGGGTAGAGTTTTTTTCCCTGGATCACAGGCTTATATATTTCTTCATCAGCGAGTTATCATTCTGGTTCTCGAGAGTATAGGCTACTGTATTTATGAGCGTTGCATGTTTGTCCTGTTATTGTCTTGTATTTATTGTTACTGGCAGAGCTGTGTCACTTATTTTGCCTCTTCCCTTGGCCAGTTCACTTCAGTCTCAATGTGGTTTTAACTGGTAAAAAAAAAGGTTAATCACTGATTAGCTAAGTTTTGAGAGGACATTGCATTGCAGGGCACCAGACGGCTTGTAATACAGTAATACAGTAGGTGATACGGATTTGCCGGACACAAAGAATAAATCGATTCATCAGACATCGATTAACCTTACGCCAAAAGGGTGGCAAGAGGTAGCAAAGAGGTAACTTTTCAGATGGTGTATGCTTTAGATACAGATTTCGCTTCAAATAGAGGTGACAAAAGGTTCGAGTCACATGGGGGAAGAACTCACAACTTATATTGAATTTATACAGAAGAAGATCAAGAACTGAATGTTTTTCAAAACATTATGGGATAAGCATGGTTTAGAACAGATTGACTTTTACATTAATCAAGAATGTAAATGTATCTCCTCCGCGTCATCAGTGCCCATACCCGAGGCGGGGTTGGTGAAAGGGCCTTTCTGTGTGGAGTTTGCGTGTTCTCCCTGTGTCCCCTAGGGTAGGTACCCTCACAAAAAACATGCAGTAATCCTGGTCTCTAAACTGCCTCCCTCTGGCCAGCCGGGGCGCCTGATGGAGGGGAAAATAACTGGTTGGAATAACGTGTTCCTTCCACGCGCTACGTCCAACCAGGGAAACTCCCCCCCTGTCAGGTGTAAAAGGAGCAACTTGGACATGCACTCATGCATGAAGGAAGCATGAGTTCAGTGGCTCTCCCCAGGTTGGCGGAGGATGTGTAGAGCCCATGAGAATCACATTAGATAATTGACACAGGGGTGAAAAATGGGTTACAAAATCGTGGGATAAAAAATATATATAATAATGGAAATGTAATCAGTTGAATCCGACTTCTTTCACATACTAAAGTCAGCCCTTACATCGACGCCAAACAAATCCATCTCTGTTCTACAATGCTCTGATGGACGCAAAACATGAAAGCACTTTGTACATCAAGGTGAAGTGGGAGAAGATGGAGAGAACATTGTTGTTGGCATAAAATATCATTTGATACTTTAAGACCCCATATCAGGAAAAATACAAAGGTGAAAATTAGGCCATGCTAGGTGGGGCAGAAAAAGTGAATAACTTTAATTGTAACTTATACTATTGTGAGTTAACCATTAGTGGTGGAAAGTAACTAAGTGCATATAATTATACTGTATTGAAGTACTATTTTGAGGTATTTGTACTTTACTTGGGTGTTTTCAATTTCCAATAGGAGTACTTCTACTATTTTGGAATGTCCCAAATTGAAGGTATTTTGGAAGAATATTCACAATACCTCTGAAATTCGAGACCTTGGCTGTACCTGGACATGTTGAATGTTTGAACCAGACGAGAGATGCTGCAGCAGGTGCTCTTGGCGGCAAGCAAAAAGAGACAAATTCTACCAAATTTGGAACAACTGGATAGTACTGCCCCACTGAGAGAAGACTGTTTTATAATTACGCTCCCCTCAGCACTATTACTGAAAGAATTTAAAATCTGTAAATACATTATGTATTATGTATTATATACATAATACATCTGGAAAAGAAGGTGGAGGAAGTGAGAAATATTAATCATGCAATGTTGCTATTAGTAGGAATAATCACAGAATGGGGTCACATATTGGGTTTGTATAACATTCTGAGCCGCTGTCTTTTCTATTTCCCTCAGCACTCTCACTAATTATTGTTCAGCTGCTTCCTCAATAACAGCTTGTTTGAATAAGCAAATCATTGAAATAGTGAATATCATGGCCTTCTCTTTCCTGAAATGGAATGGGCAAGCAAACACAAATAACACAGGGTATTTACTATTTACATAATCACCTCCCCCAAACAAAAAGCATCGCAATTAACTAGGGGTGTGCATCTCTCCCTTACAAGATGATTCAATACGTATGGATACGCATGGGCTACGATGCGATTCAATACGTATCGATACGCATGGGCTACGATGCGATTCAATACGTATGGATACGCATGGGCTACGATGCGATTCAATACGTATCGATACGCATGGGCTACGATGCGATTATTCAATACGTATGGATACGCATGGGCTACGATGCGATTATTCAATACGTATGGATACGCATGGGCTACGATGCGATTATTCAATACGAGATGATTCAAGCCAGCAACATTTAAGCAATAAAACAAGTAGTAATAATAATAGTGATAATGATATTATTTATAATGCTTCTCTGATGGGGGATGAGGATTTACTATTCTGTGCCGATTGGGTTGAGGCAGGTGGGGGCGGGTCTTTACGCAACCGGCCCGTCGTCCTAAATCACGCGTCACAGTGAGGCTTGAAAATGGCGACCGGAAGTAGCTCGTTCTGAACGAGTCTCCTCCCTGTGCCCGTCCCTAGTAGGATACAAATTATATGCCTGGTAGAACAGTGGACTGAACTCGAGGTTATTTCATTAACTCCCTATGGTCACGTCAGAGGATTTTGTGAAGGAACTTGAAAGAAGTCTCTGAGGACCCCTGCTTGTCACATTACAGTTATGATCAAGCTCACCCTGCTGCTGTGTCCTCCGTCCCGAAGGCTTCACCATGCACCACCACCACCGGGCAGCAGCAGCTAGGGAGGTAGAGCAGGAGCTCTCAGAAGCTTCCCTGTTTGATCTCCGGTTCCCCATGGGTTAGTGTCGAAGCGTCTTTGAAGAAGACCCCGAACCCCTCCCCTCCCCTGGTGCCTGCATTGCATGGTTTCCTCTGCCCTCAGTGTGTACTGTGAATGTGTGTGTTCGTAGATAAATGTAATGCAAATTGTGAATGTATCCTTTACGATTATCAAACCTTATGATCACTGACTGGTCCTTCCATCATGTCATACAGTCGGCCTAGTAGATTATTAGAGATGAGGACATCTCCTGTAGAGACATAATTGCAGTTTCATTCATGTTCTTTTTTTTTTACTTATAGTAGCTGAGCGCAAGTGCTAATTTTCAGCAATGCCCTGTACAGTACAGCCACAGCCTTATACTGTTGGCCACTAAGCAGCTCCACTGGAGCAGTGTCTTGCTCAAGGGCACTTCAGCGGTGTTGGGTGAGTGATAACCAAGCACTCACTTCCCCAGCCAGATTTTTATGCCCTCCTGGGGAATCAAACCGGCAACCTTTTGGCAACAATGGTGCTCCTCTAACCCTTAGGCCACTGCAGCCCCCAAGTTTTCTTTTTGAGTGATGCCTCCACTAGATTACACAGCTTTGTGTGTCCCTATGTACAGATATGTGTCCGAGCACGGACAGCTGCAACACCTAAAGTGGCCAATAGAGTACAGCACAGAGTAAAGTGGCACAGAGTACACAAGTAAGACGCGCAAACGCGGGAAGCGAACGCAGCTCGTGTGTGTTTGGTTGTGTGTGTGTGTGTGTGTGTGTGCTACAGCTGCGCCCTGTGTGTGTGTGTGTGTGTGTGTGTGTGTGTGCTACAGCTGCGCCCTCTGGTGGCGGGCGGGTGGTGTAACAGCGGGACAGACACACAGACATTCAGCCCTTGCTGTCATAGTAAGTGGCTCACTGCGTTCGCAACTACAGCACAAGCCCCTGGGCACATTCCTGGGGGCCTGGATGTTCCGGGGACCCCCACACGGTCATTTCTCGAAGATATTTTCCAAAAATAATCCAAATACAATGCCGAGCACAGTACACTAAAATGCAGTACAGAGCACAGTACAGTACAGTAACTATAACAATAAATGTATAGTTGCACCGCTCAGTTCACACAGGTGTGATTTAAAAAATATATATAAGCTATAGGATCTAATTAATACATCAGAATGTTCCCTAATCTCTACTCTGACTCCAGTTGAGGGAAGGCATTTTGATCAATCCTTGCGTGAGCGTCCACAGCTGGGACAGGAAGTGGGCATAGAAGATCTCATTTCACCCATGGCTCTAACCTTTCTTTAAGGCTTAATGTAATGATTCACTTTGTTGTGGAATATTTAATGAATTATTCCTCATTACTCTCTCTCCGGTAAAGGTTCATCTTATCTTATTAACAGATACAAAGAAAGGTGACTACTCCAACCCTAGATGTCATGTGATTACTTAAAAGAAGGTATAGCCTAGTAGCCTACTACAGAATTAACATGCTGATTACATCAGCATTCTTAATCCAAAGCTTTTGACATAGACACACACAGCTCACTAGATTACCAATAATAAAGTGCCAAGACCAATACCTGCAGACACAATTATTGCCATATCGTCTTCACAAATGTCTTCAAAGGTGTGTGTGTGTGTGTGTGTGTGTGTGTGTGTGTGTGTGTGTGTGTGTGTGTGTGTGTGTGTGTGTGTGTGTGTGTGTGTGTGTGTGTGTGTGTGTGTGTGTGTGAGTGTGAGTGTGAGTGTGAGTGTGAGTGTGAGTGTGAGTGTGAGTGTGAGTGTGAGTGTGAGTGTGAGTGTGAGTGTGAGGCCGTGCATTTGTTTTGTTTGCGGGTTAGGGTTTCAGGCTTTCATCTTTTGTTTGCCTACCATTTCTGTATACCAATCATATTATTTTCTTTTCCAAACACACACCATCCTTGTCCATTACAAAGAAGTTGTTCACAACATGTTTTCTTTATTTATTTTTTCTTCTTTCTCTCTTTCTTTTAAATGTGTTTTTGCATTATGTTAGGGAGAGGCAAGAGTTTATATATTCGATACAGTCTGTGTTTGGAGAAATTTGATTTTATTTAGCGGTGAACCAGAAAGTATACTGCAATAGGAAATCACACGATTCACTGTTCCCACTGATGTAGTTTAAGTTCATTATAGTTTGATTGATGAAACTGAGAACTGACAACCTTACTGTCCTACAGAAAGAAAAGATCCAATGCAACACGACGTAATGCTGATTGATTGATTGAAGTATTTATTAACAGTTACAGTACATTTCAAGCACAACTCAATAGAAAAACTGTTAACTGAGTGGACGACACCATAAAGCATTACACTTGTTTACAAGAGGGTCCACCGTTTTCAATTCATCATAACATTTAGAGACGT
The DNA here is from genome assembly GCF_964188405.1 of Protomyctophum parallelum. Classification (NCBI taxonomy): domain Eukaryota; kingdom Metazoa; phylum Chordata; class Actinopteri; order Myctophiformes; family Myctophidae; genus Protomyctophum; species Protomyctophum parallelum. The sequence continues at coordinate 38,297,674 of NC_139701.1, forward strand.
ACGAATATACACGTATAGCCAAAAACAGGAAATCATCATAAAGGAGGTAAAAAAGGGGAAAAACATATACAGTGAGGGGAGTCCGTAGGTGCCCTTTGAGAGTGGTTTTGAAGGAGTCAAGGGATTTGCATGTCTTAATGACTGTTGGTAGGGCGTTCCACATTTGTGGCATAGGAGCTAAATTAATTTAGTCCCTTGTTTGTGCCAAATCTGGGTTGCACATAGTTTGTTGAACTCCCTCTGGTGTTGTGGGTGTGGACTTCATTGCCATTAAGGAAGTATTTAGACATGGTACATGGGTATCTTGGTGGTGTATCGAATCTTGTGGACCAGACCCATTGCAAGATGCTGTACTCTGTCGTCAACCCTAAGCCATTCCAGCCTGTGAAAGTGGGCAGGGGTGAGGTGGGTTCGGGGGGTGAGGCCCAGTAGTACCCTGGCCAGTTTGTTTTGGGAAGTCTAGAGCCTTGTTTTAAGGGCCTTTGAGGTGCTGTGGTACCAAGAGGTTCATGCATAGTCGAAGAAACCCTGTGCGAGGGCTCCTGTTAGGGTCTTCGAGGTGTTTTTGTTGACCAATGAGGAGATCCTGTATAGGAATCTTGTTCTTTGATTGACTTTTTTATTACATTGGTGGCCATTTTATAACCGAAAGATTTGCCTCCAGGATGGAACCTAGGTAGGTAATTTCATCTTTTCGTGTGATAATATTGTCACCCACTCTAACCAAGAAGATCCAAATTTGATCCAAAACAATGGATTCAGTTTTCCCCAGGTGTAAAGATAGTTTGTTATCAGCGAGCCAGGTGCAGAGTTCAGAGCTGAGGGCCTTTTCAACCTGCAATTTGTTCCTGTCCAAGACTAGCAGTGCTGAGTCATCTGTGAACAGGAACAAGTTGCAGTCACAAGCTGATGTCATGTCGTTTACATATATTTGGAACAGTAATGGGCAAGGCCCTAGTATGCTTCCTTGTGGAACGCCACAGTTCACTGGGAGGAGGGGGGCAGTGTTCTGTTCACTTCCACCATCTTTTCTCTTTGCATCCAGCTCACTGGTGTGCTATCGACACCAATTGCTTTTAGCTTGTGTAACCAGTATGGAGTGGTTCACGGTATAAAAAGCCTTTTGGAGGTCCAGCATGACCATGCCGTAGTGTTTTCCAGCATCCACCTCATGTTTGATGTGGTCACTCAAATAAAGGAGGCATGTGTCAGTGGAGTGGAGTGCTGATTGTAGTTGTTAGTTCATTCAGACAGCCTTTTACTTTCGTACTCTTTTCAGCGTCCGTTGATGCTTCATAACCATGTAAAATGCCCAAACTCATTTCAATGAAAGGAGAGATCGACACCAATTTGATATAAAAGCTCAAATGTTTGTTAAATAAAGTGCAGATTTTGGCAATTCGACTCCATTAACATTTAAAGTGCATAGGGTTAGGGGTTAGGGTTAGGGTTAGAATACACACTTTTTGCCAAGTTAAAGTAATTTTATGAAAATAACTTTTACCCAGTTTTTCCTCATTGTAACCAGGAAAGCAGCCTAGATTACCTTACGACACTCTTCAGTGGGCATCCAGAAAATACAGCACGGCATGGTAGAGGTTAGTTTGAAGCAACACATCACTTTAACAACATTTAGCTTTATAGACAGTGACTGTGGTGTATGTACAATAGCTATAGGCCGAAGATGTGCAATGCGGCAGACAGTGAGTTAAGTGGAAATGTAAGTGTATGTATAGTTGCCATGTGGAGCTAAAGTGGGTCCTAGCTACGCTTTCTATGTTGACCTGAATGCAGTCTTTCAGTGATCTAATTTCCTCCAGACAGATGTGGTCTCTCAGTCCATAGTATGTGCCAATGCAGCAGCATGTGTAGTGCTAGTTGTCACTGCTGGGCTCCACTGTGAGTACCTGGCACCTGCAGTACCTAGGCACAAGTGGTATACCTATACCACTTGTCCTGGCACTCTACTGTCTCCAATGATGAAAATGTGGCCAAATTATTGGAACAGGAACGCTGTTCAGACTTCCTTCGATTCTGAAGAGAGTGTTGAAGAAGAACCAATACGAGAAGCATTAATGTGTCCCTTGTCCCTGCCTGTATACAGTATGTCCATCTAACAAGGGTTGATGAATAATGATTCAGTTGAGACGTGTGTGCGGAGAACATCATAAACAAGGCAGTATTACACATGATACATTCTAAAGATTAATAGACCAATGGAGCAGCCATTGGTGGGCCAGCTTTTCAATTTATAATGTATAAAATATGTATATATATATAATGTATTTTATAGGTCAGTGCCTGTTGGGCACTGACCTACTTGGAACGATGCAAGTTGTAAATGCATGCCCCACCCACATCTTATGTCTGTCTCCCTTTTATGCCCATATGGAGTTCTTTGTAAGGCATGCCCAAATATGGAATATATGCAGCCAGCTTGTGGAGTTCTGTATCAGGCATGCCCAAATATGGAGTGTTGTGAGGTCAGAACAGGCCAGCTCCATATATAGACGATGGGCCACCGGTCCGGTCCAGAGCCCGGGCAGAGGGCTTTTTGGGGCGGTTCTGGACAACCGTGGGTCCGACGTACTCGACACCAGGCACTGCACCCCCTGCTGTGGTGTGGAACGTGTGTGTCCAATTTGAAGTCGGTTCTCCAGTTAAGTGGATTACACACAAACAGAGACCTGGTGCATTTCTAGAAGAAAACGGCACAGGTCTCCACCAGGATTGATAAGGACTAATATAAAAAAGAGTGTTGAGCATAAATGGGCCTCCTCGTGGCGCTCGAAAAGAGAAAGGCTGATTTGAAAAATGTCAATTGGCATTGCTTCCTCAGCCTAGTGGGAATATGCATGCATAGTTGCACTGCACTCGGGCCCTGTGTTCATGATTTGCAGCATTTTGTACAAAACGGAACACTCTTTGGAAGGCAATCTCCAATCAGTGTATACAATCTGAGAAATCCAACAGTCTTGATCACAACTAGAGATCATGTGTACCGATTTGTGTGAGATTTGCGACTAATATAAACAAATGTGTTTTAATCGGCGTCATGGTGGCGCTATAACCAGCAGATGTGGAGTGATGCAGGGAAAATGTTATCCATGGCCTCTAGGGAGTGCGCATATACAAAGTTGTACACAGATTGATTATGACCTGTTATAGCGCCACCATGAGGCTGATTTGGAAAAATTACGTTGCATGTCGTCCTTAGCCTAGTGGAAATGTGCGTGTATAATTTCACGGAAATTGCACACTTGTTTTGTTCTAAACGGACTAATCATGCAAAGCAGAGCTACAGTCTGTGTGAGGACATCATCTCTTTACCGCAGTCCGCAGTGCCACTTTAGCCAGCCCAGCACGAGTCCACTCATCTACTGTAATGTTGCAGAGGTCAAAAGAGTTTTAAAGCACACTTCCAAACGGTGTACATTGTTTAAGTCACAGGAACCTGCTTTTCACATCATAAATATGAACTTTCGTGTAGCCTGTAGTAAAATCCACATGATGTCTTTCTTGTGAAAACCGCCATGGTAGTTTAAATGTCTTGATTTTGATTGATTGAATAGTTAATTATTAGACAGGAATGTAAAAAACAGCAACAGAGTATACAGTAAAACATTTAGTCCAAAAGGAATGGCACCAAAAAACTGTCTTGCAGTGTTTCTTTCCAATTAGGCCCTTACTCATCCCAATGCACCTGTGTCTCTTTCACCCTGTCGCACACACGCACGCACGCACACACCACTCTTCAAGGTTGGTGAACCAATAGGGAGCCCCCGTCCGTTTCCAGCAGGAGATTGACCCGCCTCTCTATGCCCAGAAAAGCATAGGGTGGGGCCTTGTTGGCTCTGAGCACACTAGACGCGTCACGAGCGTCAGAAGTAGCTGAAGTTTTCTTCTTCGTGGGGTTTTTAGACAGCTGGTGGATGGAAAAGAAGCTCCTCCTGGGAGGGGTTTCACTTGTAGTTGTCTTCTTTCACGGAGTCAAACGCTCCCCTGGGAGGGAATTGTGAAGCCGCATGTCGAGGGATACAGGGAGACATCTGGGCAGTGGGCACCTCGAAGTAACATTCTGTCCAAATTGTTAACAAAACATTGAAAAATCGTCTGAAGAAATGTAAAGCAGTGGTTCTCATGTTTGCTTCAGATCACCCCTGTAATCTTTTCATCCATGGCACCCCTGGCGCTCTCACCGCCGCGGCCCGGGTTCGATTCCCGGTCAGGGAACACTGTTTTATGATGAATTCCTGTTATGTTCTTTAACTATATAGAAGTGTCTATTTGTACGTCTCTAAATGTTTTGATGAATTGAACAATGTGGACCCTGTTGTAAACAAGTGTAATGCTTAATTGGTTCGTCCACTCACAGTTAACAGTCTTTGTATAGAGAACCGAAGTACTGACGTAACTCGCTCATCCCTTCGATTCCCCTGGTTCGCGGAAGTAATTTCTCTATGGAGAATAACATGGGGTGATCTTAATATCGTCTACTATAAGCGTTGTGGTCCAAAAATAAACAAGCTGTCTCTGCGTTATTGTCAGGGAGGTGTCTCTGTATCGTTTGCAACAGTCAGTCACTCATATATGATACAGTCTGCTTCTAGCGAAAATGTAACTAATTCAGTAGCAGTAACATTAGCGTTTTCTCTCAGTCAGTTGATTCTTCATATCCATATGAGTGAAGCGGCCGGGATGACATGTTTATTTTTCAAACACAGTTCTTATATGAAGCAATCTAAAAATCCTCCTATGGCGATTTCAATGCAACTAAAAAAATACATGAACCTGGGGACTGACGCCCTCTACTGAAAGTGACGTCATACTTCGGTGCTCTATTGAGTTTGTGCTTGAAATGTACTGACTTGAGAGAAATGTACTGTTAAGGGCAGTACAGTCTTAAAGTATGGACTGCCCTTTATTCTGCAAACTGTTAATAAATATTTCAATCAATCAAAAAACTCCTTCTCCTTCTCGCCGCCACCAACACTAGTGTGGCCTCGACCGGGAGGCGAACCCGGAAGGGGTAATAGACGTTGTAGCTAGTAAGTATATACAGTACATTGTGCGGTCTCTATTAAATGCAAGCGAGCATGTTGCCTTGGTAACCAGCAACACGCCAGTGAGTCAGACACGCAGAAAGGAAATGTGTGTGTGTGTGTGTGTGTGTGTGTGTGTGTGTGTGTGTGTGTGTGTGTGTGTGTGTGTGTGTATTGTTGACGCATGCACGCACGCACGCACGCATATACAGTACATCCAATAACAAGGATAGCCTTTGGGTGCAACACACTACAAATTCTGCAGCTCACCTTCTTGTTTCATGACACAACATCAATGAAAGGACCTATACATCTGTTCTGTTTCTGTTGAAAAAAGGCAACGCCTCAAACGCTCCGATTCCTGCTGTTCGTCTGACCTTTCCCTTGCTGCCCTACCTTTGATAGTCATCTCGTCCAGACTTGGCAAACAATAGATTGGCTAAAATACCAACCAGTGTTTCAAGCCTTATCTACTGTCCCTCTCTTGTCAGGTAATAAACCTGGGAGCAGGTTTCTTGGGAAAGGCAGTCGAACGGACCACTGGGATGTGGCTGTCATCCATGTCTGTGACCATCATTACGGCCAGGATAAGCCAATCAGCCAGAGAGAAACGAGCACGAATCCAGACCTCACATGCCAGCAGCAGGTTCAGCTGACAAAGCACAAAAGGTTGATTTCTGCCATTTTGTATGGTCTTGACCTTATCATGGAGCACTGCAAAGCAGTGACATTTTGTATCAGTAATATTAAATGGGTGTTGAATAGTAGTCGCCAAGTTACAATGTATAATAGGAACTCCAACCCTCCGTCCCCCCGTCAAATCAAACTCCGCTTCTATGCAACGGTAGAGTCTGTACATCAGTACATAACTCAGCAAGAGTCAGCAAGAGTACACGTTACCAACAATAATCTGTACACATTGTTATGATCCTATTCCAAGTATTGGACCCTCGTCTGGTTCTGGTGTGTGACGACCCGGTTGATTATTTCCATGGTTCGGCGGCGGACAGACAGACAGGCCGGCCCGGGAGAAGATTAACATGACACGAGACTTGGTCACATTAAAACGTTCACAAAGTTTATTACACATACAGAATCATAATTATATAGCCTGGATCCTGGTGTTCTAATGACGTGCCCCTGAGACATTATAACAATCTAGCAGCAAGATGACCTTGCTCTATGAGCTGTCAAGTGGCTAACAAGACAGTCTATTACACTCCAGGCAGTACAATACATATCAAGTACATTGAATATTCACGTACAAGTACCTTGTATGAGTACACAGCATGTTGTATACTACAACACACATGACATGAACTGATGACATGAGCTCTATGTTCAGTTTTTAAATGTTTTTCTTATTGTATTGATGGATTCCTGTAGTTTTTTAGGACTTATTTATATTCAGAGTATGGTCTTGCATTTGATATATTTATTATTGTATGAGCCTGTGTTGTCTTTTAACTATAGGAGAAACGTAATTTCATTTTTTTCTGCTGCTGCAATGCCATGGGTGAGCCAGAAAATAGCAGCCATGAGAATGAGACTATAGCAGGACACTGACAAAGACACCAAAAGCTGCCAGCCAGCAAATTATAGTGCTGTGGGAACAAACACATGAAGAAGTAATCAATTCCACCGGGTCCGTAGGATCTGCAGTGAGGATGAGGTCCGTAGGATCTGCAGTGAGGAATTTGCCACGTACGAAAAACAGGCCACATGCAGACCTCTCCAACAGGCTCCTCAGTAGAGGTTACAAACATGAGTGTGTGGATGCAGCTAGGGAGCGCTTTGATCAGGTAACGCAGAGTGATTGCCTACGCGCTCAATAAACAAGAAAACCAGTAACAACCCTCCTATGTGCTGCACAAAGTATTCTCCACTGGGCTCACAGTTTAGAGGTATCATCCAAAAACATTGGCACATTATCGAGTCCGATCCTAGGTTAAGAAAAGCTTTTTCCAGATAAACCTAGACTTGTATTCAAAAGAGCTCCCAACTTGAGGGACAGTCTGTTAAAGTCAGATGTGGGTACTCGGACTATTAACAATTTCCCTACTGTACCGGATGATAACTATAGATGTGGCACCTGTGTGCAATGCACATACACAAAAAAATGCAAGGTTTTCAGTCATCCTCACACCGGCCGGGATATATCCATACGTGGTGCGATAACATGTAGCACCATGCATCTGTGGTATATCTTATTTGGTGCCCTTGTGGGAATTGGCATATGTGGGCAAGACATCCCGTGCTCTACGCACTAGGATTACCGAACATAGGAGCTGTATAAGAACTGGTGACGAACACAATCCAGTTGCAGCTCATTTTAAAAAGGCAGGACATAATCTTAATGAGTTGCTCTATGTTGGTATTGAGAAGGTTTTGTCTGTCCTGATGAAGTTCGAATAGACCGAAACGTTGAATAAAGAGCAACATTTTTGGCAAGTTTCTGACAGTGTGCGGGACCCTTCTTTGTTTTTCAAAGATAACCTTTTTAAGTATGCTTTATTGCCCTACCCACCTGTCACTAGCCTTCTGAGGTGTGCATCGGCCTTTTGCTAAAAAGGTATTGAGAAGGTTGAAAAACCACCCAGAGGTGGTGATCTTGAAAGGTTACTTCTCCATCGTGAAACGTATTGGATTTATTTCCTCAATACCATGTGTTAGATTATTTCCAACTCCACCTTATCTATTCTTCCTTTGAACCGTGAGAAACCTCAATCAATCAAGACCACCCAAAAGTATTCACCCAAAGTATTCTTGTCTAGGGAAACCAGAGAGGAAAAGACCTTAAAGTATTTCACACAGGAATACCATGTAAAGCAGTCAGATCTTTAGTGAAGTTCTTCAGGTTCAAGCGTTGTTACAAGAATATCAAGGAAGTAGGAGAGAGATTCTCCGTACTGTAAGTGTTCTGAACCCTGTTACATCATTTTGCACAAACATATATACTGAAAAACATGTCATAGATACAGAATTCAGTTGTCACATTTCAATAGGTCGAGAGGTGTTTATCAGAGTACAGTGTCATCAGGATTCTGTTGTTGACTCTTTATCTCATGGGGTGAGAGGGTGTTTTTATCCTCATCTTTAGGGCAAAGTTGTTTGTCAGGTCGTACTCCATTTTTGGGCGACAGCTGATAATAGAATTAATACACATGCAAATATTGATATAACATCACTGGGTGACAGGGCAGTCCTGTTCACCAGATACAAGGTCTTTTTTAACATAGTAATAAGATGTGAACAACACATATGAAGAAAATATCCATCACCATGTCTCCTGATGGTCTAAATGAGGAATTTGATATAAAGCCTTTACTTTAGAATAAGGTTAATTAGTTTATTGTTTTTCTGTTCCCTTTTTGGGACCTTGATTTAGTTTTAGGCTTGTCTCCCATACGGTAGGGGGTAGCCTACCTGTTCCCCAGTGTACTCACAATGATGCCCGGTGTGAATTACAATTAGCTGAACTATACAAATCTCTTAACTTGCTTCTGGAAGTCCCTGGAACAAGATATTCTTCAGATCGAGCGTGGTCAAATACATGTATAGCAACATGTGTTTTTCAGAAAACGGTTAGCATTTAGAAGACATTTGTAGAATCTGTCTCCGGTCTTGGGTGAAAGTGAGCTTTGCATTCATATCTGTTTCTGTGAACACATTTGTGAAAGAGTCCCTCGGTGAGGTTTTCCAGGCGTCTAATGGCAGGTGTCAGAATTGATATAACAGAAAATGATTCCTCACAGGACTGACAGACATGTGTTATCCTGGTGTAGGTCAAAGATTTCTCCGCTGTAAATTGATTTCCAGCAGACTCATGAGATTGGGCAATGCATCCATCTGTCAGTATATCAGTACCGTTATAACACAGACACATATTGTGTGTGGGAGGCCGATAATATCGGACATCCCTAAAAATAAGAGTGCCTATACACATTTTGTGGTTTGCCCCCTAAAAAGGTAAATTGGCTACAGTTACAGACCTCTAGGGCAGGGGTTCTCAATGTTTTTGGCTGCAGGGGACCCCCAGAAATGCTTTGACCATGTCTCATGACATGCCCTAATACAAATTGACCGCTACAATAACCTTAATAATAGAGAAGATTAATCATAAATAAATACTGGAACCAGATAAATAGGAAGGTTTATGCATAATGTAAAATCTTCATTTCCATTTTCCAGCCATTCAGTTGCAATGGCTGGTTGAAAACCCTTGCTTCCTCTCAAGGAACACTGAGGGTCTGTGAAACCCACTTTGAGAACCACTGGCTGATCTATTCTAAATCATGCTAGTCCACTACTCTTTCTTTCTTTCTTTCTTTCTTTCTTTCTTTCTTTCTTTCTTTCTACTGTTTTTCCTAGCAGTTGTGGCCCAAATTTTTCTATTCTCTGTTTTTGTTTGTGAGGATGTGACACTTCCAACTGACACCAATGACCTGGCCTGCCATTTGATCTGTTTGTCTCTAAATGTGACTCATCATCCCCATGGAGGATGAATGATGACATCTGCGACCTAAAAAGAGAGCGCAGGCGGTTGAAAAAGACCAAAGAGACAGTTCATCCATATGAAGGAACTTCTCTTCTTTTAACCAAAGAGTTGAGGATCAATTTAATTGATCTTAACAAGAATAAGCCAATTTAAGCTCTTTTTGACGTAATTAACTTTGATCAAACTTTAACCGATTTCCTGTCTGAATTTGTCAGAATTTTTCTTTCTGACCATTGCGATGTTTGGTCATGATAAATAGTTTTTATTTCTTTGTGATCCATTCTTTATCAAATGCTGACCATGTATGTATCTGTTTCGATTTGTTCCATTGGGTTGGATTTGAATATAACATTGTGCATTGTTCTACTGTGACCATGTCCCTTTATCATATTGTCTCTGTCGTGTCGGGCTCTTATGTCAAAAACTCTTAATTTTCAGGATACAAATATAGCAAAAGTAGCAGATTTAAAAGCTCAAAACGCGCTGCATTTCGAGCTTGTGGATCAGCTCCTTTTGCTATACCTTTGTGTTTAGTTGTACTTTGTTCAAGTAGTGCATTAATTTACGAATAAATACTAACACCCGACAGCAATGATATTGTAAGACATTAATGACCATGACTGGGTCAGAGAAGTAGAAAACAAGGCTGCCTGATTCCGCAGGGGCTTGAGTAGTTCTTGTTTTTTTTGGCTCCAATCCGATAGCCACGTCCCTTATCACACACCCTTGCCCCAAATAGAAATTTGCCCCAAATTGAATTTTGTGACCTACAGAGTCCAAAAAGGCAGTACAACCATGAATGAGTTTCACAGGTGCATAGCTGTTATGGCATTATTATTACATCAGATCATGGAGTTGTAATATCCAGTAGTCACCTCTGGGCAAGACATTTTGCATAGATCTGTGATTCAAAAACACAGATGCACATCATTGAATCTGACCCAGCACTTAAATGTTGAATATGCTGTACAGTATTATACTTATGCTTACTGTGTGTTTAAGTCTCTTGTATTTATATGGCTGTGGTACGATTCCTTATACTCGGTTCATTACTATTACCACCTGTTTAGACTAGAAGAAGTACCTAATAGGTTTTGTATTTTCTTCTTAACTTCTTTGCATTTATTACAGCGTACACCTGTAATGGAAGTTTACGATGTTACTAGGTTTCAAAGACCAGGAAGAGAACACAGGACTGTATGTCAGGAATCAATGTCTTCTTTATGAGACGTCATCATACAGAGATCCTGTTGTGTCAGCCCATATACAAAACTGTCACAGACCTTTTTACAGAAGTACACAAGACAAAATCAATCAATCAATCTTTATTTATATAGCACATTTTTCAGGCAGCGAGTGCAGTTCAAAGTGCTTTACAGTAAGAGCAAAAATAATAATAATAATAATAATAATATATATATATATATATATATATATATATATATATATATATATACATATACATATACATATACATACATATATATGCATAAATATAACAAAAAGAGCAACAAAAAAAAGAAAAAAAAAATCTGTTTCACTAACTCACAAACACATTTTAGAACGTGCTAGGTTCGTGTCAATCAGCTGTTGTAAGGCGGTTGTATACAATCGGTTAAGAACAGGGGATGATGTCCCCCCTGCAGAGTGTGACAATTAAGCTGCATCTCGCTACCCAACTTATACTTTGACCTGTACATGAAATTAATCAATACCATAATCAATCATGTGAATGTTGTGCAAGTTGTTTGATTTTTTCCTCTGTACCGTGTTAGATATGTCAGTTGTGTACATACTGTATAATTGCATTGGGCTGGTGGCGCTATAACTGGCCCATTCGTGCTTTTACCTACAACTGCACTGATCTGTGCAAAGCTTTGTATGCATACTCTCTAGCCCAAGGAAAAACGTTTGACCTGCATTTTTCTGATCTGCTCTGTACTTATGTACAACACTTTTTTTATATTACTCCTTCAGACCTGGGTTTCTAGAAGGCTTCCGGGAGATACAAGGTTTCTGGAGGCTCATTTCAATCGACCGGGCCTGGTAATATACGTGGTTATTCGTGGACACACTGTCCAGGTTCCATCTCAAAAGTGGGGGGGGCGGCAGCTGTTAGGGTTAGTCGTTAGTGTCTTTCTTGCTCAGGGACACTTTGACATGAGGCAATCAAGTGGCAATTCTTCCTCTGCGTAGTGGGAATGTGCATGCAAGTTTCCCTCAAATTGCACTCTATGTTCATGATTTGTGGCATTTTGTTCAAAACGGACCAATCCTGCAAACTTTGGAAGGCAATCTCAGCCAATGAGGATTGAATATGGTGAAGTGGACAGGTCTGTGTTGATCACGTGACTGTAGAGATAGTGTATACCGATGTGCGTGATGTATGGATAAATGATGTATGAGTAATGTAAAGAAATGTGTTTTGCAAAAGTCTGCCTCATGGTGGCGCTATGATATGACAGGCCGTTGTGGAGAAATTGGGGCAGAGGTTCGTTGTTGGCATCCACGGAGTGTGTGTGCACTGTTTGGCATCGGCCGGGCCAACAATGCCGGAGATTAGCTGTACACGGATGGACGGACGGACAGACACACGGACAGACAGACGGACACATGGACGGAGTGCAAAACATACTCTCCCCATGCCTTCGGCCTGGAGGAGACCCCCCCCCCCCCCCCGCAGGGTCCCCCAGGGCTCTTAGGCCCCATTCTCTTCCTGGCTTACATGCTGCCCCTTGGGTCTATCCTGTCCAAACACAACATCTCTTTTCACTGCTACGCCAACGATATTCAGCTATACCTATACCCCTCTTAGTCATAGCCTATTTCAATAACTAATTTCAACAATTACTTGACTGCTTACAAGACATAAAAACCTGGATGGCCACCAACTTTCTAAACATTTTTCAACTTCGCCTCCTCACCAATACAGAGTCACAAGGTCATGCCTTATCTTCCCCCAAAACAGTGAAGACCACAATCCACATCTTCGTTTAATCAAGACTTACTGTAACTACTGCAATTCCCTATACAGGCATCAAACAGTCGATTAGACTCCCTGTAAATTTTTTGAATTGATTTTACTGCAAGGTTATTATATTTGCTTTTAAATCTTAAAATGCTGGGGGCTGCCCCCCTTGCATCTCTCTGGCTTTGGAATAGCCTGCCCCTCCTACAGATCTGCTCAGTCCATCAAAGTTTTTCAGTCTCTGCACAAAACTTTTATTTCTTGTGTTGTGTTGTGTTTTGTTGTTGTTTTTGGTTGTCATTTTGTGTACTATTACTACACGTATATGTTCTGTTTTGTTCTTGCTTTGTTCTTTCCATAACTTCAGAGCTCTGACAGCTGCAAAGAAAAAACTCTTTCTAAGCATTGAGCCCATGATTGTGAGAAGAACCCTCCAGCTCTTTCCATTTTGCTTATTCCACCTGCTGTTGTATGTGTCGTGTCGGGATGGCAGAGGGCTTTGTGATTCTACTCTATGGCAGAGGGCTTTGTGTGCAAGTCACAAGTTGAGCCGATTCTGCTCTATGGCTCCGAGACATGGACACTTTCAAAGAAACAAGAGAATCAGTTGGATGGCACTTACACCCGCCTTCTAATGAGAGCGCAAAATCTGTCTTGGAAGAGCCACCCATCGACTAATCTAATATACGGCAACCTTCCCCGTGTTTCTTTACTGGTCCTATCCAGAAGAGCGCAGTTTGCCGGCCACTGCTACAGAGCTGACAATGAGGTTATATCTTCCCTTCTTCTCTGGAGTCCTGCCTCAGGGCAGACCAGAGGTAGAAAGTTGTATTATATTATATATTGCTTCATAGCTTTACGGTCTATAGCCCATGGAAGAGTGATGTTTTGCTGCCTTGAAGTCTCACTTTTGTTGCAACCCCCCCCCCCCTTCACTGCTCTACACTGGGGAACCACTGCTCTACACTAGAAAGACCTGTTTAAGAGCTCTGCCTCTGCTTACATAAATCCATGATGTATGTGGATATGAGGAATACATCCTCCTTGATCTTTTCGACATTCATAAAAAAGGTGTTTTCCAAGTCCTTGGATGCAACCTTCTCAGTGGTGTAAAGTAACATATACTCAAGTAGGCCTACTGTACTATAATTTTGACTGAGGTATATTTTACTTTCCTGTAGTATTTCCAGTTTTCAGTATACTTTTACTTGGCGCTTTGGCATGGGGAGTCAGATCAACATATGGAATGAATTCTGTACGTGCCATAGTCTATATGGAGCATGTCTTGAGTGTACAGGGTTTGATGAGGTCAGATCAACATATGGAATGTCAGAACAGGTCAGCTGGAGATGTAAGGGTGGCAGCGGGGCAGTGTCTTGTGTGTACAGGGTATGATGAGGTCAGATGAGGTCAGATCTTAGAGTATATTAATAGAGACGGCACCCGGAGGAAACCTGGAAATGGACATAGTGGCCGAATTTGGTATTGCAACGCTGGGCCAAACACATGAACGCGCTGGTCCGTTGACTATCATTGCGCACGTTCATGATGACACGTGAACGCTGTTTCATACGTGAATGCGTGCAATGATAGTCAACGGCCAGCGTGTTCATGTGTTTGGCCCAATCAATCCCAGAATGCACTCTGTTCCTACCCTGGAAGGAGGAGTGAAATCGCCTCATGCGTTTTATAGGTTTACTTAATGCAAGTGGATGGGAAGAGAAATCCGGTGCCGTCTCTACTAAGGGTCAGATCAACATTATGGAATTAATTCTGTATTGGCCATATATGGAGCTTGTCACGAGGTGTGTCTGACAGAATGACTGACAGGTGTGACTGACTGACTGACAGGTTTTCAGGTTTTCCTACGGTCGCAATTATTTCAATACACACTATACCACCTTCAGCGATATATTTCGGCCATTTGAAAACACCAGATCTACAAGATCACAATATGTTGCGATGTGAAACATTGTGAGCTTATTTTGGTCATCAAAGTTTTTAATGATTTTACAATAAAGCATACAAAATACACATGACTTGAATAAAAAACAAAGCCAAGAAAAAACAAACAAAAGACAAAACACAACTAGCAGTCAAAAACTACCCGAAATGGACAACATCCCTTCACATTCTGTTGTTGACAATAGTGATTATATCATCTGTAATGTATTACACTTACAAATTGTTAATGCAACAATTCTTTAATATACAAATAAAAGTAGTCCCATTTTTCCTTTGACATTGTTCCTCCTGGCAATTGAGTATGAAAGATGCAGTTTCAGTCATATAAGTTGGGTCCAGTCTGTTATCTCTGGCGTAGCCGAGCACTTCCAGTCTCTCAGTATCAACCTGGCTGCAACGCATTGTGAGCTTGTAGATTGGCTGTTTTCAAAATATTTTTTTATACATTTTGAACTTTTGTCAAATGGGATATTCTGCACAATTAGTAGTCCTACTTTTAAGTACATTTTGAAAGGACTTCTACTTAAAGGACCACTTCACCACTTCACCACTTTTCAACCTATCTTCACTAATAATCATGATAAAATGGCACGTTTTTTTTCTACTCAGTCTGTGACTCATAGGAGGGCTGTGGGCAGTTTAGAAACCGTCATCCAGTGACATCATCATTAGGCAGATTATTTTACAAAAATGTTTGGATTTTCATTATCGTGAGAACGATGGCTTCCATTTTCCACAGTAAGAGGGGAGCATGTTGACTGCACTAAACAAAGTGAACTTTTCATCGTGTACGTTATAGGCTACTGTACCATCATCAAGAATTTTACTGTACCATTTTAACCGATGAAGACCTGAGGCCGAATCTACGAATGCCTTTTAAATTCCAAACCTTTTCGTACCAGGAACCAGGAACCCCCAAAATGATAATGTAGGTTGGCCGCGGACTCGCCACCAAAAAAATGTTCATGCCAGGAACCCCCAGAAGGGAAGATTTGCGTTTAAAAAAAATCTTTCAACATTTTCAGACACTTTCTATAATACAAGACTTTATACACTTAAGGGTACACTTAAGGGCCCTAACGTATGCCATACCTTACCCGCATATAGCAAGTTTAAAACCTTCCACTATCCATAAACTACCCACTATATGCTGACTCCTTTATTACGGCTGGCGTGTTGATGCGCTCTCCTTACAATTACAATCTTGCCCACACAGGTTTAGGACAGCGGAAAGTGCCTCCTCAGACCACCCGCTATGCCAGTTCGATTAGAACGCGTAATAGACAGGTCGGGAGTGGACCTGCCTGGACGCACAACAGCAGAACATTCACAGCTCAGAGGTCCCATTCTCCACAAATCACAAATTGATTGTAGCACAAAGCACAAAAAAACGACCGGATTAAGTTTGATGAGGGGTGCGTTAAGATGACGTTGGACACACAAATAACCCTCTGTATTAAATATTTAATTTATTCTGCGTGGCTCTTCCATGGGCCATATGTTAGGCCAGATATCACTCGTTGGAAATCACTCAACCGTCCTGCGTACCACCTGTTTCTAAATGTCACATAATGCAGGAGGCAGCAAAATGTTGTTTTATTGAAAACAAGCACTTCCAAACTCTGACACTTCCAGAGTGCAAGCCTGCAAGGCATGCAGGGCATTTCTTGACAGAAAGTAGCTCATAACGTTTCTATGGTGGATTTTTATGAAACAAAAACTTTGCAGATAGAAAGAGGATAATTCAAGCTTTTCGTACAGCTGCAATGTACTTTTCTGTTTGGATGAATGGGCTGTCAAGCCCAGAAAGTAGCTTTTTGCCACTCAGTGGGCGTTCCCGCATAACTTCCAGGTACGATGATGTCACGAGCATACCCTCTATATACCAAAGTATTCTCAACTCACGCATACACACACACACACACACACACACACACACACACACACGCACACACACACACACACACACACACACACACACACACACACACACACACACACACACCACTTGAGGCTCAATTCAGTTTGCCCTTTTTCAACTTTCTCCTGTGCACTTCAAAGAATGTTCAGACTGAGTCTGCAGAGTCTGCTCAGTTTAATCTGCGGGCATGGAAAGACGCTCATCATCCATGCATGCAGTGCAGCGCAGCACCCTGTAATGACTGTGGAAAGCTCACACTCACTCACCTACAGGCAAGATTAAACATACTGTAGCAGCCCAGACGGGAAAGAAACAGGGTGAAAGATTGGGTTGGAGGTGACAAACAAGGTCACAATTTAGTTTTAATATATTCTGCAATGATGGACACATAGTAATGAGGACATCTCTGCAAACATGTCTTATTTACCATCCTAATACACACGCACGCACGCACGCACGCACTACAAAGGCTACAAAGCCAGTCGTTTGCACACCTATACGAAGGTAACAAGGTGCTTAGGAGAAGACCAAGGAGGGCCCCAACGCACAGAAAGAAAATAAATCAGACCCGTCTGAGCTGAGTGGTGGTACTGTACTGTACTGTACTGTACTGTACTGTACTGTACTGTACTGTACTGTACTGTACTGTACTGTACTGTACTGTACTGTACTGTACTGTACTGTACTGTACTGTACTGTACTGTACTGTACTGTACTGTACTGTACAAGCTCTCCTCCCTGGTGTGTGTGTGTGTGTGTGTGTGTGTGAGTGAGTGTGCGAGTGTGTGAGACATGTATGTACAGATACGTGTCTGTCTGTACGTAGACATAGGGACACAAATTTTCTTGTCTATAGGAGTGGCTAGCAGCACCACTCAAAAACTCCCACACACTTCAAATGCAATTAAAAAATGTGAATGGGAATAACGGTCCGGCTATCTTCTATCCCAGGTGTCTGACCTCATCCACATCCCTGTGTGTATCCCTGAGCAATATGACTCTTAACCCCTAATTGCTCCTTCAGAACCGTATAGAATGGCTGCTCACTTAAGTAGTTATAAGATGGGTACATTTTACAAATGTGCATGCATTGCATATACACATACAGTGACACAAAAACACCACAAGGAGTGGCAAAAAAGTTAAACAATGTTGTCTGTTGTGTTTTGCTTGTGACATGGATGCATAGGCAAAGGATTCAGAACTGATTCCAACCTTCTATAAGCGCTTTGCACAATAAAGAGATTGAAAGATGAAAGCAGCATATCAATAAAAGAAGAAGAAAGGGAAATTGGATTTGGATTATGGAAAACTATTATAAGGCACTATTGGGGACAATAAGCTGCGCAGGAGTCCTTTTTGTCTACATTCACATTTTGGCCATTTTACATCACACTTACATCATGCATCTTCTCCTGCTGGGGGGCAATAGACTAAGGTGCTGTCTAGACGAGGACGTGTTGTTTGATGTTGTATTCCTTTTCGACAGCCACCTACTAGCATATTCAACTCACAGTAGAAATAGTGATGTTCCAGCCGGGGCGCCTGATGGAGAGGGAACGGCCTTGAATGACATGTTCCTTTCATGCGAAATGTTCTTGAAGTAAAAGCAAAAGTAAATGTAGTCATTATGCAGAATGTCCCATTTCACAAGTTTAAATAAAAGATTAATCGAATCTACTGAAAATAGCAGATGTAGGCCTACAATCTGTGAGGTTGTAGACGATCTACAATCTTATACGATATTTACAATATACGATATACAATCTTTTTTCAAATAGACAAATTTAGAGCTGTGTAACATTTGCCTCTGAGATGTAGTGGACTAAGTGGAGTAAAAGTACAGTATGGAAAATTTGGAAATACTCCAGTAAAGTAAAAAATAATACCTCAAAATTGTACTTACTTTAGTAAATGTAGCCTACTTTCCACCACTGCAGAGTATACTCTGTGTTTATATTGTGTCTGGCGACGTAGTTATATTATGGAAATTGTCTATTTATCCACAGGCTCCCTAATGGCTTTGTTGAGAGACTGCACAGACAGTGGAACCAGTGATGTAACTTCTGTCTATTGTTATGCTAAATACAACAAGCTCTCACCAGCGAGGAGGAGACAGCTACAGACAGCAACAGCAGCGAGGAAAGCATGAGAGGTGATATTCATTTTGATTGTTTGTTTTGTTTTTCTGAAAATCATCTGGCAGGCTGGATTAGACCCCTTCGGCCTGAGGGCCACGTACCAGTTTGACATAACTGGGCTAATTGTTTCAGGACATCCTATTTAGTTTAAAGTTATAAAATGTATGTAAAAATCATACTTGTGTGAATCAAGGGTGTCTTTTGTTTTTGCTTTTGTACATCTGGTCCATGCAGGACAAGACTACCAAGCTGGCAAATACATCCCTGGGTATAGGTTTAAGAATCAACCAGAAGAAGACCAACATAATGTCAATCAACACCCAGAACAATAACCCAATTACAGTAGGCGACAAACCAATTCAGGCAGTCGACTCCTTCACCTACCTCGGCAGCATTTTAGATAAGCAGGGCGGAACAGAGAGAGATGTCACAGCTAGAGTAGGTAAAGCTAGAGCAGCCTTCATCATCCTGAAGAACATCTGATCCTCTAAACAAATAGCCTTGACAACCAAAGTGCGGATCTTCAATTCCAACGTCAAATCCATACTGCTCTACGGTTCAGAGACGTGGAGGATGACTCAGGTCAGATTCTCACCTAATACTTCGGTATACTCAGATCCGTATGCGCGGGGAAATTGGAATCTTGCATATTTAATTGGCTGCGGTTTGCCTTCACACTGTCATTCGCAGCAATTGGAAACGCAGCAGGGGGGACCTTTATCAATGTGTTCCATTCATAAACTATAGCCTACACAGTGAAATCTATGGTGATAAAATTACACTCATAACGTGCATGTGTCGTGCCGTCTGGGACCCCCCCCCCCCCCCCCCCCCCCCCCCCCCCCCCCCCCCCCCCCCCTCTCTCTCTACGCACGCAGCCGCCACACACTGTTCTTTTGGGCATGGAGGCACAGCGCTGCATGAGCGCACTGATATAACTCCCCAGTCCCACACAGTGACAGCACTCCATGTTTACGGCACGCACAGACAGACAGACAGACAGACAGACAGAATATTATGTAGGCTATAATACACTGCGGTGTTTTTATGTGTTTTCTTAAGCAATTGATTAATGTACACGTCCTCATTTCGATCAGGGCTTCAGTCTCCTTATTCGACCACGTCTATCCACAGTAACGGGACATCTTTGCGCTGCGTAAAATATGCCTTCTCCGTCTCCAACTGTGTTCAGCTCCTCACCCGCCACATTATGTTTGCTTCATTTCCTTTATTTACTGCGGATTGCATTCACACCTGCACCGAATCGTAGTCAAGTGCAATTCGAAGCGAAGCGAAACCCTAAACAAATACAAATACTAAACAACCAACTAGGCTGTGGTCGGAAACTAAAAACCAGGTTTACTAACATAAACATCAAATCGAATAACACCCTCATCACTGACAAACTCGATGTAGCCAACCACTTGAACATCTTCTTTACAAACATTGCAACAAAGCTGGTTAGCAAACTGCCCTCCCACTCTGGGCGTTTTGGTGTAGAGCACATCAAAGCCTTCTACAAAAACCTTGGTGTTTGTAAAGATGATTTTAAAATGGCAATGGTAACAACCGAGGAGGTACTTAAAAAACTGAGTGCCCTCCAACCCCACAAGGCCACTGGCCATGACAATATTCCCTCCAAATTTCTCAGAGACTCAGCCTTTTCCATAGCTCCAGTCATCACCCACATAGTTAACCTCTCCATCAAACAGGGACAGGTCCCCCAAGATTTTAAACTGGCCAAAGTAACCCCCTTGTACAAAAAAGGGAGTAAATTAGAACCCGGCAACTACCGCCCTATTTCTATTCTAAGCTCCATCTCGAAAGTGATGGAAAAAATAGTCTATGAACAGGTTGAAAAGTATCTTGCCACTAATAAATTGCTGTACGAGTTCCAATCTGGCTTCAGAACATCCCACTCCACTGACACATGCCTCCTCTATTTGAGCGATCACATCAAACACGAGGTGGATGCTGGAAAATACTGCGGCATGGTCATGCTGGACCTCCAAAAGGCTTTTGACACCGTGAACCACTCCATACTGGTTAACAAGCTTAAAGCTATTGGTTTTGATAGCACATCAGTGAGCTGGATGCAATCCTACCTGGAGGGGAGAGAACAGATGGTGGAGGTGAACGGAACACTGTCCCCTCCCCTCCCAGTGAGCTGTGGTGTCCCACAAGGAAGCATACTAGGGCCTTTACTGTTCCTAATTTATGTTAACGACATGACTTCAGCTTGTGACTGCAACTTGTTCCTGTTCGCAGATGACTCAGCACTGCTGGTCTCGGACAGGAACAAACTGCAGGTTGAAAAGACCCTCAGCTCTGAACTCGGTAGAATCTGCACCTGGCTCGCTGATAACAAACTATCCTTACACCTGGGAAAAACTGAATCCATCCTCTTCGGATCAAATAGTAAACTCAGCAAGGCAGATGGCTTCTTGGTTAGAGTGGGTGACAATATTATCACACGAAAAGATCAAATTACCTACCTAGGTTCCATCCTGGAGGCTAATCTTTCCGGTGATAAAATGGCCACCAACGTAATCAAAAAAGTCAATCAAAGAACAAGATTCCTTTACAGGATCTCCTCACTGGTCAGCAAAAACACCTTGAAGACCTTAACAGGAGCCCTCGTACAAGGTTTCTTTGACTATGCATCCACCTCTTGGTACCACAGCACCTCAAAGGCCCTTAAAACAAGGCTCCAGACCTCCCAAAACAAACTGGTCAGGCTCCTACTTGGCCTCACCCCCCGAACCCACCTCACCCCTGCCCACTTTGACAGGCTGGGATGGCTTAGGGTCATCGACAGAGAACAGCATCTTGCAATGGGTCTGGTCCACAAGATTCGATACACCACCAAGATACCCATGTACCTGTCTAAATACTTCCTTAATGTAAACGAAGTCCACACCCACAACACCAGAGGGAGTGCAACAAACCATGTACAACCCAGATTCGGCACAAACAAGGGACTAAATTCTTTTCGCTCCTATGCCACCAAAATGTGGAACGCCCTACCAACAGTCATTAAGACATGTGAATTCCTTGACTCCTTCAAAACCGCTCTCAAAGGGCACCTACGGATGGCTGCAATTCGAAACTGGCCTCTGTAAAATCTGAATCCCCCCCACCCCCCCACCCCATTTCCCTCACTGTATATTGTATATTGTATATTTTCCCAGTGCTTGTATATTTTCCCTTTTTTGCTTCCCATATGATGAATTCCTGTTCTGTTCTTTAGCTACATAGAAATGTCTATTTGTATGTCTCTAAATGGTTGTATGTCTTTAAATGTTTTGATGAATTGAACAATGTGGACCCTGTTGTAAACAAGTGTAATGCTTAATTGGGTCGTCCACTCACAGTTGACAGTCTTTGTATTGAGTTTGTGCTTAAAATGTACTGTAAATTCTACAAACTGTTAATAAATATTTCAATCAATCAATCAAAAAACCCACGTTTTTGGGCGGAGTAAAATGTGGTTATTTGCTGCGCATTAGGATTCGAATGAGCCTTCACACCTGCCAAACGAAGCGCACTTTCTGACAATGTGCAGCAGGATTCGTTTTAATCGCAGCAAAGCTCTCTGGTATGAATGTGACCCTTGCAAAGGATCCAGACATTTATTAACAGCTGTCTGAAGCGCATTTTCAAGATCTGGTGGCCAAACAAAATCAGAAGGACAGCCCAAAACCGCGTTGGATGGAGAAGAGTAGTTGATGGCCTATGCTCCACTGGGAGCGACGGGCCTAAGTAAAAGTAAGTACATCTGGTCCATAGACTTGGCTGCTACGTGACAAGGTGGTGGTGGTAATTAGTCAGTAAAACTATGTAACCTCAGTAAAACTAAACCTTCCTAAACTTCACCTCAGTAAAATCTCACTGGTAGACGGGTTTCTCAATGGCCCACAGCCCCCCCAGACGAGTAGAACATAATTGTGGCATTTTATCATGAACATAGTGAGGATCAATTACTGTATATGAAGGTAGGTTGAAAAGTGGTGAAGTGGTCCTTTAATCTCAGTAAAACAAACACAAGATTTCAAGAACCGCTGGTGCGAGCCGTCTGCAAAAAATGAGGGCTAGTGTGTTTTAGGCAAGCCTTCTGTTTATCCTTTTGATTATAGATTCAGAGAGAGAATAATAAAAGAGAGCAATTAAGCCAGAAAAGTAGCAATACAAACTAAGTGAAAAGAAAACATGAGAGAAAAAATATATAGGCCTAACTAGAAAGAAACAAAGACAGGGCAAGGAAGGGTGTGCTGCGTGCATACAAAGTTTTACACAGATCGGTGCAGTTATAGGTATTAATACAAATAGGCAATTAAGAGCAATTAAGCCAGAAAAGTAGCAATACAAAATAAGTGAAAAGAAAACATGAGAGAAAAAATATATAGGCCTAACTAGAAAAGGGAAAAAAGACAGGGCAAGGAAGGGTGTGCTGCGTGCATACAAAGTTTTACACAGATCGGTGCAGTTATAGGTATAAATACAAATAGGCCAGTTATAGTTCCACCGTGAGCCTATGTGAGTCTGAACCTGGCGCAATGAGCGCATCTGCATTAAATCTTTCTTAACACCAAAGTTGTGACGTCTCCAGATGTCTTTAGAATTATCGCATGGTGGACCCAAGATGTCTGTACTAAAAAAAAAACTATTATAAAAACATTTCGTCTCTGGATAGGCCTATGTCATGTCGTATGTGTATACGTTTTATATGTTCATTCGAGGGACCGTCACCTTTCTTTCTTTCTCTCTCTCTCTCTCTCTTCTGGGCAGGCAATCAAGCAAATGCGATTATGCATGCGAATGATTAAAGAGTAGGTAACATGTTTGGCACTACTTTCCCCAATTTAATTGTGTAATAATTGTGAACACAATGGTCAATACAACTATAGTGTCATTGTGTGTACTTTGGGAGCTGTCAGAAGAAGGAGGTTAAACTCCCGAAGCACCGCCCATTCACCTCGGAAAGTCACGAGTCAATATGGCGCGTCATCAAGGGGGGTTATTGTCGGGCCCCCATAGGATTACATTGAAAAGTGGCTGTGGGAATTACCATATTAAACACTCTACTAAGGGAGTAAATATATTTTTTAACGACCATGACCGGGGATATTTCGGCTATCACACGTTGTGTTTTCTTAATAATTGAGCAGACCGTTTTTGTAATATTCATAGTGAAACAGGGCTAGCGTCGGTGGCTAGTTGCGAGGGGCGTGTCTTAACTCTTCTCCAGGCTGGTTACAGCGGGCCACTGAGAGGCAGATATCCCAGAATGAGTGCTTCTCTGTGGGTACTAGTAGGCGTAGGCTATAAGCGGGGTGACTTGGCATGATTATTATGGAGGGTTTTTTTCTAGACAAATGATGACAACATAGGATTAATACGGGACATGAAGCATATTCATGAGGGAAAGTTGATAATTAGAAGAAAGACTTTAATAACATAAAACATAATAACATTTAAATGTGGACCTGGACCCTGTTGTAAACAAGTATAATTGATTATTCAATTCTTACAGTAAATACACACTTACAGTAGCCTGATAGACATGTAAAAGGAACGCTGCATAGAATAAATTATTATCAAACCGATGCAATCGCATAACGTGCGATACTCCACCATGTATCGGCTGGTTAGCATAGCCAAGTTGGCAACAGCTAATACTATAAAGTTTACTTACACGTGAAACAGTCCCGCTGGTGGCTGGAGTCTGGACAGTTACAGGAATCGGTGGCCCTTGTGTATGGAAGACTCAGCTTTCTTCTCCTGGCTAATCTTTATTATTTGTGCTTGTTATTAGAATAACAAGCTGCTTTCGTCCACATAATGTTGCTGCATACTGTAGTGTAGTCATGTAGCGTGCGCCCGGCATCCTGGCAGTCGATGGGCGTGTCGAGTTAGCATTCCACCGAGACAAGATTTCGACCTCCCTTGATGACGCTGCGGTGCGCGTCATCAGGCAACCCAAAGTTTATTTCTCCAAAATGGCGGATGTCGATCATTTCAGTTGATAAAGCTCAAATGTGGCTCCTCCCCAAAAAATGTTTTATATATAGTTGACATACTTAAGGGTTTTCTGAGAGACGTGTGTCAACAGTTTAGCAAATAAATAATATGTTACCCTCTCTTTAATAGCGGCAAAGCAAGCAACTGCTCATTTTACTTTGATAACCAGTAATTTGGGCTGCAGCTGCAGCTTTCCTAGTGTTTAAAATGAGATATTCCGCTAAATCTGGGTAGAAATGTAAAAGAAAAATAAAGGTGCCTCCTCTCCTCTCTCTCTCGAAAAGCAACTAAACTTGCTGACGGGGTGGGCGGGTTGATGATTAATATATTGTTTTGCGTGGCGGGACGAGATGGGCGGGTTATGCAAAAAAGCCGGCCCGCAGAACACTAGTGTGCAGGCTGCGATCAAGCCAACGGTGCCAGAGATTAGCACAGACGGATACACGGACGGGGACACAGACGGACGGACTGACGGAGTGCAAACAAATACTCTCCCCATGCCTTCAGCTGGTGGAGACAATAAGGACTGTGAAAAAACACCCATGGATTAGAGTAAATAAGAGGCAAAATGCCACAAGCAGACATAACCCAGTCATGTATCTAATGGCACGGTCCAAATGTTCTGCCTGCATAATTGTCAAAACTGGTCAAAAAGCCATTCCTATGCCCCTCAGCAGTAGCAGCATTTAACCTTTTCTGGTATGCGTATCTGCTTTGAAACCTTGCTGAGATGCAGATAGGTATGTTAATTTGACTTGGACAATTTTAAGCCTACACAATGCCTGGCAGTTTCCTCTGTCAGTTTAATCAGTGGCCCCCATGGCACTCGCCGCACTTAATCAACAGCAACACAATAACTCTATAACAGCAGGGCTGTTTCTAGCTTTTTGGTGGCCCTATTCAATAAAATGTACGTCCCACTTCAATGAAATGTACAATTGAACAATAAGTGCATTATTATAACATCTCCCTCGGTTGCATAAACAGTACATTTTCTACAAATGCTTACTTTAATGTGGGTGCTCAGGTGGCACAGGTGTTCCTGCGAGATCCTGCCCACCACCACCACAAATATTTAGCAGCCTTTCATGGGTGATGTAGAAGTTAACAATGACAAGCATACTACAATACATGAAAGAAGGAAAAAAGAAAACAAGCAGGAGGGCAATATAATCTAATTCAAGACAAATAATGAATGGGCAACGTCCTTCACAGGTCTTATCAATTTATTCAGGCTCTGTTCCAGTAGCACAGTGGTTCTCAAACTTTTTAATTTCAAGGAAATTACAAAATGTCCTGAAAGTGTACAAATGGAACCATATCCATTTGTACACTCTCAGAGTTACACTTTCTTTCAGTATAGCTACTCTGCTATGGAGGACAAACGGAATGTATACACTAGAGAGCTATACATTGTGTGACATACGTGTGTCATCATAAAAGGTAAAAATACCAAAAATATGTACAGGTTGGGGAATAAAGAAGGAGTTATAAGGAGGTGGGGGCAGGGGCGGCCTTAGGGCCGATTCATACATATTCATACTCATACTAATTTTTTAAAGAGCCGACTTTAGGACGGTACCCGCCCCCCCGAACCTCAAATGACGTCAAATTGTATAGGCTCTACAGTGCCGAACCAACTTTTATTCGGCTCTAAAATAGGAGTATGAATCGGCCCTTAGGAATCTGGAGGCCCGTTTCAAGTCCAAATATGAGGCCCCCATATACCTATGACATAATTATTTTGTTGATACAGAGATCCGTTTATCTACATATGTAATATTTTCAGGCAACGGACCTATGTCTGGTCGGGAGTTATTAAACCGAACGTGGACGCTGTTCCAGTGTTACATTTGCTGTGCATATGGGATTAATTGTAACGCCATGCGCGATAAATGTAACAACAAAAAACACCATTAAACATATCGTTTTCAGCTTAAATCAATTATATTTAATTTAAGCAACTTGTTGTGAATTATATCCATGCTGTCAGAATGGCAGCCTCTGGTGGACACTCCCCATTCCCTGCATCCACAATCACACATGTGTTTGCCATCACATCACTCAACTCACTAGCCAATCACAGTATAACCAGCAACTCACTCCTCACTCTGTCTCCAGCCTTCACACAGGCAACATACAGCACCTGCAGATCTCACTGACTGAGTCTACCCACTACTCCAGCCATGCGTACTTGACCAAAGTAAGCCTTTGTTCCCCTGTACTGTATTTACTTTAATATATTATTTGTACAACATGTTGATCGGTTTTTGCTCACTTTGCCATAATGTTGAGATAATATGCTGTATTCTGAGTACTTTGCCATTGCACTAGTTGCTAATGTATTCCTTTGTTTGTAGAAACCATGGTGAACGAAGATAATAAACTGCCTACTTATTTGTACCTTGGTGTCACAACAATCCCTCTGACCGGGGATACTTGGGTGGTCAGCTCATAGCCCACAAACACAACCAGCAGAATATTTATTACAATTTTTGAAGGGACAGACAGTAGGCTGACAGGAAACGGGAGAGAGATGGGGGGATGACATGCAGTAAAGGCCGTGCCGGGTCCGGGAGTCGAACCCGCGGCACACTGCGACTGGATTACCAGTCCGGTGCCCGGACCGTTACGCTACGGCCTGGGCTTTATTACAACTCTTTAACATTGTTTTCATGCAATGGATGTGATAAGAAAATGTATCAAACATAAGGGAATTATTAGTTCAATGGGAAAATACATTGATTACAGAAAAGATAAAACGTTTGAGTTGTACACTGTTAACCCTAAACTAATTTAGAATACACTCTGTAATTGAAAGACAGCTAACTGAACATAATATTGGCCAATGTCAAATATGTAAATATTACAATGGTATGGCGTGTGTTACAATTGAACCACTTTGCAAGTTGTTCTTTGGCATTGCTTACAGACCAGAACGAACATGCATTGCGTCTAAACGCGATGCAAACTAATGAAGAACATAACGCAGATTTTTACTCGCCAACATCAAAGAAAAAAATTGTAGCCCACAGATACTCCAGGTGTAAAATTGTACGCCTTTTGAGAAAAAACAGTTTTTCCCAGTAGGATGAAGGTAAACACTTGAAACTTTCTGGGCATGTAGAGTAGGATGCTGATACACATACTGACGCGATGGCGTCATGATGGCGTTGACCAATCAAGAGATAACGTGTCGTGCATGTTACAACCATGGCGGCTCTCCCCTACCATATCGTTGTTCTCGCTTCCTCTTGTATTGTGGCTGTGGGAGGCACTCACTTTTTTGAGGTAGTTTGTCAGGTATGCGGGTACAGAGGGCATAGAGGGCAAAGCTGCATTTACAATTTTAAATGTCAGTCCCAATTTCAATTGCTGCCTTAACTCTTAAGGAATTAGTTCCTTTTCCAGACTAGTAACTATAATTACTAAAAGTAACTTGAACAACACTGCTTTTTAGGCCCAATTGATATCATGTGTGATGACTTCATCATCATATACTTCATCTCCATGATAAAAGGCACCGCTCACTTCACACAAGTGTGATTTTTTTTTTGGAGGGACGCTATTTTCCCTCCAACGTCTAGCTTTTGAAATTACATCATATGCACACGCACACACACACACATGCACACACGTATGCTGTACAGAGAGCATCCCACATTTCTTCCCCACACTGGTCTTGGCTCCTTCAAGGTTGAGTAGAGGGAATCGGCATTAAGTGTTGCTGTTAACAACTACTATTAATTCAGCAGCATACAAGCAAGGAGAAAGCGTGTCAGCCTGATTGTCCAGTGCCTATTACATGGGAGCACTAATAGCACGGAGAGGGACAAAGGCAAGGAGAAGTGTATGCATGTGGCCTTGAATGGATGTTGTTTGTTATTCATATAGGAATCTTCACTTATTGTGTCCTTGGCAGGATGCTAATAGAATTGCTATAAAGCCCCTCTAGTGTGGTGTTGGCACATTGTGTGTGGCTACTTAGCTATGTTCAAATAGATTTCTTGATTTTTGTGCGGTGCACACCGCTCCTTTAAATGGCTCTGTGTTTCCGTGTGTGTCTGTCCGTTCGTGCCTATTTCTGTCCGTTTAGAGTAGGACCTATTGACCCTTACGACCTATTGAACAAAACGTTAGAGGCATTTGGGGGTAAAAGTTTGGAACCAGACAATTGAACATAATTCAAGGGTGCTGCATCTGAAAATCATGGTTCCCAAGCAAAACAAAAATAGTTTTTAACCTTTTAATTTGCATAACAAAATGGCTACCAATGTTGAACTATTTCTTCAATAACAAGAAAAGCTGACAAATAAAGGGGCTGGGCGTTGCCTGTCCCCTTTTACGTTCCCAGTTCAGGCATTCAAATGCTAATCTCGTGGCTTTTGTCTTAACGTAAGTTCTTAAAAGGTGTCAAGGGGGCTACTTTACCAGAGATCACAGGACTGGTGAAAGTCCAGATGTCCCTGTATCATGCAGCTCAGAAAGGTCATTTTCAGGGTGCTGAAATGTTGAAACAAGATGCTGAAACAAGTCATGAGTGAATAATTTGTTCATTGTGAACTGAAATCGTACCACTGTGTTTATTAGCAAAGTAGTTTTTTCCCCCCCGCTATGGGGTACACACAAACAGACAAAGAGGCCTAGCGCCTCTCTCAAATAACACTTGTGTGAAGTGAGGGGCGTCCACTGTGGCTGTCAGATGACGTCACTGCATGCTTAAAGCAAAGCATTAAATTGGGGGGGCAGGGGTAAGTCCATAGACTTGGCTGTCTGACATTGGAGTCAGACAGCCAGACATCAAGTCCTTTCATTCCTTTCCAGAACACATAATCCTTTATTTGTACACAATAAAACCTGTAAGCCAGATCATGGGTCATGGTCATAATTTTCATCTCACAGGCTGTAATCCTGCACTTGGCTTATACCTCCTGAAGTTATACCCGCTATATTGTTATTGCAATGTCTCACAGCTTTGAGACATGAAGCAGATGGGAAATATTTAAGTTATGAGCCATCATTGGTGGAAAGTTGCTACGTACATGTATACAAATATATTGTACTTAAGTAAAAGATTGAGGTATTTTTTACTTTACTGTAGTATTTGCAATTTTCAGTACTTTTACTTCTACTCCACTACATCTCTAACCTGACCCAACCGCTGAAGGTGGCAGGTGATTGGATGGGACTGTCTGTCTATCACTGTCTGGGCCAGAGTCATTATGATGAGAGAGTTGCGCCAACTCCGTTGACTTCATGGTGAATTTAGCCATTCACGGTCACATTATTATTGTCGGTGAAAATAATTCCGATTCCCTACACACTACAGATTATATCGTTTATCTCTACTTTAAAACACCTGTCATGTTGCACACATCATTTATTAAAATTGCTGATATTTGCACCGCCCTCCTTGAAAACAATGTACTTAAAACACCAGCTTGTCACTCTCTGGTCATGTGACCGCATGTTTTCTTCCCCCGGCCCCTCGTTGGTGGCACTCTCTCTACTAGTACTACACATCTCTGGTCTGGGTGTGCCAACTCCAACCAATATTATGATATTGGTGTGTCTACATGACGCATAGCTGCGCCAGCAGGAACGTACTGTAAAGACTAAACTAACGGAGGAGAGCAAAAACATATTTTCCACACACAAAAGCCTTCAGTGCCATTCTTTGCTATAGCTTGTCTTACCTATTGAGTAGCCTGTACTCCTCTCCTATTATTATTCTTTCTTATGAAGCAACCTTTTGAACCCCCCAATGGCCCCATCAGTCTTGTCTTCAGTTCACTGCAGCCTACTGAGACTGTATATGTCTGACATGGTCGATACTGCTAATAATGTAGCGGAGCTTTTTAGCCCTGACTGTGTTGTGAACCACCACATGGTCCTTGAATGGTTGCCCTGGGTCAGCTATGGTTTTCTCCCTGCATGTCTGACCAGGACACCAGGTGCTCCATATTAGTAATCTATATCAGGAAAGAAAAGATGTGTTCCTATGTGAATGTGTAATATGTGTGCATGCAATTGGGGAGGCGGTAGGGGAGTGCGGGATGAAGATTTAATTAGATTTTTCAGCACGCCTTCAGTAGTCTTGTATGTGTTGTGTCTTGAGGGGCCGTCAGACATGTGCAAAATGTTGACTGGACTTCTATGTGTTTTCTTTGAAACATTAGACTATGTGAGGCCGAGCAGAGGGTCGAACAAACAGCGACCTTCCATTCCCCGGACGTCAAGGTTTGCACTGTGTCCTCACACACTGCCTGAATAAATGAAATGTAGCAAATGTGCACCCGAGGCAATTCAACTGAATTCAAAGACTTTATCAGACAATGGATACGTTTTCTTGTGTGCAATAGTGATTCTATTTCTCGAGTGACGGTGGCACCAGCCACTTTGAAGAAAGTGATGCGCCATCCTGTGAGAGGGTTATCTAATAGTCCAATAATAATAATAATGAATTGCATTTTTATGGCGCTTTTCTATGTGCCTACTCAAAGCGCTTACAATGGTTCATTCATTCATACATTGGGAGGTGAAGCGGCGAACAGTCGACGCCAGCGTCCTCACTTCAGGCCAGAGAGTTAGTCTGTCCCGGAGAATTCTGACGTGTCACTCTCTGGCCTGCCACTATATAGGAATCTCTCTCTCACTGAGTGACCTTGCATGTGCACAGCTCGGCTGCACACTCTTAAAAGTAATGGTAACTGCTTGAAGGGTCTACTTTCCCCCACCAAAAGGGATTGTTATTTTAGTACATTTCAACATATGAAAAGCCAGTACACTCGCACTGAGGGACCAGCCTAATGATCATCATGCAGGTGAAATATTAACTTTTACACACTAATTTAGCTGACAGTCTATAGAGCCCTGCTCGTGCAGAGAGATAGCAGAGAGAGAGAAAGCAGTTGAATACCCTGTAGTCCATGAGCAAAAATGCCAGACATGAGCATGATTCATTAATCCAAGGCCAGAGCGGTACGCCTGGTGGCTTTGTTACATAGATTCATGACTACTGCGTGTGCGTGTGTGTTTGTGAGCACATTTGGACAACTGAATCTACTTTTTTTTTTTACAGAATTGATTATTCAACAGAAAGCATAACTTAGTGGTTATTGGTTGCAATGCAATTTGGGTTTCAACAGAGGTCTTTCATGGTTATTAAGTCCTGCAGCATCCATCATCCCAGTTATATTCAGTATAATGTCACGGATATAATTTGAAAGACATCTTTCTGCAGGGTATAATGTCCTCATGATAGCTTGTGAAGGGAGGGAAGCTATGATCAAGGGCCACATAATGCTGTCTTGCTTTTCGAAGGGCTCTCTAATCCTGCTCAAGTTTTTGTATGAGTAGTCATGCACGTACTGTATCTAGGGCACATGCACCAACAAAAGGTCCTTTGTTAAGCCTAAAAAAACGTGGTGATACAGGCAGATGGCATAGAAATGAATTTACACTTTTTATTTAGCAACTGTCCATATTGATATTGAGGAAAGTAGCACCATATTTAACAAAACACGTGGATTCCAAGGCTACACCATATTCAATCCCACTTTACGTTTCTCGCTCAACACAGATGGTCAGACTCACAAGACAAGACCATTTACATTTAAATGTGCATTTAAATGTACATTAAAATGTGCATTTAAATGCATATTTCAATGCTTATTTCAATGCGTATTTAAATGTGTATAAATAGTCACTTAAATACATTTAATTATTGATTTATATATTTATTTTTGCATTTATTTATTACATTTATCCATTTATTTTTTTATCTTTTAGATATGGCAGTTTTAGCCCTATTGACAAGGTAGAGTTATGGGCAGAGGTCCCTATGGGGTCAGTAGTTGCAGAACTACCTTACAACAGGGAAAGTGGTTGAGTGCAAACAATATTATTGCAAAGTGACAAGGACAAGTATACATTTTACCTGCCTATTTGGCATCTATAAACAAGTAAACTTCACAATATATAATATGTATAAATAAATAAAAATCCCGTGTGAAGTGAGGAGCGCTCTTATCATTATACATCTTGACATACATCATCTCACGAACAGCTGAATTTATGTGATTGGTTGGTTAAATTCATATTTGGCGGACATTTGACCTAATTTCTCCTTTCATTGTCAATGGCAGTAGGGACAAAAGCTGTAGGAGGAGCTAGCGCCCCTCAAACATCACACCTGTGTGAAGTGAGGGGCGCTCTTATCATCATACATCATCTCATTCCGGCCAATCACAATTGCGTCCTCACTTTTTTCGTCTATGTCCGTCCTTTTTATCCTCAATATGTACTTATATCAAATCATCACTATGGGGTGATCAGCCAATCAAATCATCGCTATGATTCACACAAACACACTAAGCTGGGCATACTCAAAAGTAATAACAATCTGGTCTCGGTCTCCACTCGGTCTCGCCTCCCGTCGGTCTTGGTCTTGACTTGGACTCGCCCTCCTTCAGACTTGGTCTTGACTTGGACTCGCTTTAGGTGGACTCGACTACAACACTATACTAGTAACGCATCACAAACTTGTATATCTGCTATTTTCACTTATTTCTAAAAAGTCTAATAAATAAAAAATCCTTTCTAATTTGTAGCTACATTTGGATAGGCCTACTTAAAGATGATCATCGGGTACTAGTGAGGGGCGCTAATATATTAAACTTTTGTATCCATTTTTGGGGGTTAAACCATATTTTGATTTACCTAAAACTACTCAGTCAAGGACAGGGTGATCGCACTATTAATGATCTCTACTACCGTAACTGTAATGCACAATCAAAGACACCCTGAAGAAGGCAATTTGTTTGCCGAAAGGTTGGTAACCCAATAAAAAGTATTTTTTGCATCGTGACTACGAGCTGTGCGACCTCTCCTTTCTATTTCCAAGTCCATCTTAAAAAAATTACCTGTACTTTCAAATAGCCTACTTAAAAAAATATTGAGAACTACCGATTTAGAAGGCATTTACTAGAATCGGCATCGCCACCTCAGGTCTTTAACGGGTTAAGTCAAGTACACGTTTGACAGAGCAACCCTCACTGTTGAGTAACATTCGACCAGGAGTATATCATTTTTTACTTAATTTTTTACTCATTTCAAGTGTACTGGAGTTGAGTACTTTGTCCACCTACTGTCCACATTCCCACATAGCTCTACTCTTCAGTCTGCTGCCAGACTGTGTTCATGTGGCCAACATGCTGTTGACATTATGGCCAAATGTTCTATAGCTTTCAGTCTCCCACCTGTGGGGTTTAATTGCCAGAACTTCCGCTTGACAGCGTGTTTCTCTGTTACTTCCGTCTTTGCCAGCCCTGCCTGCCAGTCTGTACCCACCACGCTGTGTGTTCTGCCAGCCAGCCAGCCTGCCTAGCTCGCTCGCTCCACGGTTCCGCGATGTTTGTATGTCTGCCTCATTCAGAATCACTTCCACCTAGACTATAGTCACATACTCTTTAAGGTTGAGAAGAGTCAATTTACCTACTTAGGCGTATCGGTTATCGGTTTAAATTTAAGGATCTTTTCCCAAAAAACTCTGTCTCTCTTGCATCATATATTTGGCAGAATAATTAAGAGGCCGCGTGTGAGCAGAATGTTACTTAAAAGGGTAAAGAGGGATTTTCGTCATTACTATTGGGCTGCTAACATCCGTGTCTTGCCTTTTGGAATAATTTCTACCTTAAGCATAATTGGAGCTCTGGAGCTCCATCTCTGGAGCTAAAGTCGTGCAGGGATTTATCACTCGTGGTGCGTCATACGCTGAGTGTGGGCCCAGTTCAGGAAAACTTATAATTATATACCTCTCCCTGGTCAGTCCTGTGGCATCCAACCACCTATTTGTTCCATCAATGCAAGACATGACCTTTCAGAGTTGGCATGGGAAGGGCATCAAATGGTTTAATGACCTATTTATAGAAGGGAGCTTTGCATCCTTTGATCAAATTTCAAAGAAATATAGTCTACCTAGACCACACTTCTACAGATTTTTGCAGTCCCAACATTATGTGAGATCTATATTACCTTGCTTCCCCAATAAGCCTAATGCTAACCCTATTGATGAATTTCTGTCTTTTGACCCAACGATTAAAGGCGCCATTTCAATATTATATGATATAATTTCAAATTTGAGGCCAGCGCCCTTAGATAAGATAAAGGCTGACTGGGAACATGATCTGGGGATCACACTGTCTGATGAAGTGTGGGATTCTATTTTTTCTTCTATACACAAGTCCTCTCTTTGTGCACGACATTGCTTAGTGCAGTTTAAAATAGTCCATAGAGCTCATATGTCTAAGGCTAAACTGGCTAGTATTTATCCTGACGTAACTCCTACCTGTGACAAGTGCAAGAGCGGTGATGCAACTTTGATCCATCAGTATTGGATGTGTCCGAAATTACAACCATTTTGGGGGAATGTGTTCAATACTCTACATCAAAATCTAGACCCAGATCCCTTAATGGCTCCCCTTGGCACTGCTGTAAGGGATGACCTTCCTTTAACACTCATAGAGTGTCGTATGGTTGACTTTGCCTTGTTGCTCGCTAGTCGTGCCATTCTGCTCAAATGGAAGGATGCTGCCCCGCCCGTGCTCCGTCAGTGGCTTCGTGATATAATGTCACGAACTCTGAGAAAAAGTTTTACAAGACCTGGGGCCCGTTGGCATTCTACCACAACACACAAACTGCATAGTGTGCCGTGCCTATGCCTCGGGCAACACCAAACCACAACAGAAACAAATTCTGCTCTATCTTTTTTTATTTTTTTTATTATTATTTTTGTAATTGCGTATGCATGCATTTTTGTGTATATAGATATATTTTTATTTCCTCCAGACTGTTTTTCCGACAATCCTTGGGATTGTGGGTGGGGGGAGGGTGGGATAGGGGATTGAGTTTTATTTTTATATTTTATATGTCTGTTTAATACTTGCCCCTGGGCTTCTGTTACAAAAATAAAAATATTTTGAAAAGAAAGAATCACTTCCAACTGCACTCTCCTCTCCATAACAAACAGTTCACTGTTCCCGCTTGTTCTTTTGCTCCATAATAGTGTCATTGTGGTGCGACTCATCGACATCGTCACCCTAAATCACTGTTTAATAAACCCGTGTTTTGTTTTGTTTTTAAGATTTGTTTTTGGCTTTTCTGCCTTTTTTGATGGTTTCACGTGAAGACTGACAGGAAAGAGGGAGAGAGAAGGGGAGAGACATGCAGCAAAGGTCATCATGAATGGGACTCGAACACGCAATGCGCTGTCAGGCCAGAGCCTATATGGGCATGCGCCTCGACCACTAGGCCCGGGCGGCTGGTGTACCTAGCTCGACAACGTGACGTGGGTTCGATTCCCGATCCCGACAACCTTTGCTGCGTCACTCCCCGCGTGAATCTATTCTACGTCCGAGCAAACTCCCCGCCTGCCTCTGATTGGCCTATACCGACACTGCCCGTCTTGCCCCCATGGTCTCACCAGACTGTCCTCCGAGAACGACAGCTTGGCACACGTTAGTTACAAGGCTGCAGCCTTGTAACTAACTTGTGACTTTTATTTTTGTAGAAGAGGCAAACTAATATTGTTTATGCCGTTTGCTTTGATTGAATGATTGAACACGTACGTTGTACTATGATTTGATTTGGGTGTGTTCTAATTAAAGTGTTAGTGTTGATTATAGTGTATTAATCTATAGTAAACTAATGATATTCTACTAAAAAGGATAAAGACTAGACACATCAGACTATCCAGCATAGCGCTATATCCACCTCGGAAGCAAGTTTGGTAAGGCCGGCAGTGTCAGTATAGGCCAATCAGAGGCAGGCGGGGCGTTACCATGTCTATGCTCGGACGTAGAATAGATTCACGCTCACTTCCCATCTCTCTTTCCAGGGCTATTTCCTGTCAGATTAGTGTATATGCCTACTATCTAATGAAAAGGCAGAAAAAGCCCCGCAAAGAATCACACCTGTGTGAAGTGAAGGCCGCTCTTATCATCATGCATCATCATACATCATCTCATTCCGGCCAATAAGAATTTGCGTCCTCACCTTCATCTTCAATGTTTGTGTTTACGCAATATTTGTGTAACTGGCAAAACTGGCCATTCATTGTCAATGGCATTCAATGTTTGTGTTAGAACAATGTTCGCGTTTACACAAACTCTCAAAGCTGGACATATTTTTCCATTTGCCGCTTTCTTTCGTTTTAGGGATTTTAGCTGTTTTTGACAGGGGGCGGGGGCATTCGAGCATGGGGCTAAATATGTATTATTTTACAACATTTTATAGTGATTTATTTTTTAATTATTTACTATAGTCCTAATAAACCCCAGAAAATTGAATCTGGCCACAAAACATCACGAGATCTACTGAATGTGTCAAACTGCATATTGAGCATATATGACACACAGTGTGGCTTCCCCCCAGTAGGCTACCTTCACATTCAGTAGATCCTGTGATTTCTTTTGTGGCCAGATGTAATTTCCTGGGGTTTATTAGGACTATAGTAAATAATATTTAAAAAAAATCGCCATAATATTTTGTAAAAAAATACATATTTAGCCCCATGCTCGAATGCCCCCGTCAAAAACATCTAGAACCTAGAACATGAACCTTGGTTGAAAAAAACTAAAGTTGTCCTTTAAGTGAGAACCAACAGGCTTGAATGGTCACTCTGCATGTGCCTTGAAGAAGAGCTGACTGTAATCACTCCCAGGTGATTGGCAGTGTGGGTAGTGTCACCATGAAATATGATGGAATGGAAATGGAAGGAGACCAGGTTCAGTTAGGGACACACACTTGCCTCCAGCAGTCTGTGCAGTCACTTTGACACAGCTGCCATTGCAATTTACAACTAATTTTCCAATGGATAGTTCTTAATCAAAGTTAAATTTCCATTTAAATAAAAATTTAAACAGTAAATTTGTTCGTGTTTTGTATGCATCTTGAAAATAATAGTTAAAAGCATGCAGCAACATGGATTAAGGGTGGTGAAAATGTTCCTAATTTGATTTGTCATATTGGCTACATTATTACTTGGAGCCATGCGTGTTCAATAAAGATTCTGGTAGAGTGACCTCAATTATCATAAAAGTAATAAAATCTTCACATCTTCCCTAATTATAATCGAACCTACAGCAATGATGGAATATGTAATAGATAAGGATAAAATGAGAAAAGACATGATGATAATAATTCTAGACATATAACTCCACTGCACAAAAGGCTTTTGCTTTTGCTTTCACCGGTCACAGAAGATACAATGAAACCACACATTTACACAAAGAGAGCAGATTAAAATTCAGAAAAGTCAATATATTTGTGGCACTGGGAGCATATGTTATTCCTGCTGAAATTACTTTACTTTCCCATACAGGTACATCAGGACGCTGTGATGGGTGATGTTGATATAGCCACGGTTTGAGAGAGAAAGAGATGTTTGTCAAATACAAATTCTGGTAAGAGTGACCTCAATTATCATAAAAGTAATGAAATTTTCACACCTTCCCTAAGTAACCTGACCCATTCTGCCTACACGTGACGTGTCATTCAGGACGTGGTCTGCGCCACTTTGAAATAGGGCTAAACAGTCAGTTGAAACCAATGGGAAGCAGTGCAGCAGTCTTTCAGGGTTTTCATTAGTTAAGCTGTTGTTTTATCAACTTTTCCGTTTTTTGAGGGGCGCTAGCCTGTAATGGGAATTTTAGAATGTCAATACAGTCCACATAATGCATTATTGTGTATTTATCTTCCTTCCATTAAGTCTCTTTGATCACCAATGTGCTCAGTCTAATTCATGCAGCTGTCAATCTAACAGCTGACTTGACTCCTCCACGCTGTCAGCTACGGTATACTTATTTGTGTGTCGCCCTTATATTTAGCGCAGATCCGTATATGGACATTCAGTGTGTCATCTCTGTTAAGACAAGACTATAAGGACTGTCTGAGAATAGGGTTGAGGAGGCTTGCGCCCGGAGGGGCTGCTGGAACAGGCAAGGAGGCCTGTTCCTCACTCACTGTATGTTGTTACTCTGCTGAATCTTCTACATCTACATTGAAGATGGTGAGGACGCAAATTCTGATTGGCCAGAATGAGATGTTGTATGATATAATATACAATGGTAAGAGCGTCCCTCACTTCAAACGGGTGTGATTTTTAAATGTCAGCTGACTACTTTGAACTAAAGGGCTCGCACCATTTAACCCTCTAACACCCGCATTAATTTCTACTTGCAAAAAATAGATTTCAACCTTACTACTACTTTGTACTACTAGGACTGACACTAAAACATATGTTAAAAAAAATAAAAAGTTTGATGGAAAATGTATAATAATTATATAATAATTATATAAATTAATAATTTACATTTGGGGGATATCTTTCACAATAATGAATAAAACATGTTCTAGACATTCTAATGATCACAAAAAAACATATTACAATTATTGTATCTACTTTTATTAGGGTAAAGGTCAAAAGTCTTAGGTTAAAAAAAAATTCAAAATCGCACAGAGTCCAGACAATTTTAATTTGTGTGAATTTCAGCCTCTGTGGGGGGTATTTATATGCAAATATCATGACCAATGGCATTGAAATGGCATTGCAATGAACATCACTGATGACGTTTAGGTGAAAAAAGAACAGAAAAAAAAAAGAAAATTTAGTAATTAAATAAAATAAAATTGTTGCTAAAAAGCAACGCTGGGTCTTAGAGGGTTAAGAGCATTAGCTCAGTATAAACAAAAGTTGGCGACAGAGTCCATACACACTCCTCGGAGACGGAAATGCCCCGGGCCACGCCCCCGAAATACCCGTAAGTGTGTGTGTTCTTCTCTCTGGTTCATTTTTGTGGCTGGGGAACAAGGAAAAATACCATTTGGGGGTCCCGTTTTTATTTGCTGCTGTTGCCGTTTTAGCAGTTCCCGACATTACAATACTTGACCAGTGCACGTAGCACGTAGAAAAATCAAAAGATGTAACGTGTAGGTTCTGCAATGTAATTCCAATGGTCTTTAAACAACATGGTGGATTTGGCCACGCCAGGCCACGCCCTGAAATACCCGTATGTGTGTCTCAAAGAATACAGTAATGATGAAATTTGTAATAGACAATGACAAAATGGATGTTTTATTGTTGTCCATGGTCTAAACTTTTAAAATCAAATGTAGATTTAGTTGACTAAAATCTTATATTTTCTAGACAAAAACTAAATAATGTCAGATGACTAAAATTTAATGAAATGTTATTCAAAAGACTATGATGACTAAAACTAAATCTGCTGTCAAAATTAACACTGCTGCCCTATTGGCTCTGGAATCGTTAGTTACCAAGGCTATACTTACTAGCCTGTAAATGAGTCCGTTGATGAGGGCTAGGTGCACAGAAAAATTACATACCAAAAATTCTCTATTATTGCCAAAGATTTATTTCTTCAATCAGTTCCAAAAATAATGTTCAAAAAAAAAAAAGCCTCGGAATATTTTTCTTGCACAAAAATAAAATATAACTTCTCAAAAATGAAAATAACAAACTTACATGCTACAGTATGCTTTAAATTCAAGCATCCAGTCTGGACATTCCTAGTCCCAACACTGTCCTAGGGCAGAGCTTCCAGCATTGTGCCCCTTTCCTCCCCATGTCTCACCATGGACTGAGTGACTACATCACTACATGAACTCAAACCCAGGCCTCTGACTATTGGCCCATACCATCTGTCTAGAGACAGGTTTCCCCAAAGCATTCACTTATAAATCTAGTGAACATGCAACACAGAAAACATTTCCCAACATTTACAGAATATTTGTCAATACCAAAGTAATCAACAAACCAGGTCTTAAACAACTCATCTCGTTGCAATCATATTAAATAATATGTATTGCCAGACACATGCACCCCTGCAACATGGTGCAACCCAATTTGAATCCTCCACCTATAAAAGGAGCAGTGGATTCAGTGGTGACTCTTTTGTTTAACTTTGACCAGGAAATGAGGATGGTGTGAGTAGTGGGTGTTTGACAACATAGTAATGATAACTTAAAACTGTTTGACTTTGAAAGGAATTTTTTCTGTTTATCATAACCTCATTTCATACTCGATATTCCCACATGTCAGTCAATGGTCATTATCAAACACTGTTTGCCAACTATGCCGGCTAAAGCTAGCAATCAGTTGATCTTGGCTTGTTCTACAGTTTTATATACATATATTCATTCATTTCATTTCATCATTTGGACAGAGACAATTGGTTGGTCAAACATACTTTTATTCCTTTCAAAGTCAAACAGTTTTAAGTTATCATTACTATGTTGTCAAACACCCACTACTCACACCATCCTCATTTCCTGGTCAAAGTTAAACAAAAGAGTCACCACTGAATCCACTGCTCCTTTTATAGGTGGAGGATTCAAATTGGGTTGCACCATGTTGCAGGGGTGCATGTGTCTGGCAATACATATTATTTAATATGATTGCAACGAGATGAGTTGTTTAAGACCTGGTTTGTTGATTACTTTGGTATTGACAAATATTCTGTAAATGTTGGGAAATGTTTTCTGTGTTGCATGTTCACTAAATTTATAAGTGAATGCTTTGGGGAAACCTGTCTCTAGACAGATGGTATGGGCCAATAGTCAGAGGCCTGGGTTTGAGTTCATGTAGTGATGTAGTCAGTCCATGGTGAGACATGGGGAGGAAAGGGGCACAATGCTGGAAGCTCTGCCCTAGGACAGTGTTGGGACTAGGAATGTCCAGACTGGATGCTTGAATTTAAAGCATAGCATGTAAGTTTGTTATTTTCATTTTTGAGAAGTTATATTTTATTTTTGTGCAAGAAATATTTTCCGAGGCTTCTTTTTTTTGGAACATTATTTTTGGAACTGATTGAAG
This sequence comes from Protomyctophum parallelum, assembly GCF_964188405.1. Classification (NCBI taxonomy): domain Eukaryota; kingdom Metazoa; phylum Chordata; class Actinopteri; order Myctophiformes; family Myctophidae; genus Protomyctophum; species Protomyctophum parallelum. The sequence continues at coordinate 38,339,121 of NC_139701.1, forward strand.
AAATAAATCTTTGGCAATAATAGAGAATTTTTGGTATGTCATTTTTCTGTGCACCTACTAGCCCTCATCAACGGACTCATTTACAGGCTAGTAAGTATAGCCTTGGGAACTAACGATTCCAGAGCCATGTGGCCAATAGGGCAGCAGTGTTAATTTTGACAGCAGATTTAGTTTTAGTCATCATAGTCTTTTGAATAACATTTCATTTAATTTTAGTCATCTGACATTATTTAGTTTTTGTCTAGAAAATATAAGATTTTAGTCAACTAAATCTACATTTGATTTTGTCAACAAAAGGGTATTCTGCATTTGTTTGTTTAACTGTATGTAATGTGTTTTGTTTAACTGTATGTAATGTGTTTTATTTTCGTTTTATTTTTAGTTTTGTCATTATTTTTGTTCTGTATTCATTGTCAAATCATTTTGTGATAAGATTTTGTTTGTATTTGTGCTGCCATGGGGATGTGGGGGGGGGGGGGGGAATATATGTAAATTGTTTTGAAAATACTTCTTTGTACTAAAAAAAAAAGAAAAAATAAGGCGGTTGGTCATGCTGAAAATAGCCGCTCGTACATGCCATTTTCAGAGCGCAACACAAACATGGATCTCTTCTCCACTATAGTCCTCCTCCCTCCCTAACATTAAAGTTTTTATTTGTTGACTAAATTGCCAATATAAATAATCTTAGTTTAGTTTGTATTTAGTTTTCATCTGTGAAAAGGTAGTCGAAAAAAAGGAGCTTTAAGACATGATATAGTGCTGCCAAGTAGAAGAAATCACATTCAGGTCTGAGTTCTCGCTGTCATTTCAATCCATAGCCAATTACACAGCTGGAGATGCCTGCCATTTCTCCCTGTCTATCCTGTCTAGCATGCTGTCAAAGTATTTTCCAGTGTCATTGCAAAATGGTTGATACGGCATAACTGACAGGTGTGGGAGTAAATTAAATTAACATTACCCTTTTCTTGCTCACCTTCTATCAGGTAAATTAAACTGCCAAGTGTGTGTGTGTGTGTGTGATTTCTAATTCTGGTACTTAATCTGACATCCTGTATCCCTCTCACTCTGGCCTATACAGTGAAATTCATCTCATAATGGTTACCATCCAGCCACTCTAGCCCTGAGCCACCGCCGCCCCCATAATTTGAGTGCCTTTGTGACCCTGCTTTGTCTATACAATTCATCATACAATGATCAGTATATCAAGTTGACTTGTAGTTATGCTCCTTATAGAGGCCACAAGCCACATGGTTATAAACTAAGCTCAGTATTTATCGCAAAACAACTATGTTTTTATGCATTTCTATAAGAGATGGATGAGTCATCTCTTCTTCCCCACCAAGTCATTTCTCTATTGATAATCGATATAAGATTAGCATGCAGTTAAACGTTTCATCATACATATATTTTTTCCCCCATGACATGAATTTTAAGTAACCACATATTTTTAAGGTATCCAAAAAAAGCTATGTTTGTACACTCTCAGAGTTGCTCATACATACAAATAAAACAACAAAAATCACACGTGTGAAGTGAGGGGCGATCTTATCATTAACTCATGTTGCTATGATTAGGTGATGTAATGATGATGTTGATGATGATTTAATGTTTGTTAGGGATACAACAAACATTAAATTATCTTTATTGTCCATGGCGTTTTTAAAACAAACATTGAACTAAAATCAAACATTAAACCTGTATATAGGAAGGGCTAGCGCCCCTCAACAACACAGATGGGATGGCCATGCAAAAGCACACAAGATTTGTCAAGAAGCACAAAATGTGAGTGTCTTGTTGTTGTAGCAGCCCCTCCAATATGTCCAGCTTTTACTGTGTGTAAACACAAACTTTGTCCTAACAAAACATTAAATACCATTGACTGATGAATGGACAATTTTGAGTGTTTGTGTAAACACAAACATTGCGTAACACAAACATTTAAGACGAAGGTGAGGACGCAAATTCTGATTGGCCAGAATGAGATGATGTATGATGAGGATGATGTGCAATGATAAGAGTGCCCCTCACTTCACACAGGTGTGATTTATGATTTATTGAACGTGTTGGGAACTCCAGTGTACGGAATTGAATTAAACAACCTCTTAGCTTACGCTTACCTGAGCTGTTACAAAGCTGCATTCTGGAATTTCCCACCACGGAGTAACCTCGTTTGGTTTTGACATATCCATATGGAGATCTACGGGTTTGAGGTCAATTGTGGAGTTGCTGGCCATTATTGATGACATCCGGGACAGCTTTTGTCCCCACAAACATTAAATGCCATTGTGAAGGGAAAATGTACATCATCTTGTCCCCACACGTCTCATATTTGCCATCGACAATGAAAGGAGAAATTAGGTCAAATGTCCACCAAATATGCGTAAAATTGTGGCAACAGGCATTCCTGATTGCCATGCAGTATGAGATGATGCATGAGGATGTACGATGATAAGAGCGCCCCTTTATTTCCTGGAGGAAAAATACACTGACTGACTCTGACTCACGGACAAAAATGTACAATTTCATAGTAAATGCAACTTGCTGTCGCAATTTAAGTGTATATAAAATGCGAGACCTCGCTTCACCACTATAGAGGCTTTCAGCCACTCATAAATACTACATTCATTTTGACTAATATGTGATAGCGGAGGAAAGCATGCAAGGCACCAATCTGCACATCGGGAGCAATGGGTTCAGCGTTTTGCTCAAGGACACTTCGACACTGACTCTGAAAGTACCAAAATAAAAGTACTGATTATGCAGAAAGTGATATATTTTTATAAATAAAAAAAGAACAGATCTGATATACATGCTCATCTGTATAAATTGTATAAAAATAGCAGATCTACAAGCTCACAACTTGTTGTGTGCTTGTAGATTGGCTATTTTCAAATAATAATTATGTATTATTATATTATTGAGATCAATGAGATGCCTGAAGAAGGTCTTTGACCTACCTAAACGTTGCCAATAAAGTTCGTATTGCAAGTGCAGACGGTGTGCAGGTCTTTGTGCACCTTTCGGAATACATTGAGCCCTGCCTAAGCACCCGCCTCAGAGCATACAGGTGTGCATAAGACTTTGTTGCCTAATAATAATGTATACATTTTAAATTCACAAAGTAAATAAAGTTTTCAAATAATTGTGTATAGTTGCCTCTCAGATGTAGAAGTAAAAGTATAGAAAAATGCATTATGGGAAGCGCAGATAGGCTACAGTAAAGTGAAAGTAGCCTACTTCAAAATAAAATGTAACGTATTTGAGTACTACATTGTTTTTTATACCACTGGACTATGGAATATATAGCACTGACTAACATGGAGCTGACGCAGCTGGTTAACATTCTATGGCACTGATATGAAAGCAGAAATCTCTGAATATGATGCAGAGGCACCATCTACTGGAGGGACGAACATAATGTGACGTGGCACTGCCAGCCATATCCAGTGGTGGAAAGTAACATTTTCTTAAGTACTGTACTTAAGTTAAGTACAGTTTTGAGGTATTTGTACTTTACTTTCCAATTTCCAGTACTTTTACTTCTACTCCCCTATACATCTCAGAGGCAAATCTTGTACTTTTACTCCACTATACATTTATTTGAAAACATTAGTTACTATAGTTATTACTTTGTAGATTTTGATTATTATTACAAAACATGTACATTAACAACTTCAGCCCTATATTTCAGCCATTTGAAAATAGCCGATCTACAAGATAGCCGATCTACAAGCTACAATGCATCGCGATACAATGCATTGTGAGCTTGTAGATCTGCTATTTTCAAATTATTTTTATACATTTGAAAACTTGAAATGGAATATTCTGCATAATGAGTACTTTATACTTTTGGTAGACCTACTTAAGTACATTTTGATGCTGATATTTCTGTACTTTTACTCAAATTTTTAATTCCGGACTTATTTCTACATTGCAGTATTGATACTTGATTGATACTAAAAAAAATTAGTACGTTTTCTACCACTGGCCATATCTCATTTAATGCACTGAGCCAAACCAATATGACACGAATGAATAGGATTATGAATACATGAATGGGATTATGTTATATCCATCCATTGCCATTAAACATTGTCAAATCTATACATTTCGTCTTCTGCAGACAAGGAGATTGGCTTCACATTCACATGGATTTCTAATCCTTATTAACTAATGTAAACTAGAACTAAATCCTTCTTTTTTATTTTATTTAACCTTTATTTAACCTGTAGAAACCACATTGAGACTAAAGTCTCTTTTACAAGTGTGAACTGGCCAAGAGAAGAGGCGAAATAAGTAACACAGCTCTGCCAGTAAAAATATAAGACAATAACAGGACAGACAATCATGCAACGTTCATAAATACAGTAGGCCTACCCACTACCGAAGAAGCTCAAAGGGAGAACAGGAACATTCAACCAATAAAGGCTAATATATTGCGGTATATTATTTTACAGGACACCCTAGTCCCTACCGTATACTATACACTGTACAGAGACTAACCAAAAATGGGAGAGCACTCGAGATAGAGTTTGAGACGGCAGACAGCAACTTGATGGTTCCCTCGGTTGTTTATTTCAAAGTACAGCAAAAGGTTAAAGGTTTTATGACATTCATTTTCATTTCTTTTTCTTTTTTCTTTCAGGTTTTATGACCTCAATTACACCCAAAAAACCTGAACTTTGAACATTCAGTGGATTTTCTGTGGTCTGAAGTTTTCTTTGGGGTTTGGAAGCCTTTTGAGCTACAATGAAAACAGGCAACACAGTGAAAACAGTGACATCTGCTGGCAAATCCCATTGACATATATGGGATTTGCAGGGTCTTACATCACTTACTGCCGGCAAATCAGAGCACCTGTTTGAGCCAGAAAACCCCAGATCACAGAAAATCTATTGAATGTTTAAAGTTCATGTTTTTTGGGTGCAATTGAGATTAGAAAACCTAAAAAAAATAAGAACAATTCCAAAACCTTTTTTTTAATGTCACAATCCCTTTAAGGCTCACACAGCTGTGTGATGAACTCAGAACAAAAGGCACTATTTTAATCAAGATAACACCCTAGGTGTCCCCTGAGAAGAGGGTCTATCAGGCCGACACGCTGTAGGTGACAACAGGATGAAACAGGCCTACAGCTTATGTATGCCTATCCAGTATCCTCATTACATAAGAACTCCTGCTTTGGTCAAAGCAGGAGCAATGTTTCAGAAGTGTGCCCATGGCAGTCCTTTTAAAACTCACTAGGGGAGTCTGGTCTGTAGGTCATTCCAAGACCAGGATCCACAAAAAGCAAGACTTTTTTCCCCCCAGACACAGAAGTGAGAATTACAATATGCCATTGTAGCAACCTGCGAGTCGTTAAAGAGCACCAACCCACTAAGCCTTAGGGTTCCCCAATAGGCGGCCCGCGGGCCATTTGCGGCCCACAGAGCGCCCCCTTGTGGCCCAAGAAAGAATTTCCAAAGAAAAAAAATGTTTTTTTTTTTTTTTTTTAAGGGTCCCAGATATAAATGGCATTAAATGGGGGTCAGTAGCCTATGCATGTCAAACTGGGCATCCTTTTCAAATGGGGTCTTGCCCTGAAAATGACCTCGACCTCGCGCATGCAGACTCGGCCCCCAGCCTGGTACGCTAGTCAAAATATGGCCCTTGAGGAAAATTAATTGGGGAACCCTAAGGCGTACAGAGTATAGCTACACTGACAGTGATGAGTCACTGCCATCACTGGGAGTCACTGGGAGTTCTTGCCACCACCTCTCTTCAAAGGACATGATATACTCTCTTTATTTAATTTCCTTTATCCTTCATTATGTTTAAAATGTGTTGCTCACCAGTCACCATCCAAAATAATTGTAAAATGGCATTATTATTATTATTATTTGCAACCAGGCGGCATGGCTGGATGATTATAAGCTCCAACTTTGGACTGGACTCAGCTTCGGTCACTTAGAAGTGAGCCATAGCCTGGGAAATTCCTTTTGGGTACTTAAATGTGTGTGTGTGTGAGTGGATTGGTAATAGGAAATTATGTTGAGAATTTGAGATATATGCCCACCCTGAACGGCCGAACCATAGGCCTTATGTAGGCTATGATTGTCACGGCCACTCTCTAGGGAGGCTGGTGAGCTTATAGTCCAAGTCATAAGTAATCATATTTTATTTGTAGGCCTACTTTATAACATTGTAAGCTTACTTCAAAATATTGAGAGGTCAATCCAATTTTAGTGACATTAAAATGCATAGGCCTATTCTGAGAAAACAAGCTGAAATTATTACTTAATGATATTCATTATTCATTTTAATTACCTACCGGTATTGCATTTTGTCATCGACCAAGTCATGCTGACTGCTGATCTTATGACTCAAGCTGCTCAAGCTATTGCTAAGCGGGTGCAGGAGACGAGATGACGTAAAAGCAGTACGTGCTTACGCAACATGTTACGCACATGGTATAAAAGCGTGCGTGTTGACGTCAGCTGTCTCTTCCCTGCCAATGCCCCTCGTGAGCTGGGCAGCGTAACAATTCTCTCCTTTTCTCCACTAAGCGAATCACCAGCCATCTGTCAAAATGGTAAGTCGAAATTAGATATTTGTTTGGTTTATGTACCCGACGCTTACATTAGAATTGTCTAACATTCCTATTTATTTACATTTAGGTCTGTTTTTATTGCTGATTTTATTTGCCTAACTCAGCTGTGAATTGTGCCTTGGAACAAAATGGCGACCATTTTATCTTTTGCCGCACCGTTATTTCTCAACATAACATGACTGAAGTGTCACGCATTCCGTTATGTTGTCAGGAGCTTTTTCTCAATATTCACTGTTTATAGCTGCTCTGTTTTGAAGACAGTTCCACCTGATCCAATGAAGCATAATTATCAGGAATGAGACTACGTCTCAACATTGGTCTTGCGCCGGTTGTCTACGTGTCGTGCTTGTGTCGCAGCATAAAATAAACGAAACGGGTTGTCTGAAACGACAGTTTATACCAGTATTGTGGCCTTGAGTAGCTCCCAATGTTGACGGTGTTACTGTTTACTGTCACTGACATGTCTAGTATGATTGGGTGGATACCGGCATTTCGGGTCGTTTGCTAACTGGATAGTCTTAGCATTAAATGCTACTCTGTACACGTGGCCTATTATGCCGGGCGTAGCCGGTTAGACTGTAAATGTTGCGAGGTTTTGATTATCTCAGCCGGCTTAAGTGCAACTGCATTTTAAGGTTGCCGAACCTAAACCTTATGGTTTCAACGTAACCATAAGTGACGATTGCTGGCCAGTGCCACTAGCAATGTGATGGCGGTTAGCAGACGGCCTTGTTAAATGGGCCTGGGAGTGTTGCCTCAGAATGACGCACTGGCTTTTGCTCGCAAAATATGTAATTTTGCTTCAGAATGATAGAATATGTTTTTTTGCATCAAGTGGCGTTATATGTCTACGTGTATGGCTTTTGCTCACACAAGATCAAGATTCTGATGCAATATTACACATAGACAACATCTACGTGTAATTTTGCATCAAGTGGCGTTATTTTACCCAAGATCAAGATTCTGATGCAGTATTACACGTACGTGTAATATTGCATCAGAATTATTCACTGGTCTTTGCTCACAAGACGGACTAGGCAGGTTATAAATCTATAATATGTAAATTGTGTTGAGTGAGTTTAGATTGGAGCATGCTGCTCAGATGACAGCTGAGCTGTCATAGCCAATTTATCTGTAATCACTTGGAAAGCTGACCATAATGAACCACCCTGAATGCAGTATAATGGCCCTAGGCACGACAATCCAGCACTTTCCCCCATTATCTGTGTTTAGAAATCATTGTCGTAGAACAATGGTCAGTGGAATTCCTGGCCCCATGCTATAAAACAATGGAGTAAAATAAAATGGGATGAAGCTGCAAGTGAGAAAATTATAAACTTATTAAAAAAAATCAATTTGCGTCTGACATTGTCTGTTCTGCTGCAGTGCTCTAATCAAAGCTTTCCCCTCAGGTGAACTTCACGGTAGACCAGATCCGTGGCATCATGGACAAGAAGGCAAACATCCGTAACATGTCTGTGATTGCGCACGTAGACCACGGAAAGTCTACCTTGACTGACTCGCTGGTGTCGAAGGCTGGCATCATCGCCTCTGCCCGTGCCGGTGAGACCCGTTTCACTGACACGCGCAAAGACGAGCAGGAACGTTGCATCACCATCAAGTCCACGTAAGTTTTCTGTGTTAAATCTTATCTGAATCACTCCTTAGTCCCATAGTTCCATTCTCAACATAATCTAATGAGATGCCCTTTTTTGCCTCAGATTGCTGACTCACCTGGTCACGCCACATTTGGCAGCAATTGGAACAGTGTTGACTTGACTCCAAGTTACTTATACTGGCGTTTGCTCAATGTGATTTAAGGAATGGAATATTCCTGTGATTGGATATTGTCTCTATTTCAAATCTTGGTTCCAGGTTTATGTAATTGTTGCAAGATGCAACAATTGCTTACATAAGAGTCAAATTATGTCTGGTTACTAAATGGGTTATAAAAATTACAAACATCAAAATGTAAAAGGTTCTAAACATCCGCGTGCAAACGTTGTAAAGTGACCTGGCTGGCACAACTAACTGCTTGTTCTGTCATCTCAACTTCCACAGTGCCATCTCTTTGTACTATGAGCTGCCAGAGACTGACATGGCCTTCATCAAGCAGGCCAAAGATGGCTTGGGTTTCCTAATTAACCTGATCGATTCCCCCGGGCACGTTGACTTCTCCTCTGAGGTGACCGCCGCTCTTCGTGTCACTGACGGAGCCCTGGTTGTGGTCGATTGTGTGTCTGGTAAGATATTTCATAAATCAAGAGTGTCATGTAAATCTCATTATTGTAATTCTGTGAGGTTATGTATTTTAACTGAACCTGTTGCACTATGCTGTGTTGGACTTCTAATCATCCAAGTGGCTAAATATGCATCCGTCTGTGCTTTCCCACCAGGTGTGTGTGTGCAGACCGAGACTGTGCTGCGTCAGGCCATTGGTGAGCGCATTAAGCCTGTCCTGATGATGAACAAGATGGACCGTGCCTTGCTGGAGCTGCAGCTGGAACCCGAGGACCTCTACCAGACATTCCAACGTATTGTTGAAAACGTCAACGTCATCATTGCCACCTATGGAGAGGATGAGACTGGACCCATGGGTAACATCATGGTGAGTGGGCAGTCTTTGTCCCATTTGGTATTTTTATTTATTTGGAACTAATGGCGATGCTTGTCTGCTTCCATTTTCCCTTGAAGACATGAGTCACTTCCCAAGAGTAATTACACTTTTGTACTTGCAAAAGTGTCAGGCCCTTATTAAATGTATATGAAGCCAGGAAATTAATAAGTTGTAATATCAGACTTGTAAATACAATGGACGGTTTGAATCTAAATCTTTTCTGATTGTGTATATTTCTATACATTTCATTTATGCTTCCAGATTGACCCAATCGTTGGTACAGTTGGCTTTGGTTCTGGTCTCCATGGCTGGGCCTTCACCCTTAAGCAGTTTGCTGAGATGTATGCAGCCAAGTTTGCTGCCAAGGGCAATGCACCATTGACGCCAGCTGAGCACTGCAAGAAGGTGGAGGACATGATGAAGAAACTGTGGGGTGATAAGTAAGTTTCAGTCCAGAATGTATGAGATGGATACAACTTACAAGGAATTGTCCTTGCGTTAGGTTCTGGGACACACAAACCTAACAATTGATTCAAGGCTAAGCAAATAGACATTCGAGTATATATTTATAATCTAATATGAAATTGCTTTTGGCTGCTACCTTGGAAGTTTTATTGGCTTAATACACATTAAATATACTGTCTAAAGGTGATTTCATTTTTTAGGTTCTTTGACCCTGACACTGGAAAGTTCTCAAAGGCTGCCGTTGTCGATGGCAAGAAGCTGCCCCGTACATTTGCCCAACTCATCCTGGATCCAATCTTCAAGGTGATTTATTATAGCAAGCTAGCTGCTGCTTTTCTAAATCTGTCATTTAAACATTTTCAGTTAATCCAATTTAAAGAATTGGGGAAAAAATATATATATTTTCAATGCTTTCTTTCAGACAACTTAAAGATGACAATTGTAAAACACATGTAAGTGTGTAAAGCATGAGTGTAAAATGCTTATTGTGAGTGCATAGCATTAGCTATTTAGCAAGCATAACATTTACCACAAATAGAAGTACTGCTTTTGCTTAGGCTTGTGGTTTTTTCAGGCTATTCGTGTTCTGTTATGTAGGTGTGTGTTTATTGCGGAGAAATGCAACCATGCGATTAAGTGGGTTGTGTGCACGTTCACGTTTGTTGTTGCTTTTTGGCAGGCAGTAGTTTTGCAATTCGACCACACCCATGACAAACCTCATTTCCACCAACAAATGGAGCTCACTGAAAAGAAATGTCTCTCCTTGCATTAGTTTTCCAGGAGTGCAAACAACTCTGGCAAATAACTTTTAATATTTTTACACCACTTTTGTCCATGCAGCTACATTACTCACTGCTCTTCTGCAGTGCACACATCTTGAGAAAAGTGTCCACTCAAATGAATCTCCACAATTGGGGAAGCACAGAAAATTCAGTGATCAAAATAATTTGGCAGTGTTATCTTATTTTTATTCCACAATAGGCCTACGATTCAGTCAACAGTATTGCAATTCACAGTTGTCAAATGTTCCCACAACATGTAGCTGTCTAGAAATTAGGCCACAGAGTGAGGTGTAAATTAACAGTGATTACCAATGGTAAAACGTGGCTAATTAATATTGCCATTCAATGGGTACTGATGCCTGGCCTGCTCAAATATCAGTGCATGGTGGCACAGTTGGTAGTGCTGTCGCCTCACAGCTAGAAGGTCCTGGGTTCGATTCCCGCTGTGGGCACTGGCGGCGTGTTCCCTCCTCCGCGTCATCAGTGCCCATACCCGAGGCGGGGATTGGCGAAAGGGCCTTTCTGTGGAGTTTGCATGTTCTCCCCGTGTCCCCTAGGGTAGATACCCTCACAAAAACATGCAGTAATCCTGGTCTCTAAAACTACCTCCCCCTGGCCAGCCGGGGCGCCTGATGGAGGGGAAAGGAACTGGTCGGAATAACGTGTCCCTTCCACATGCTATGTCCGGTCGGGGAAATTCCCCCCAGGTGAAAAGAAGCAGCTTGAACTCCTCATGCATAGGAGGCATGAGGTCAGTCCGCTGCCCCCCCAGTTTGGCAGAGGAAGTGTAGCGCCCAGGATTACATTAGATAATTGGCACTGGGTGAAAAGAAAACTGGGTTACAAAATCGTGGGATAAAAAATTAAAAAATATATATATCAGTGCATGTTCCCCCACTAAATACTGGCCTTTACAGCACTGATTGTTGTACTCTAATGCAGAAATATTATCTTAAGTGCAAATGTGTACTGCTGCAACTAATGTATGGCTCACTTTCAGAATGAGAACTTGTGGAATATGACAACTTATTTGTAATTTATTTTGCAACATTTAAATGTGTATGGATTTGAGTGCCTATTTGACAGATTATATTGATCTAATTCTGGAAATGTCTCTTATCTCTTGCTATGAATACAAATGAGAGTTCCTCTTATCAGCATATAATTGGTGTTTGTCACATGAATACGAGGCTAGATATACCTTTTTGCTTGAGTGTGTTGGCATGTTTTCATTTTTTGAGCCCAGAAAAGCTTAATCCTTTTTCAGGTACTTGTGCATAACTGTAGCGTCATGTAAGCTCACCTTTGCACATTTAGCTGTAAATGATCTTTAAAGACTTGAAGGCAAAGTGTTCCCATACGTTGGAAGATTTGGGTTTCACTCATATCGTGTTTTAACCTGACGCTGCCAAGAAGCTTTTTTTTTTTTTTTTTAAGATCTTTTTTTGCGGCTTACGCCTTTATTGATTTTTTAAGGGATAGAAAGTAGGCTGACAGGAAACGGGAGAGAGATGGGGGGATGACATGCGGTAAAGGCCGTGTCGGGTCCGGGAGTCGAACCCGCGGCACACCGCGACTGGATCACCAGTCCGGTGCCCAGACCGTTACGCTACGGCCTGGGCCAAGATCCAAGAAGCTTGCTACACAAATTTGTTTCACAGCTTATTGGGATCTGGGATCGCGGAAGCAAATTCGATGACGGGGCTGTTCCTTTTTTTTTTTCAAGATACTTGGTAGATGATTGGATGGGACCGTCTGTCTATCACCGTGTGGGCGTGCAAACACAACCAATCATATTGACGTGTCTATATAGTTTCACATCCGGTTTCGCACATATCCCGCCCTTAGCTCACGCTGATTGGTCCGGTACGGAACGGATTTGTCAGCTCAACTGCCTGAGAGATCCCAGATGAGTGCTGTGTTGGGGAACATGGTTACCCAATACCGCCCTCATCTGGCAGCGTCAGGTTAATCGTGTTTAGCAGTGTTGGCGACTTGGCGGTCAACATGAAACATTTGAAATTAGTTGTGAACATATTTGTTATACATTGCTCCTTATATTTGTGTCTGCGTTAAGAAAAGGTACCCAGTGTCAAGTCAGTGGGATATTAATGAATGGGAAATTGACATGTCTCTGCTCAATATGTAGACTGCGCCTGCAAGTGATGACACATTATCTTCACTTTGACCTGACTGTCCAGTGATGAATATCTTAAGTCTGAGCATGGCAAGCAGCGGTTTGCCCCCATACCTCTACTCGGATGATCCTACACTATATCGTATCTCCATATACAAGTGTTTTGTTCTCTGCTGTTTCCCCAATTTAGGTGTTTGATGCCATCATGAACTTCAAGAAGGAGGAGACGGCCAAGCTGATTGAAAAGCTGGACATCAAGCTGGATGTTGAAGACAAGGAGAAGGAGGGCAAACCCCTGCTGAAGGCTGTGATGCGTCGCTGGCTGCCTGCTGGAGATGCTCTTCTTCAGATGATCACCATCCACCTGCCTTCCCCTGTCACAGCCCAGCGCTACCGTTGTGAACTGCTCTATGAAGGACCTGGAGATGATGAGGCTGCCATGGGTATGAAATGCTTGATATGCCTATAAATCAATTCCTTTGCTACAATTATGGCTTATCCTAAAATATTTCTTGATCAGTGTTTGGTGAACTAGTTGTGAAAATTGTGGTCTTACTATAATTTCCTAGGTATCAAGAACTGTGACGCCAAGGCTCCCCTGATGATGTACATCTCTAAGATGGTGCCCACCACCGACAAGGGACGCTTCTATGCTTTTGGCCGTGTCTTCTCTGGCACCGTTGGAACTGGCTCGAAGGTGCGCATTATGGGACCAAACTACACCCCTGGAAAGAAGGATGACCTCAACATCAAACCGATTCAGAGGTTTGTTTCTGCTGTTGGATCAATGCTTTTTTCCACTTCATTTTTATTGACTAAGACAAAGGAGAGACACAAAAACAAGGCTGCATTTTTCATATTACAAGATACATTCATTGAAATAATTATCGCTAGGCTGAGAAGAGATAACATATACAGTTCCTCAGTAATGTCCATCCATTGTTCTTTTGTTGGTGGGTCCTGTTGGTACCAGCGTCGTGTGGTCGCTTTCTTACTTAAGACTATCTTGATTAAATATTTATCATGTATTAAACTCTTCAGGGATATTTCCCGGCAATAAAAAGGAACAAGCCTGAGGTATCTTAAAACACAGAATGGTCTCCAAGGTGGAGTGGATATCCTGCCAGTATTTCTTAATTTTAGGACGAGTCCCAATTATGAGTGTGGCCAGCCTCGTTGGATCAATGCTTTAAAGTTTGAGTTGAGAGAAGCAGCTTCGGATTTTTAGCCTGTACTGTATGTGAAACTAGACGGATGTACATGGATGTATAATGATGCATTTTTCTTTTTTTCAGGACCATTCTGATGATGGGACGTTATGTTGAGCCCATCGAGGATGTACCATGTGGAAATATTGTAGGTCTTGTGGGCGTTGACCAGTACCTTGTCAAGACCGGGACCATCTCCACCTATGAGCATGCCCACAACATGAGGGTGATGAAGTTTAGTGTCAGTCCTGTGGTCAGAGTGGCTGTGGAGGCCAAGAACCCAGCTGACCTGCCTAAGCTGGTGGAGGGTCTGAAACGTCTGGCCAAGTCTGACCCTATGGTCCAGTGTTCCATTGAAGAGTCTGGGGAGCACATCATCGCTGGAGCTGGAGAACTGCATCTGGAGATCTGCCTTAAAGACCTCGAGGAGGACCATGCCTGCATTCCACTCAAGGTAAGAAGTACAATGTGAAGTATTGTGAAAGCTGAATTTGATCCACAACCTACTCCTTGTATAGCTCAACATCATCTTTTGTTTGTGTAGAAATCCGACCCTGTGGTGTCCTACAGAGAGACAGTCAGCGAGGAATCATCAGTGATGTGCCTCTCAAAGTCTCCCAACAAGCACAACCGTCTGTTCATGAGGGCAGCTCCCTTGCCAGATGGCCTTGCAGAAGACATCGAAAAGGGTGATGTCAGCAATCGTCAGGAGCTCAAGGCTCGTGCCCGTTACCTGACTGACAAGTACGAGTGGGAGGTCACTGAGGCCCGTAAGATCTGGTGCTTCGGACCTGAGGGAACTGGACCCAACCTGCTGGTAGATGTGACCAAGGGAGTGCAGTACCTTAACGAGATCAAGGACAGCGTTGTCGCTGGCTTCCAGTGGGCTACCAAGGAGGTAAGAGGAGGCGATGACTGGTGTTGAGGCTAGATGTTTTTGCCATATTGCATGAAATGGGTAGCGAGTAGCGATGATCATAGCTATGATGGCGCACTACTGTTGGGTCAGCAGTGAAATGTAATTTTGCAAGTATCTAAACATTCACTTTGTCTAGGGTGTCCTGTGTGAAGAGAACATGCGTGCTTGCCGCTACAACATCCATGACGTCACCCTGCATACTGATGCTATCCACCGTGGTGGCGGCCAGATCATTCCCACAGCTCGTAGAGTACTGTATGCCTGTCAACTCACAGCTGCACCCAGACTCATGGAGCCTGTATATCTGGTTGAGATCCAGGTAAGTCCTTTGCTACATGTTTGACTCGTTGGAAATGTAAAATGGTATTTTTTTTCCTCCAGTATAATATCTGACTTTCCCCCTTCTCAATTTCCCCCACCTAGTGTCCTGAGCAAGTGGTCGGTGGAATATATGGTGTGTTGAACAGGAAACGTGGACACGTGTTTGAAGAGTTCCATGTCATGGGAACACCCATGTTTATTGTCAAGGCCTACCTGCCTGTCAATGAGTCATTTGGTAAGTTTACATTGTGATGGGACTCTAGGAATTTCTGTTATCTGCTGTGGTGTGTAAAATATGAAACTGGATGATGCAGTGTGAAAACTTTTGCTTAGAAAAAGATCCGTTTTAACCTCACTTTGCATTGTTCTGTCTAGGTTTCACAGCTGATCTGCGTTCCAACACTGGTGGCCAGGCTTTCCCACAGTGCGTGTTTGACCACTGGCAGATTCTTCAGGGAGACCCAATGGATTCTACATCCAAGCCTTGTCAGGTCGTCACTGAGACACGCAAACGCAAGGGTCTCAAAGAAGGCATCCCTGCATTGGACAACTATATGGACAAGTTGTAAAAGGAGGCACCCCACTTCTTCCCTAATTCCGCCCCTCTTAAATTACCTACACATTGTAGGACAGAACTGTACAGAACACCATGAGCACCAATGTTTGCCAAAAGGATTGTTATTATCCACAAAACGATTAGAAAAATTGTAAACGTTAATAAAGGAAATAAAAATTGTCATTGTGTAGGTCTCATTCATAGTTGTGGTTAAGTCAAAGATAATTGAGTTTTGTCACACAGTGGTAGAGACATAAAATTGAATGTGGCAATACACTTTATTTACAACTTGCATGAACAAATGGGTGTTGGGGCTTAAAAGCAAACATGTACTGTGTGATATGGTCTTGCTGGTAAACCTGTTGGGCAATGCACTCAAAGCCCATTTACAGTTTACATACACCTTGAGTATTGGCCAGTGTGCAATTTTTGCTTTGGCTTTTCTTGCATGAAACTTATGACATGCAACAACTTGCTGCTTTACTTGTATAAAGATATCTAAGCATGTTAAGATGCTAGCATAGAAATTATGCAAGACTAAGTATAGCATTAATGAATTGTAAGACTTAAGATGTTACACATACAGCTTAAGATTTGCGTTTTGCTTTAACTACCAGTTCAGTAAAGGTACCTTTTGTTCTCATGGAAGGATAAAATTGTTGGCTCTGCGCTTGCACCCAACGTGGGTTTAAAGCTCCATGTCATAATTCTGGCATCCTGTCAAAGTGCTTCAGTGCCACCATTGCTTGGGTAGGAAACTACTCTTGCTGCCCTGCATGGTTTTTTTCCATTGTTTCTGCACATTAATGGTATTTACATGTTGGGAGAGGGGTAATTAAACCAGTTCTGCATGCCATTTACAACCTGACCCCACACCAGATGAGGTCTCACTAGAAAACATACCTGTGCTAAATTGTTTTCTGGAAAGACTGTTCAACCCTGTTGGATGACTGCAGAGGTCAAGTGACGATGAAGATGTTCTCCTGACAAGTTAATTTGCCGTGGAAGTAGCTTATTAAAAAGTCAGACTATTCTCTAAGCCGAATGGCATTTGAACTTTACACAGTATGAGTCAGCATGTGATGGGTATAATATACAGAAGGTATTAAAAGGTCTTATGTATAGAAGATAACTTCTGGGATCTGTCCATCTTCTACAGAAGTGCCATTGTTGTTGCCTGCAGCATAGCAGAAAGTAAAGCACGTCTTGGTGCCAGTAGCCGAACCCTCATGGGTGACCTTCCGCATGCCTTTGGTACCATAGTGAGAGTCTGGCCCCTATGAAATTAAATTGGCATTTTAGTTCAATGTCACATGTTCATGCTAACCATACACAAGGTGGTTTGTTTCAATCAAAAATGGTATCCCAAAATGACGTTACTAGAGGTGCTCCGATCAGGTTTTTTGGGACCGATCACTGGTTTCCTCACGCTTGGCCGATACCGATCTTGGAAAAACTGTTCCTGTGCGTTTGGCAAGAAAGGGGAGAATGTTCAAGCCTCTCACAAAGATCCAAAATGATATACTAATACTATACGTGTGTGTGTGTGTGTGTATATATATAATTATATTTTATATAGCACTTCTATGTTATAAAAGATTGCCTTCTCTAGATCAAGTCATTTGGAGTGAAAATCGGCCAATCAATCGGAGCACCTCTAGTGGTTATGAACAGTTGTGAAATAATTGTTGGGGTATTCCCTTAAGACTTTCCCCATAATGAATAACTGCAGTGTACTGTAAATATTGGAGAATGTGTGGGATATGCATTCACCTTGAGAGTGGCACAGGCAATATAGTTGACACTAGGCAGAATTTCCACTGGTTCCTTGAACATGACACGGAATGCACTGGCAGAGCCATCACAACTGAAGCCTGTATCATTCTGGCCCAGGATTGTGTTACTGTCTGTGTGAATGATCTGGAAGACATATTTAAGGATTGTAGTATGTACATGTGAGAAGATTGTGCTGAAATTAATCTGAGTGCACAATCAAATTGAGACCAACCATTTTTACATTGCTATAGGAATTCAATTAAAATCTTACAGCTCTGTGAGCTTGTTAAACTTATTCGTTGTTATAACTTTTAATCTGGGACTGCATCTGTGTCACAGTAGTTGTTATATACGTAATTTATATATTAGCATATGTTTTTCAGAAAATCTAGGTTAGGGTTTAGAAGGAGTTTTTATAATTGGCCTCAGGTCTAAATGGGTTTAGACCTGCCAAATAGTACATGTGATGTGAGAGGAATATCATGTCTAAAAGTAAAAGAACACAACCTCTCATATAATATTTCTTAATTTGACTATTCTTTGAGAATGGAAATTGTACAGGAACCTCTGTCTTCTGTACAGCTTCTAATACTGGTAATAACAAAAAACGCAACACATGGTTGCTATTCAAGATGCACTGTTGAAACTGATCTAATAAGCACCCCAACATTCTTCCATACCTGTATGTTGACCTGGTAGTCTGTAGGACCATGTATTGAACCATATAATCCAAAGCCCACAACAAATATCCTGCGATTTACTGAAAACCTGCATGAAGACATCGTACAATAAAGTTTAATAAGCAACATATTGTGCATGGACATGACTGGTGTGTGTGTGTGTGTGTGTGTGTGTGTGTGTGTGTGTGTGTGTGTGTGTGCGCGTGCGTGTGTATCCATTCCACATGCATTAATATCACTAGAAGACTCACCGAATGCGGTCACTGGTCCCGCTGTATCCCCATCGGCTCTCCACCTGTCCAAAGCGTGTGATGCTGCACTCCTTGCCCCTCAGGCAGCAGCGAGGACGGTCAATGAACTCCACATGAGGCTTGGGATTAACTGTGAAGTGGAGGAACAGACTCACCACCTCCCGGTCTGTCAGGACACCAGACTGTGCAGGACCTGATATAAAACCAACAACATTGAGACATGCGTCATCAGCACAGAATGTATCATTTTGTATACAAGTGTTTGTGTGAATAATGTCTGTCATATCAGCACTGTACCAGCGGCAAACTCCTCGATAGTCATCAGAGGGAAGCGGATGAGAGAGATGGCTTTGCCCAGGACTTTGCGTCTGTTCTCTGGAGTGGGCTGGAACTGCTGCCGCGGAGTTTCTGCCTCTGACCAACGCACTGCTGCTGCAAACAGACGTATCTCACGCACTCCCAATGTGTCCCTCTCAAGAACTGCAACCAACGTGTCTGTGTAGCAGGGCATGAGAATATTACCTTAGTAAAACTATTGCTTTTTGTTCAAGTCATACATTTGTTTTGCTTTCTGTGGGCTTAAAAAAAACACCATGCATAACCAGCAGCCTCAATGACCTAATCCTTACCTACCCAGGTCAATATCAGTGAAGCCCTCTGCAGCCAGAGCATCCGCAGTGTTCTTGTCAATGTTCTCGAGACAGAGGCTGGCCAGCTGGGGCTCATCAAACAGTCTAGCCTGAAATAAAATAATGATTGTTAATTTGCATTTTGGTTGAAGACTCAACTGTGTAGAGTACTGTGTTGTTACCTATACATTGAAAATGAGGGCCTGCCCCTCAATTGTACTTCCAAATTGAAATAACGGTTATGATGATGAACAACGATGACTAATTATATGGACATGAGTTCTCAATAATCACACTGATTCTTGGTCTGCTTATATTTAGTATACAAATTCTCCACTTTCAACTATGTGAAACTATGTTAGGCCATGTAAATGTAGGCTATAACCTGTCATTATGTTACACAAATGTAAGATTGGGCTACATATATAAAACCAAGGTGGAGCAGTACAAGTGAGTTATTCTGTAGTGTGGGAGTATACACTTTTCATGCCTTACTGAGAAACTTAATGTATAAATGTATGTGTCGGCTTAATTAGTCTCAAAATTGTATAATTATGCTGCTATGTAACCCCAGCTTCAGTAGCACTAGGTACCGGTCTGCTTTTTGGAAGCACTGGTATGAATGTTTATTGTAAAATTGATGTTTTTATGGGTTAGGGGTGTTTCTTCTCTGTATGTAGTGTTTTATGTTGTCTGTTTTTTATTGGACCTTGGCTGAGTCTGAACAAATAAAGTTGATTGATTGATTGATATGGAGAAAATATGTCACCTAAGCAACTTTGACCATAATGATGATTGATGCCAGCACATCAGAAGAAGTGGTTGTTGCCCTCCTGAGCTCTTATCACACTAGAACAAGTCCTAGCCATAAAAAAGCCAATGCATGCAGTCTGAATATCAAGGATTACCTGAGTGAGGAGCATGAAGGCGTTATCAGCCCTCAGGTTTTTCTTAAGAAATTCGACACAGTGAGCCTCCAATGCTGGAACAGCATATTTCTTAGCCGAGTACAGAGTGGTCATCACTGTCTCAGGGCCGATCTGCACCTCGTCGGAGTACAGAAACCTGGAACCATGGCATACAGTTGACATATGTTAATGAGTAGCTGGATGTAATTTGGGTAGAAAAACACTCTTTTCTTCAAGCAAAAGATAAGACAACTGAGTTGCACCTTGAGGACAGAAAATAATGACCTACACCAAGTAACACGATGGACGCATCAAATACATTGAACATGATTGTAGGAAATGGGAGAGGTTAAATCTGGAAGAGCATCACTTTAGAGTGCAAGAAGAGCAAAGAATAAAGCATGGTTTGTCAGTTTTCTCACTTGTGCATTCTGTTACTGCTAAGCTTACTTGAGCAGGGCAAGGAAGGCAGCAGGCTCCACGTCAGGCAGTTCGATCTCAGTGGAGGTGGTGGCCATACCGCCATTGAACATGGCATCGAACACTGCACTTCCAACTGCAAGGGCAAATCTACCAAGACAATTTGATATTAACTAATCATATAGGCTACTCCCTTTCATCTCTGGTAGCTTATTGTAAAGCATATTGAATAATATTATATAATACTAAACAATGATCTACAAAGTAATGACATAACATAAACAGTCTTTTTTAAAGTGCAATTATTAACCCTATCTATGTGGCTATAGTCCAAGTCCAATTTCAAGCTGTGTAACAGTGTATCGATTAACAAAATCTAATTTGCTGCATTTTTATCAGAACGTATAGTGATTCACCCTTTGCTACATTATGCCCAAAATTCTATTCTGATTCTACCGTTACTTACCTATGAGCCGGTATCCGCTGCACTCCCATTCCCTTCCCCACAAGAAAATGCACGTCACTTAGCACTTCGTTATTGAACAAGAATGCGAATCTCTCTTTCACTGTGTTTTTGGTGGCCTGCCAGTTGTAAACCGGTTCCCGGTACACCAGTACGGCTGCGGAGGACGACGACGGGGTATTCGGCAGCGACGGCGACGCCAACGAGACGGTTGGTGGGTCTGCAGAAGAGGTTGAGGAGGATGCTGCAGATGAAGAGGAGGCTGCCGCTCTGGCTGCCATGGCACCGGGAGGAGCCGTCGGCTGCTGCGGGGCTGCGTGCTGTCGATGCGGGGAAGTGTCAACTCGAACATCGGCGCCAGCCGCGCCAGTGTCCCTGCCAGCAGGGCCCGTCTGTGGGTTGTTTGCGTGACTGATCGCCGTCCTGCTCTGGGCCCCGCTGCCCCCCGGTGTCCCCTCGTTTGTGATCGCCAGAGAATGAGCGTTGTTGTTGCTCGGCGGAGCGTTGCCCAGCGGTCCAGGTGAGGGGAAGCGGAGCGACGGCGCTCTGCTACTGCTTTCTCCAGAAGCCATCTTGGATCGGATGGTCGGATGGAGCGCAGCGAAGTCTGCAGGGTTCGCTCTGCTGCTGCCTGGGATCAACAAGCAGCACATGCAGCGCCTGGTTTAGAAACATGAGAATTAATGACATGTTAATAGGCGGCAGGATTTAACTCAGTGGTTAACTTCTCAAACCTTTTTGTGCCAAAATGTATATATTTGGCCGCGGACCCTTTTGATTGATTGAAGTATTTATTAACAGTTTGCAGAATTACAGTAGCTAGATTTCAAGCACAACTCAATAAAAAACTGTTAACTGTGGACGACACATTGATAAAGTATTACACTGGTTTACAACAGGGTCCACCATCATCTGATTTTCTTTCTTTCTTTCTTTCTTTCTTTCTTTCTTTCTTTCTTTCTTTCTTTCTTTCTTTCTTTCTTTCTTTCTTTCTTTCTTTCTTGTGCCAGGGGCGATCTCTCTCTCCCTGTGTAAAACAAACAAACACCGCAGGGGACAGGTCCTATAGGGACCCGTATACTCCCGGGGACCCCACTTAAAGAACCGTTTAACTCACTGCGTATGTGCAATTGTAACCAAATGTATGTAGGGCCTACCCATGCTATTTGTACATTTTGTAATAAGTCTCTCTGAGTTAGTTAGGAATGAATCAATAATTATGTGTTGATACAATTGTAATTTCCATCACACAGTAATACACACTGGGAATTAACAACAGATAGCCTACCTTTGTCAATTCCTATTATGATTTATTGTGTCTTAACTTAAACTTTCTTACAGGTCGGCTAGCTGTGCTGCTGACTTTTGTGACGCGAGGTTAACATGTGTAACCTAACCTAACCTGTCTGTCATGGCAACGCCATGAACGGCGGTAAGTTAATTAGTAAACGGAAACGTATGGTATGATGTCATATATGACTCATTTCTCATTTAGTCGTTTTTCCAGGACAAACGTATTTCGTATTTCTTCTTATACAATATTTTGGTATAAATTACTGAATACGTTAACAAACATCGGCTCCAGACAGTGGTACATTGTAAGGTATATAGTTAAACGTAAAATAAATTATTATTATTAATCATAATCATAATAATACATCGTAAAAAATGAACACACGTATTCATTTTTGGTTGTAGCCTAAGATTTTGACTCTCGTATCGATTCTGACATTTAAATGTCAGAATCAATAAATATGTATCGGTCCCAGGCTTAGATAAATAGGCTACAGAGTCTTAGGCTATGTTGGTTGGTAGAATGAACTAACCAATCGTCAGGGCGCATGCCGTCAGCCAATCAAATGTGAGCCCCTCTTCCTGTTTGGGTAAGAAGAGGTTCATCATAAGGTGAGTAACCAAATGTTTTCTACGGCTAGAAGTAGCCGTTCTTTTTTACGAGAAAAGCGCTGATTTGTGTGCATAAATGTCCACCCACCCGATGTCTAAACGATATGAACTGTACGTGTACTGTTTATTGTAAGCGATCGCATTCGATTGCCGTATTTTCCATTGTCCGTTGCTTGCACGTCCCATGCGAATTGCTGTTTACATTTCGTTGCACGGCGGTGTCGCATGCCGAAAATAGCCGATCTGCAAGCTCACAGCGCGTCGCATCCGCGACGCGTTGTGAGTTTGTAGATCCTCTTATTTTCTATGCATGACCGAAATTAACCAGCTAGCGTCGCCGAGCTAATAGTACTAGGGAGATTAAGTTACAAACCAGCCATTCGTTTTGTAATAATACAGCGCCGTTAGCTCGTTAATTACTAAATGAGCGCATGCTTCATTGCCGGTAGTTAATATGGTCATAATATGATGTCTTCATTTATTTTGCTATTCGTCGTCGCTTGAGGATTGTTGGTGAACAAACTGCTTTTGCACAGGGATTATGGGAGGAGTGAAACAGGAGCAGAGCGATGCACCGCCGCAACCCAAAGGTACACATCCACCTGGGCCAGCAGTACAAGAAGAGGTAAGTACTTGGTTTTTCCAATTGAGTTTATTTTCAGCACTTTCGGACAACAAAAATGCATGTCTGTGTGTGTAATGTACAGCAGTGCGATTTAGAACAAGGCACAAACGATGTCAAAAATCCAAGGCACAAGCTGTCGTGTCCACCCCTTTTCATAATAAGGTGTCTACCCCCCCCCCCCCCCCCCCCCCTCGACAGAGGGGGAAAATAATAATTTTAATCAAAACGGATTTCTGTTACTAGGCCTAATAAATATGCTATCACAGTATCGGCGCCTTATCCTGGTTAATTGCCTGTGTCAGTATGCTCATGTGTGTGTGTGTGTGTGTGTGTGTGTAGAAGGAAAGTAAAAGTCACTTTTCCACGTGCACGAGCATTTCGCACACCTCCTACTGTAAATATCTTCCCGCCGCCATGCAAATATAGCAGTTAATTGTTTCCCATTGATTCCCAAGGTGGGAGTAGCATTAGGCAACATTTTTCAGGTGAAGGATCCCTAGCTGAGAGGGATGAAGCAGGGACCCCCTACTAAGCTAGTAAGCTACTGTATAAACTTGTGTTGCATGACACTTAGATAATCATAGATAGCTTCCTAGACTTGTTTGACAGCGCTATACTCATACTGTAAAGGTGGTTGCACATTGGACGCGTTTTTCAGAAAAACCGACGGAGAAACGCAGCTAAAAATCTGAAAAACGCTCTCTGTGTGCAGGGGCCTTTCGTGTTGTGTAAATTAATGTACCTGTATTTTGTTTAAGACATCTAACCACATCATCCCTGCTTATAGTATAGCTTTCGTACTTTGTTTGCTCCTTTCCCCCTCTAAACGACACCAAGTTCATAAAGGCTCGGAGCGTCAGGCCTTGTGAACTTGTAAATCTGATCTGCTTAACAACCCCATACCTGTGATAATTAGGTCTGTCACAATTATTTGAGATAATTGCAATTGCAATTATTTTGCATATATATTGCAATAGTCACAATCGTCATCATTGTTTCCATGTGGAGAAATGTTCATACATTTAAAAAAAAAAAAATCCCAAAATAGCATGAATAGCAGACCTTACAACGCATCACGTGTTGTAAACTTGTAATCAGCTCTTTCTGTCTTTCTGGTATTTCTTCTGCTAGTATTGTATACTTTAAAAGTATACAATTATTAAATGTCAGGAATTTGTTTCTATATTTAAGTTGTTTGTCATATCTGACCCATGCAATTTTTGATTACGAAGCCTAAAAGGCAAACGATGAAATTATGTTTTATTCATATGTTTTAATGCCACAAAAAATTCTGTGACAATTAATCGTCCACTTAACCATGACAGTGCTAGTGATAATACATATTTCCCTAAATCTGTAGCCAAAGAAGAGAGGGTGGCCAAAGGGGAAGAAGAGAAAGAAGGTTCTGCCCAACGGTCCCAAGGCACCAATAACGGGATATGTGAGGTTCTTGAATGAGCGACGCGAACAGATGCGAGCCCAGTACCCAGAGTTGCCTTTCCCAGAAATCACAAAGAGACTTGGAGCAGAGTGGAGTCGATTAGCTGCTGGTGACAAACAGGTAGCCAATGTGGATTCATAGGCGTGTTTATGTGTTTAAGTGTCTATGCAAAGTTGCACTTCACTGTGATCATAGAAACTTAGTGCTCTGGCATATGCTGTGGTACAGGACGCATAATTAATTTGCCCCAAATCACACTTAAGTAAATAATTCTGATTTGTCTATTATTCATACCTATAGACTGATTTTCAAATATTATTTCACAATATATAGTCATAGCCTAAAGGGCCTTGCAAACGTGAAGCGAGGAACGCAGGCGTTGTTGCCTGGATCAACACAGGTCTCCTTCAGGTCTGTTGAAGAGGGGCACAACAACGCAAGAGTAAAAAAAAAAAGCTCAACAGAATCCAGGTCTGGTGAGTCGCGGGCGTGTGCACGTAACGAGCACGTGCGCAACAAATTCACAGGACCGCGCTCACGTAAATACGCTGCTTGTGTTGTTGCACCGTGACTTCTCAGAGCAAAAACGCAGGTCTCATTGAAAATGAACTATAAGCGCGTTTGCAAGGCCCTTAATGCATTTGGAAAAGATTAACAATTACACATGTTTAAAAAACAATGTGTGTGTGTGTGTGTGTGTGTGTGTGTGTGTGTGTGTGTGTGTGTGTGTGTGTGTGTGTGTGTGTGTGTGTGTGTGTGTGTGTGTGTGTGTGTGTGTGTGTGTGTGTGTGTGTGTGTGTTCTTGCAAACTACTGGACCGACCATGTGACCACCTTTCTTGTACACGCTGCCAACAGACGGCTAACCTCTGACAAAGCACCCGACACTATGACTGATTATGAAGTCAGTATTGTGCTCAGTTGGTTCTGAAATAAGTCTAAATGACTGACATTATAAATATAATGTCATCGATATGCTTAGCTGTGTTCAGACTTGGATGGTTATTTTGGGCAAGACTGATGTTGAAATCAATACAATGTCAGACATCCATATGAAGACCATGACCTTATTAGACCATGTCTTATTAGAATTTTCCATTCACTTAAAGCTATGACAAAATCATGTGTGTTGTTTGTGTGCTGACAGCGCTACCTGGACGAGGCAGATCGGGAGAAAGAGCAGTACGCCCGGGAGCTGAAAGAGTACCAACAGAGTGAGGCCTACCAGATAACCTCTGCTAAGATACAAGACAAGAAGGTCAAGAAAGGTAACAGATGGCATTCATAGTGTGACGTGTATTCTGGTTTCTGCTACAGATGTCTACTAGGTGGACATGGGAGGGCCATCAGTGCAGGTCTGGAGCACCTGGGCCCGGTGCTCTCAGGCTATCTCATTCTCTCCTTGCACATTTGGTTTGTTTTTGAGTGGTGCAACCACTCCTCTAGACAGCTATGTGTGTCTCTGGCTGGCTGGCTGTGTCCGAGCACGAAAATTTAGTTTGGTTTGTTTGCACAACCAAGTGTCACTGTTGCACCGTTGCTGTTGCGCTGTATATATGATGATTTGGGATGTTACAGTACAGTACCAGTACAGCACCCTGGCCGCGTTCTTGTGGGTCTGGAACTTCCGGGACCCCTGGGGACCCCCAAACAGAGTTGCACCACTCTCTTCACAGGGGTGTGATTAAAAATAATAATAATTAAAGCCATCATTCAACACCATACTTTACAGCGGCCGACAATATAACCCGTTGGCCCAGATGTACTTTCCAAATCGTCCGGGCCAGTAGAAGTCGTCAATAAAAAATAATAAATGCAGTCTAATTTCACATTAATGTGAAATCGTCTCGGTAATTACCACTAAAACAAAAGCGTTACTTGATCCAGAATCCAGAAAGGTGCGCAGCGCTGTGCCCACCAGTGAAGAACAGCGTAGGCTGGTCTGCAAGCAGTTCACAGCAAATTGTTGGTATATAGTGTTTGTTAGTTCAGTAACGTAGTTCTCCCTGTCTCTCCAGCTCTTTGGTAAACCTAAAATATATTTTCAGTTGGGTTACAATTACAAATCCACTAGAACTCCACTAAGATCATTTATCAGTTTGTGTTCCAGGTACAATTCTGTCTGATTCATCATCATAACCTTTATTTAAACTCGGAGTACAATTGAGGGGCAGGCCCTCATTTTCAATGTATCCAAGATATTTGATTATTTATTTGCTGTTGTCACTTCCAATTTCACTTGTATGAGTTCTCTCTCCTGATTGGTTATAATCGTTGAAAATGTATTTTCATTAGATAATTGGCACTGGGTGAAAAGAAAAAACTGGGTTACAAAATCGTGGGATAAAAAAAAAGAAAAGTATTTTCAGAACTTGAGAGACGTACCCCTCTTACTGAACAAATCGTCTTTAGCAGTGGCGGGAAAGAACTCAACTTTTATGCACGTGTAAGAGGCTGTGTCCAAAGAGCGTTTTTTGAACTGCCAGCCGCATAACGGAGCTGGACATGGGACAGGGACATGGCCCACAACAAATATAAAGTGCTGGAAAATGCAGCATGCGGCTCAAGGGGAGTGCATGCCAGGTGCACCATAGGAAAACAATGGTTTTGCTGGCTTTGTGGTTCTGGCGACCCTTAAATCATGTTTTTGTTTTTCAGAGGACTCTCCATCAGTCATTATCAATGCTACCGCCACTTCGGCATTACCAAAGGTATACAAACGATCCTGCGACTCTTGGTATTAGTGTATATGTTTATTATAAACAAACATGCTGGGTGGACCTTTATGAATGCACGATTGTTGTCATGTAGGCTTCTGACCCGCCCAGCAGATTTGACATCCCCATCTTCACAGAAGAGTTCCTGGATCAGAACAAAGGTAACAAGACAAGCTGTTTGGTCAAATAAAAAAAAGTAAATTAAGCTACGTTAACCTTACATTCCTGAAAAGTAAAGTACAATAAGCAAATGCATAACATAAAAAAGAAGAATCATCACACCACTAAATACTTAAATCATGAGGGCATAGCTAGAAAAATGCTTTCATTTGTCCTCTTAAAACCACCTCATCAACTGTGGTGGTCTCAGGTGGGCGGGGAAGGCGTTCCACAGTTCGGTGGAGGGGGGGGGGGGGGGGGGGGGAGAGATTTTATACACGCTACCCCATGCAGTCTATAAATCCCATTGTTCTGTTGGGTGGAAATATGACATGGCACTTCCCAATGCCTTTTGTGTGTCAAGAGCACACAATGGAAAATGGCACTTCCCAATGCCTTTTGTGCGTCAAGAGCACACAATGGAAAATCACTACCAGCCGACATGCCAGCCATTTTACATGAACAATTCCAGCGGGTACAGGCTTTAGTTCCGACACACACACCAAAGTGATTTCCGCATGATGTCGCACCTTTGGTGTGTCGGATAAGCGTGCACACCCCATTCCAGCGTCTGCATCGCATGTCAACATGTCTGGAGTTTGCCATAGAAAATCTCAGGTAAGCATCTGATTGGCTCTGCCTCTGTTGCTACGGAAGTCCATAGTTGGTCTATGCTTAGCTTAGTTAATTTTCAATTTAGGCATTTAGCAGACTTTCTTAATCCAGAGCGATTTACAGTAAGCAAGGAAATACACAAGGTAGAAATATTGATCTAGGGTCATAGGTAAACAAAGAACATATTCCTCAGTCTAAACCGTAAAATATCAAGAAAAAAATATATAATCTGTGTTTTAGGTCTACACTGACCTGGCATCTGTCTACGTTTTAGCCTTTGCATAAGCCTGCAATGTCAAGTCTAAGGTGGAGGTCTATAAATTGGTGAATTCATATGTCTGTCACACATTTACGGTGGGGCTCTGCAGGAGAGTGTGTGTGTGTCTGTCTGGTTTGTCCGGAGCTAAAGCATTTAGCACCAAATGTTTTGTGCACATGGCAAGTAGGCCAACTTAGTACGTCCATGCAGTTCTTTTCATACGTTTTTATTGTCTTCCATTTTATAATGTAAGTCAATGGGGCTTGTATCAGGCTGAAACGATGCCCATATTTTGAGATGTCTTGCATAATGTCATGGATATGCCAGAATAAAGTATACAAGCTGGGTGCATGCAACATTGTCATTTTTGTCCTACAATACATTGCCTCACTACAATTGTACAAATGTTAACCTGAAACATGTTCTATCTGTTCTCAGCTCGAGAGGCTGAACTCCGCCGGCTGCGTAAGGCCAACATTGAGTTTGAGGAGCAGAATGCGGTGCTGCAGAGGCACATCAAGGACATGTACAATGCTAAAGAGAGGCTGGAAGCAGAACTGGGACAGGATGAGCTTCGTACCCAGGCACTGCACAAGCGCCTGCTGGCCATAAAACACACACTGATCAGCAGTCTTTCATCGGTCGCTCTGCCAGGTGAGCTAACCACAGACTTTATTCTCCTGACTAGGAAAATACAGAAACGAAGGCATATTCTATAGGCATGATATTCTATAGGCAAGATATTAGTCAGAATGTCTACAACATGTCACAATCACATTGAAATGGTGTTGACTAACACAGTATGTTATCCTTATCACTAGATTGTAACAATCGCCCTTTATATCTTAAGGCAATTTTCTTTTTTTTTTTTTTTTTTTTTAAGATATTTTTTTTGCGGCTTACCACTTTAATTGATTTTTTTAAGGGATAGAAAGTAGGCTGACAGGAAACGGGAGAGAGATGGGGGGATGACATGCGGTAAAGGCCGTGTCGGGTCCGGGAGTCGAACCCGCGGCACACCGCGACTGGATCACCAGTCCGGTGCCCAGACCGTTACGCTACGGCCTGGGCCGGCAAATTATTAACTAAGGAAAAATAAAGCGGGATTGTGGGGTTATAGTGTATAGTATAAGTTATTTATATAGAGATGCAGCAAAAGTGTATTGTCAAACAAATGGTGTTCAGTTATACCAATGTACGTGGTAAAGTGTGTCTGTCCCTGTCGCTCTCCCTATAACATAAAATAAATAAACAGGCAGACAAACTGAAATCAACAAACAATATTCTCTTAAAGTGTTCCTAGGTGTCCAAAGAAACCTAAAACATCCACTCTGAACGGTCCAACGAAAAAACATGATTGGGGTACCCCTCGTCACAATCCCACCAGAAAAGTTTGGAAAGATCTCACCGTTAGCGCCGGATCCTCCATATACCACGCATGCCGGCAACGGTTAATCCAAACTATGACCGATTCACCACGGCACGTCACTTCTCCCGATGGCCTCAACGGTCCTTCTCTTCGGCTGCAGACACTAAAGGCTCATACATACTCCAGTTTTTGGTGTGTTGTATGGTGTAGTTTTTAAAGGTTTGGAAAACTACACCATTACGTCAGTCGCGGTGATTATCAGCTATCACCGCGGACACAGACCCATCTTTCTGTTTTTACTATCAGACAAGTCTTTTCACTCTGGAGCTATCAGGTGATAAGCTATCACCAAAAACTGGATTATGTATGAGCCTTTAGTTTACACTTCTACTTATGAATTAAACTGTGTCTGGCGCCTGGAGCTCCTCTCTCCTGTGTAGGCCTACACCTCTGTTTGCAGTTTTCCCCCCCATTCCCTGTGTGTCACTTCCTCCATATGAAAACTTGTGTGGGTGGCGACATCAGTCTCTGACAGCTGTCAATCACCCCTGTGCAAGGCCCATTACCATTCTTGTGAATAGGAGATAATACTATTTGCCAAATAGTCAGCATCACATGTTACATTTCACTTCATAAAAATAATAACACGTATAGGGAAAATAAAGCAGAATGATGAGATTGAAATGTGCTTCCTCACAAGATGTGCTATTTTCTTGAAAACAAAGCTGTTTTGAGTTTCCTAAGCAAAGATTTCTGGCAATCTGTAGAATCTCAGGCCTATAAGTTAAGCTACATGTTTATTATTACAAATAAGTTAAAGTGCTCAAAAATATATAATAATACAATAGGGTTGAAAGTGAGTCTTTTTTTGTGTCTCTCTGGCTGGGTCTGTCCCTGGCTGCCTGCCTGCCTGGGTCTGTCCGAGCACGAAAATAGCGTTTGGTTGGTTTTCACAACCAAGTGTCACTGTTGCGCAGCTTAACACACACACACAAACACACATATTAACTGTATGATGGTTTTGGGTGTAACGGTACGGTACGGTACAGTGACAGACTAGTACAGTAAAGGGACGGCTCGCCGGAACCGGCCCGGGCCCCTGGGCGTGTTCCTGGGGGTCTGGATGTTCCGAGGGACCCCCACACAGAGTTTTATTCCGTGACCCCGTTTCTATTTTCTATCAGGTACAGGTGAGACCCCATCTCTAGGGAACTTGGACACATACCTGAGCCGTCTGAGTGTTGTGCTTGAAAGCAACCCTCACAAGCACCGTGCTTTCCTCACCCAGCTGCGAGAGGTCCTGGCTCACCTGGACAGGTAACTATATAAATTATAATCATGGTCAATGGTCATGTTATGAATGTTTGTCTCATATGGTCGTGAGCTGTAATTTGCACATATTCATAAAGTGATACTTTACTTAAAGCGATACTATGAACACCAAATACTGGTTTAACCAATTTAGGACGGAAACCCCTTTAGGGATTTCTACCTTTTTAAAGACGGGAACCCCTTTTGGGGTAGTAGTTGCTATGTACAGTAGCCTATAGTATAGAAGGCATAGAATCGGCCACAGGTCTAAATGGGTTGAAAAAAGAAATGTCCTTACTTTATTTTATGTCAAACTCTGACATACAATAATTGCAAGTGGTCTTTCACAAATAAAATAATGACACTAGCTGTTTTTGGAATTTGGCAAGTTGCTTCGACCTATGAATGAAAAAACACTATTACTAATTTTATTAACTGAAGTCAAGTGATGTGCTAACTGCAGTTTGCATTTTTCCAGTCAATATGCATTCAATACTGTATAAGTGATGTACTGTATATTTGTCATCTAATCTTATTGTCAGTGAGAAATTATGAAGAAGTTGCAGCCGTCCATCCATTCCCTGCTTATGATGACGGTCTCGGTGATGTTGAGTAAATATGTGCCATTCATCTGTAACGTCTAACATCTAAAGGACAGACTGCACAAAGTGCAAAACACCACGCATTGTCAGGTTCATTTGTCAATACGATGTATGGTACATACCGTATGATCATGCAGAACGTGTGTATTCTTGCACAGTATTAATTGTGAGTGTAAGCCTATGTTGCAGTGTGGAGAATATTACAGTTAAATTCAGGGAAGGAATTTTATTAAATCTCAGAAATTCTGTTTTTATAAAGTAGTACTTAACCTACTAATTATATTTACAGTAATTTACACAATAGATATCTGTTATTTCAATTAATTAAAATGTAATCTAGTTGCTTTCTGAAATTACTGAAATTAAGTCATTTGGACTCAAACTGTTTGTTTTTGTATTCGCTGGTACCGTTTAGTCTCAGACATTGGTTTTATGGTCTGTGCAATAAGAGAAGCCTGTCAGTTTACAGTACATGCCTTTATGGCATTGTGTGTGAGATCATAGTTTCCAGATGGAAAGCTTAATTTGTAATGAGGAGAGTGATAATTAGAAAAATAATAATAAACTGAGGTCATAGGTGATTGACATGGTATTGTGATATGGTTTTGGGATTGTTTGTCTCTGTAAATTTGTTGACGTTTGTACCATGTATTGAATGAAAATAAATGTTAAATGAAATCACGTTACATCCATTTGCAATAAAAGTGAATATAACGATTATGGCTTATATTTTGTGGTCATCATATTGGGTCTTATTCAACTGAAGTACTGGAGGTGTTGGTGGGAAACCGTATTGATGCATTAAGTCATCATTTCTTAAAATGATCAGTGTACAATATAATGTGCTTTTTATAGACCAATAGAGTGATTGCATATTTGCCAACCATGAAATTATTCATATCATATAGGAGTAATCCATCCCAGATATTCAATGGATTGGATATATGTGTATATGTATGTGTATAAGTAAACTATATATGTGTGCATGTATGTATGTGTATATATATATATATATATATATATATATATATATATACACACACACATACGCACACACACACACACACACACTACGGTTCCCCATAGTTTTATTTTCTTCCTGATAATTTATAGCTATGCACATTTATTATTATATGTTTTGTGTCCTTGATATGTTCGATGTATTTCTGTTGTAAAGTGCACATAGCCCCTTGGGGTGATTTTGTACTATAAATAAACTGAGAAACACACACACACACACACACACACACACTTGTTACTTTTCATAGAGAGGTCTCACCATTCACTCTTTAGGAGCTAGACTCGACATCATTGACGACCAGTAGAGGGAGCTGTTGAACCACACCAAAATGATAATGTTCCGAGAATGAAATCCAAGTATGGTCTTTGTATTTGTTATGGGTCAAACATTGGTATGAATAGAGACATTGTTTTGCATTGTTCCATGTACTAGACGGGGGGCCAGGCCGTAGAGCACTAAGTCGGTAACGGTGGAAGTTGTTAGATCCATTCCCCACCCGCTATGCAATACCAGTTGTACCCGTGTCAGAGTACCCGTTCCTCCTCACCCCGCTATGCAATACCAGTTGTACCCGTGTCAGAGTACCCGTTCCTCCTCACCCCGCTATGCAATACCAGTTGTACCCGTGTCAGAGTACCCGTTCCTCCCATCTGTCTGTGTCCCTTTTATGCCCATATACCGCTATGCAGATTTATGTATCTGTCTCTCTGTGTGCCTTTATTCCTATATGGAGTTGTGTCAGGCATGCCCAAATATGGAGTGTTGTGATTTCCAAACAGGCCAGCTCCATAGATAGAGCCTGGGCAGGGGCCTTGTCCAGAGCCCGGGCAGAGGCCTTTTGTGGCGGTTCTGGTCAACTGTTGGTCTGACCAACTAAACACCGGGCACTGCACTCCCTGTGGTGGTGTCTGTGGAACGCTTGTGTCGAATTTGAAGTCGGTGGGGCGAACGGTTCTCGAGTTGCGTGGATTACAGACTCACGTTCACACACACAGAGACTTGGTGCATTCATAGATAGATACAGTAGATGTTATACGCAAATAATGGAACAGGAGCGCACACCAGATGAACTGTTTCAAAGAAAGGATGACGCACAGCTCGTATATTTGTTTGTGCAAAGTGTCAACCTACACGTTGTCTCCCCTGTTGCTCTACATCAGGGGTGCCCACACTTTTTTGACTCGAGAACTACTTTTAAACTGACGAGCTCAACAAGATCTACCCCCCCCCCCCCATAAAATATTATCCCATTGCTAAAAAAATATGTTTTAAACAGTTACCCGAGGCGTTAGTTATAAGACAAAGTTGACAAACACACTTAGAATGGGAAATAGAAGGGCAAAATGGATTTTCTTTTATACATATTATATAATGTTTGTGTGCAACGTCCTGGAAAACAATGTATTGCTTTGTGGGTTTGAGCTGACAGCTCCTTTTTATGTCAATGTCAATCAAGTCACCTTAATTCAAGTGACAGATGCCAATTTTTTTTTATATTATATATTTATGTAAGAGCCATGAATTGGTTTATTATGTTTGGTCTATGAAATGAGTGGGCTGTCACTGGTGATTAATGTGGATGATTGACGGGCATAGGGGCATTGACGCGTAGTGTCAGTGGTTCTGATACTTGAACATTTCTAAAGGTTTCACAGTCTAAACCACGTGACCTTAATTGGTCAGATGGTTGGGCCTTGTGCATTTTCAGAGCATATTTTAATGGTCGATCAATCGATTATGTTCCGACTTGGATCAATGGATGTTAGAACTAATACGTAGGTCGTATTTAAGTTCTTATTTGTTGGAATGATGAAAACCTACGTTGTAGTTTTAAAGAAAGAATACCATGATCTCTTTTTTACATTAATTTCTATAAATGTTATCTATCATTAAAATCGTTGTGTTTTGCCCATTAGGCTATTCCCAAATAATTGGCAAAACTAATATTTTAATGATAAGATAACAGAACGAGTGTTTTAAATTATGATGATGGTATTGGGGTCAAATCATGTATTGAGGGCTGGTTGATGCTTACAACCACAATCATGTGTTTCGCTCTGCCCCCTCCTCATCATCCATCATCGCCTTGACGTCATTTTTCGGTAGCTGTCCACAGAGCAGCGGTGCTGAAGCTGAACAAGATGGCTGTGCGCTGGGGAGCAGAGAGCTGAAACCAAGAAGAGTGGGAGAAACAGTCGCAAAAATTCACCCAAATCTACATAGTAAGCCGACAAGAGTCTCGGCAGTGAGACTGTATTTTGTGAAGGGTGAAACCCCACAGTAGCCGTAGCCAGGTAGCAACGCTAGGCTTCAGTCACCTGCCCACTTTACTGTTCGGTTTGTATTGAAGTGATTAGCAGCACGAAGTCAGCCGGTGGAACGATCAAGGCACGTTTAAGACATGTCATTGCTGTGTGTCGGAGGTGAGTAAAATACATTCGAGTTTAAAATAATCTTCCTGTTTATTTCCGAGACCACATAACTTGTTCAGCTTGCCTTGAAGTCTTTTCAGCTTGTTGAGTGGATAAATATTTCAGGTGATATAGTTTATCGATTTCCACGGGACTATAACTGAATGAATGACTGACTGCAATTGCATTCTACTTTTCACTGGAGAAACGCTAATGTAGGCTAATAACTCGGAAAAGTAAAACAAACGGAAAGTATGCGATGTCGTTATTTCAACCACGAGGGCTATATGAGCTAATTTTAGCTTTTGATTGAACCTCTCTTCTGATGAATGAAGTCCTAAGGTCTATCCAAGTTGGATGGAGACAGAATTTACAACTGAATCTATTTTTGATTGGAATGCTGTCTGTGGTCGCATAGATAGCTTTGGGTAGTGGTAGTCACTGTACAACAAGTTAGACCTCGACTTCATTTCCAATTACCTCACGGTATAACGTTGCTCATGCTCTTTGTTGTATGTGTATATCTGTGCATGGGCGTTTACTCTGTACGGTGTTGTGGTTCTTTGATGCTCACGCTGTCCATCAACCACGTGATTTGATTGGCAATTTAATGTGTTATTTATTTCGCGTTTTGATTTAAAGTAATTTACGCAAAGAAATTCATGTCAACGCCAACTGACGCCCAAGATGCAGTTTGCAATGCTGTTTAATCAGTGTAATATGAATGTTGTTTGTTAAGTTTTACATGTAGCTACCGCCATAGTTGTTTGTCTGGGATCTCTCTCTCTCTCTCTCTCTCTCTCTCTCTCTCTCTCTCTCTCTCTCCAGAGAAACATAGTAGCCTACAGAAAGAGGTGCCAAGAGAGATTTGGTCTCCAGAGCTACGACTTATCTACTGTATAGTGTAGCA
This sequence comes from Protomyctophum parallelum, assembly GCF_964188405.1. Classification (NCBI taxonomy): domain Eukaryota; kingdom Metazoa; phylum Chordata; class Actinopteri; order Myctophiformes; family Myctophidae; genus Protomyctophum; species Protomyctophum parallelum. The sequence goes on from NC_139701.1 coordinate 38,375,186, forward strand.
CTGTACTAGTCATAGAAGTATAATTCAAAACCAAGTCACTTGTTTTTAAAGGATATTTCACTTTCAAACATGTTTGGGGTCATTTTAACATATGCTTTTGTGTGCACTCCAGACAGTTTTTAAGTTGTAAAGTAAAACATGGCCCCCTCAAGCATTAGATAGAAGGACATATTAGTCACCAGAGCCAAGGAGCATGTTTTTGATTAATCTGAAATGGAGTTTGAAGTTATAATGGGTTTATATAAGAAGGGGGCGTGTCAGACAAAATGAACATCAAATATGTAAATTCTGAATAAGAAAACTTAAAAACTGTCTGGGGTCCTCATGTAGACGTAAAAATGACCTGAAACATGTTTGAAAGTGACATTTATTTCATGAGATAAACCTAGATAACTACACAGTCCTTCAAAGCAGATGTGCTTGTTTAGGCAGTAGTGGCTCAGAGTCAGAGCATCAGCCTGATGGCCTCAAAAGTCTAATATCTCCCCTGGTCCATGGGGATATCCCTTTGGTCTAGTGGTTAGGATATTGGACATTCACGCGGGAGACCCGAGTTCGAATACACTTGTTTGAAGCCTCAGTTAGTTCTACAATATTTGACACGTGTACCACACGACTGCAGCATTATAGAGGGTCACTCCAAACGAGGCAAGCTTCATGCTTCCATTTTGGTATAAGAACTGCATGTGCTCTCTTGTCCAGTGTCCAGCATTGTCAGACTGTGACAGAAGACATTGTGAAGCAGTATGTGTGCAGGGGCTTCTGTGGGTTTAATGAAAACTGAAGTTGGAGCATTTGGTTGTTGTTGGGCAGAAACCTTGCATCTCGATATGTCAATTAATCCGTAATTCCGTAAATTAATACCCTACTCAGGTTCTTTGTTTCCCCCATTTCCTAATGGTTTTAGACATACAAGGTTTCCACCTGATAGCGACGATATGTGAGAGCTTGCCATGTTGCAGTCATCAGAGTGGTGGTGCCTTGTGCTGCGCGTGCGCGCGCGCGCACACACACACACACACACACACACACACACACACACACACACACACACACACACACACACACACACACACACACAGCTGTCTGGATTGAGGCACAGCCTCTTGTGGGTCCCTTCATGTCTTGAAGCTTTGTTGTCATAGCAACCCCAGTGGTTGGTTTTGGCCTCCATTGGCGTTTTCTCATTAGTTTGTGTCACTACAGACCTTGAGCGATGCTAGTATTATTGTCATATATACACGGCAGGTTTCTGATGTTTGTAAGGGGATATGACGAGAGCTGTTAACCTCGGTCGGCATGGCGAGATCCATGTAGAATGCCGCTTTACTGATGGGCTTCAGAACCAGAACCACAGAATTGCAATACAATGATGTACACTGTTATGTTGGTTTAGATTAGAATAATTTAACTGCAGTATTTCACTGTTCTGTCAGAGTATACCCTAGGCAAAGTCGCAGAAACTGAACAAATAAGTTCAGAAGTGGTGATCCTATTCCTGCTATGCCTTGTAGACATAGTGAAAGAGCAAGAGACTCTCTATAGGTACGAATATGCCCAGTTAGTCTACCTTTACAAACAATATTCCGAGAGTGACCCATAGGAGACTTATCCTCAATACTGACACCTTCTCCTATACATGCATTATGCAAGCAGCCGCTAGAGACTATTTAAATATGCATTTCAGATCATTAGTGAAGAATGTTGCACCTCTGAATACAGAGATGAATATGATTTAGAATTGGTTGGTTTGTTTCTCCTTGGCCAGCACTGTTTCCTTGAGAAAGTTTAGAGATATATTATCATATCAACAGTTTAGAGATATTATCATATCAAACATACAGCTATTTCTGTGCATGAATGACAAACAATGTTGTTTGGAGTCTAGACATTGTTGGATTTGTCCAGTGGACACTAACAATGTATTGTTGCTGGTGGCCATCTCCAAATTTAAGCGGTTTGTGTTTTTTCGTAAATGAACGCCCTATTTTATCATACTACAGCATCACACAAAAGTATAAGAATCACACTCATGTGAAGTGACAGGTGCCTGTTAATGTTTGTTTAAAGTGCTTTAAACAAACCACATGACGACAAGTTTAGTGCTCTAAACAAACATCAAGTCCATAGACTTGGCTGCTACTCTATGTTCGTTAAAAGTGCTCTAAACAAAGTCAATAGACTTGGCTGCCTTGTGACGTAATTCCGAAAGCCAGACGTTGGAGCGCCCAACGCTCCAGCGCTAGCCCTCAAAAAGTAGCAGATCTGCAAGCTTGAAATGCATTTTTGAGCTTGTCGATCTTCTACTTTTGCTATTTTGGAATTTGGATCCTGAAAAGTAACAGTTTTGGACATATGAGAGGTTTCCACCCAACAGAGACATAATGATGGTATACAGTACAGCTAGACAGCTTGGCTGACAACACTGCAGAGCTCAATAACCTGATGTTGGATAGGAAATTGTGGAGGGCAGCGATCCAGGAATCCCGAGTTGGTGTTGGCTAGACCTCACTATCGCAGCAACTAACTAACTAACTAACTAGATAGGTATAGCCTACTTGCATTCATAGTTTATACATTTTAGTTGCAGTTGTCATTCTTCATAACCCTATATAATGGATTTCTTATTGGGACCTCTTAGGGACTGAAAGATATGGTGTAGTTTCATGGCACATTCTAATCAATTTCAATGACATATCCCCTCTGGCATATAGAGTATGTGACTGGGACTGAGGGAAGGCAATATGAAACTTGGGGTAATTACTTTTCAGTCTTTCAAACTGAGTTGTGAGTGTTTGTGCACGTGTCCGTGCGTGCATGTTTGTGTACATGATGTGTATGTACCGTATGTATGTGCATTTTCTTAATCATAATCTTGGAAATGTTATGCATCAGACTCACTCTGGGGTGTCGGGGGTCTTTTGTAAGTGTTTGATTGGAAAATCGCAGGAAATAAAAAGCCCTTTAGCTCTCTTGAAACAACATCTGTGTTGTTGTTGTTGACTGTATTTGTCCAATTTAACTATGCAAAGAAAGATAAAACGAGATCCAATTATTGCCGTGGCCATGACTCAACATTGTTTTGTTCAGGGTTCACAGGAAATATGTGCCACTCAAGAAATATGTGCCACTGTTTTAGTATTATGCCTGTGAGCCGAGAGTACCCCCACTCCCTTTTCCCACCCCCACACATTGGCAACCCCCCCCCCCCAACCCCCTATACACTTATATCACGCTAAAGTGGTTATTTTTAGTGTTGGGGATGCAGCTCACCCTGGCCAATGCTCTGCTGCACAGAGAGATTAATGGAGCACGAGGGAAAGCGATAGAAAGCGGAGCACACGTGCTCTGCTTCCACATGGCAGGAGGAGAACGTAGGAGTGAGGGAGTAAGCAGGGGGGGGTGGCAAGAGAGAGAGAGAGTGGGAATCCAGAGCGGGTGGGGATGGTGAGAGGGAGAGGGAGAGAGAGAGATAAATAAAAGACAACTGGCAGAGCTTCTCTGAATTAGCCGTCGTAAGCAGCAGGAGGTGAAAAGAGACGGTTCATTTGAGCAGCTCTTTTGTCAACCGTGTACAGCACCTCCTTCCCGCCACCCACCCATCTACCAGTAACTGCTTTGTAGGCAGTTTGAATATAACAAAGGGGGATTTCACTTTGTAATCAGCAAAGGATTCATATTGACTATGGAATATGGAAGATGACTGACACACCCAGCTCTGAGTCCAGTTATAGGTTGACTCAGGCCAGGTGTGTCTGCTTAAATCATCCTCCATCCCACAACTACATCGTCGATTCCTCGACCTGCTTCACTCATTAGGAGGGTGTCTGTCCAGATGATAAGCATTGTCCTAAGGGGGTCTTTAGTGGCGATGCTATTTTTGGGATTCCATTTTTCCGCAGCGATTGTGCTGAAAGAGAAAGTGAATCCAGAAACATCCTCGTCATTAAATCAATTCACTGTGTGTCTTCAACTCCCCAAATCCATAATGGCTCTTACGAGACAACGTATTTGTTTTTGGTTCACTCAAAAACAGTAATGTTGTTGGGGGCGTATTTGCAGAGTAGATTTACACTGACCCAGAATTCATGCTCTGCATTTATCCAATCCTAATAGCTATTAGGAGCAGATAAGTGTCCGAGAGCGAGACACTTTGAGCCTGATTTATAATTAGTTTCACACTGGTGTTGCATGCTGAAAATAGCAGATATACAAGCTAACAACGTTTCACATTCGTGATGCGGTGAGCTTGTATATCTGCTATTTACTGAGCACGACACGAGTATGAATCGGGCTTTAACCCCCAGCTCCCCGGTTGCTGTGGAGTGTGGAACTAAGCTGAGAGGACACAAGCAGACTACTTGGGAGGCAGCGACTAAGCTTCTGTATATGGAGCAGCTGGTCAGTAGGTCAGGAGGAGTGGCACTTTTTTCTGGTGCCCTCAAGGTCTCTGCAAACATCCTGTTTGGATGTCAAGCAGTGTGTGGTGTCTGAAATCTGAAGATTGCCTATAGCACTGACTGCACTGCCAGTGTCCTCTGAGGGTGGAAGTCCCCACGGAAAGGACTGTCATTTTTTAATGCTGCACCAATCCTTTCTTTCATTCTCATGCTGTTACTCTTGGGTGTTTTTGAGCGCTACCTAACCGCTCCAATGAACAGCTATGTGTGTCTGTCCCTGTGTGTGTGTGTGTGTGTGTGTGTGTGTGTGTGTTCATTTGATTATGACCTAAAGTGGCACTGTTGAGCATTAATTGGCGCTTTGGCTGACTGACTGACTGACGAGAAATGCACGATTTCATAGTAAATGCGACTTGCGGTCGCAATAACAATAGCACAGTACAGATTACAGTACAAACACACACACACACACACACACACAGCCTGCACCGCTCAGTTCACACAGGTGTGTTTTTTTACGCGTTGTGAGCTATTCTGTAGATCTGCAAGCTTATAGATCTGCTATTTTGTGCTATAGGGCATTAATTTACTGAAAAATACTGTATATTTAAAAAAGTTGAAATGCAGAGATTCCAAATTTCCAGGTTTCATGCCTGACAGCAACGATATGCAGCTTCAGTCTAAATATCCATGGAGTTTGCATGGAGTTGGATCAATAATGAATGGAGACCGTTGACCATTGTGGCTTAATATGTTACTCTCCAGAGGTCCAGCGTTGACTGTTGATGATAGTGGCACCTTGACAGAGATGATCCTGTATTTAACCCATTATGTCTTTGAAAACCGTTTTCTGATAAATGTATGTTGCTATATCAGTGCTATATCGGTGCTCAAACTGTTTCATGTCAAGGACACCCTTGGTTTATTTTGTCTGCAAAATATTTTCAGCTACAATTTGATTGATTGATTTTTCTAAAATAGCAGATCTACAAGCTCATAGCACGGCATGCACGATGTGTTATTGAATAGCTGATTGTGACACTATTGACTACTTTTGCTGGGGATCCCCCTGGAACCCCCCCAAAGGAAAATCTGAAATGACACAGACGCTTTCCTTGATTGAATGTGTCAAAACGCCCCTATTGCTCTGTGAAGAAGAATGGATGCAGAAGAGCTAAAGCAGAATTATTTCTCTAGCTATTCACCTGTGCTAACAGCAGCCTTATAGGACTCCCAGACTGGCTCTGGGAGGTCCTGACATCTATCGATGAATGAAGGCAGGCCTTTGATATTGAGATTGTGGCATTCTGCACTATAACAGAGAGGAGGACTAGGCTAAGTAGAGCTGACCCATCCTCCTCCCTCTGAAATGCCAGGCTGCTGTCAATCACCAGTCAACCTTGCATGCTTGATGCATGCATGCTGAATAGGCTTGAGGCAGAAGCATGTGTCCATTTCATGGAGATTAGCCACATCGAGTTAGACGGTCCAGTGTTCGTCAAAGTGTGTCTCCGAGACAGCTTTCACCACGCTTGGTTTTAGTACTATAAATACTGGATATTGTTTCTGTCGGGAAGAAACCTCTTATCTTCATTTTTTCTTAACTTTTTGTGTTTTTCTGAGTAAATGAATAACCTACTTGATACCCTACACAGTGTCACACAAAAGCCTCAATAGTAGCAGATCCACGAGCTTGAAGCATGGTGTAAAGCGACATGTTTCGAGTTTGTGGATCTGCTACTTTTGAATTTGAATCCTGAATATAGTAACAGTTTGAGGTTTCCACCCGTCACAGACAATATGATATGATATGATATATGATATAGTACTATATTGTCAGTTTGCACTGTAATTTGTTTTGCGACCCAGCGGCCTTGTATGCAACACATACAGTATACACACCTTTGACACAGGACAAAAAAAGAAAATACAGTTACATAGAAACATAATGGCAGAGAGCAATGTCCACAGCTCAGTCTAGTTAAACATACAGACAACGTGGTACTACAGACACAGTCAGTACTGAAGAACACTCATAATAACAGAAGTGAAAAACAAAAGAAGAATCCGTCTACTAACACCAACGAATCTTAAACGGCGAAGGAAATGGATGCTTTGCTTTGTTTTCTTACACACTGATTCAATCGGATCTTTCCACGACAGGAGATGATCTATTTCTACTCTGTGTGTCTCTAGTGGTGCACCAAATATAATCTCTTCTGTCTTTTTTGTGTTAATGATGAGAGTGTTGTTATCACTCACTGTTATCACTCCATTCAATATCACGATTGTAGTTATGAATGTGTGTGATACTGTGATTGTCCCCTGGAATAATGTCTTATTTTCAAATTTTAATTAATAATGATATTTGTTTTTGCTGTGTCAAGATTTCCGCTTGAAATCCTTGAGACTTTTAACGCCAGCATTAAATTACTAATGAACAAGCACTGTTCTGATTGCTTGTTTTTATGTAACAAAACATCTGACTCATCTGTGAAAGTGAAAAAACAACTAATTCTAAAACGGTTAATTCCAATACTTGATTCTGATTGGCTGGTTTCTGATAAGATGACGTACTAAATATCACGATAATCTACACACCTTAAATCAGTTTATATCAATCCCAGGTGAGTTACAGTGATTCAGCAGTATACATCTTTGAGGAAGGCGGTGGGAATACCATCCAGTGAGCATGTAGTAGATGAAGACATCCGCATTATGGTCTTGCGGAGGTCCTCCTCTTCAACTGTATGGAATGACACTTGTTATAAGCAGCTGTTGCGTTCTTAATAGTCTCTAGGTTTGTAGAGTTTCTGTTTTTTCTCCAGAACCGCTCTGCTCTGTGACAATGTTTCTTAAGTGAACGTGTGTGATCGTTGATCCAGGGTGTTGTTCTGGAAGAGCATTTCTTTTAAACCTTTAATGGAGCTACTATGTTGAGAGCAGACTCTACTTTAAAATTAAATTGTTGCACCATGTCAATCACTGAGGGAGTGACAAGTGAGGGGGGAGCAGATGTGAGATGACAGGGAAAGTCATTGGCGGCTTAAAAAAAACGTTTTTTATGGTATATTCTATGCTGTTTTTTTCTAGAGCTGTGAGTAGGGACTGAGTGACTCTGGCCCGGGTGGCGCTTGTAAATACACAAGTGCCCCCTATTCCCTTGTCACTCAGAACAGCTCTTCGCTAAGTAGCTATGCTAGTGGTTTTGACGTGATGTTCACAGACAGCTAAATCTGTTTCTCTATGTATTTGTTTGGCAAAAGTTGACAACATAACCCAACGCCTGACTGGACTGGTTGAGAAAACAAGGAACTAAGTACTTTCTCTAAATGATTTGGACTAGTTTCATGAGTTTCATGTTTCCATGTTTGTAACCGCTTTAGAAAAGCAATAAGCCACGCCAAGGTTATACCTTGTATTTTATAATGTCTGAGAGGGTCAGAGGCACGAGACGTAGTCTCACCACGCCTCTCAGCCATTATAAAATACATGGTAACCTCACACATCTAGTGGCTTATTGCTTTAGTATAGTAATAGTAGAATGTAAGAAACAGATCCATGTTTGACTCTTTAAGACCTTCGTGACCATTGTTTCCTCTATATCTGTCTTGCAGTGAAGAAAGCCAAGCTCGATGGACCCCAAGGTAAGTTCTCACTTTCTGTACTGTGGAGGCTAGGTGATGATGAGTGACATTCCCATCTATGCCATGTTAAGTAGGGTGATGGTTGTTTGGCACATTTACTCACAACGTCACATGATCATTGACTTCTTCTGATGTGCTCGCCTTATACCGCTACATCTTTCAATTGTATCGATGGAATTGATCACTAGGCCTTATATGACCTGATTGGTTAAGCGTTGAGTCGTTAAGTGATGTCTGACGTTAACATGTGGCGTGCAATCAATGTAAAGATGTTGATTTGTTTAAAGGGTGTCTCTGCATTGTCCCTTCAGTCTGATGAGTGCAAGCTCGTAACGTCAGCACTCAGTGGGTGCAATATTTAACACGTGTGTGTGCATGCACACACGCACGCACACGCACGCACACACACACACACACACACACACACACACACACACACACACACACGCTCACACAAAGTGGCATTCGTTGACCGTGACATTTCTTTCTTTCAGAGAAATTTAACACATACGTAACACTGAAGGTACAAAATGTTAAGAGCACCACCATCGCAGTTCGTGGCAGTCAGCCATGCTGGGAGCAGGACTTCATGTTGTGAGTCACACTTCCATAATTCTCCACTTTTGTATTTCAGCAGTTCTCAAAAGTTCCATGTCAGGGTACGGTATGTGTATTTAGCCACTGGCTCTTGTGCCAGGGAGTCAGGGACTCCCATACAACGTACGTGTTGTTAATGTTCATTACAAGTATTCCAACAATTCATATTTGTTTGAAAATAGCAGATGTATCGGTTAAAATGATTAAATAATTTAACTGGGGACCCAGCTGGAACACCCTCAAGGAGAGCCCTGGTGGTCCCCGGACCACAGTTTGAGAACCACTGTTCTATTTTAACAGCTTCATACACATGCCATCCTTCACCTGCTTCAATATACACACCATCATTCAAATCTATTCAAGTTATTAGTGTGGTTGCCTATAGGCAAGCAGACTATTGTTATTGCCGTCTATAGAGCATCGCAGTCCCGCCCCCTTTCATGACGACGCCAGGCCCAGGAAATAATTCCCAATGCATTTCCCCCATAGACATTTCAAAAAGTATTTATTTAAAGACCTTTTAAGCGTCGTACGAAGCCAACTAGAGTCGTGACAAATCATGACAACAAACACAATATTTTGGACCAAACAAATAATTACAATCTGCTGTTTTTTTCTTCTTTGTAATTATTTGTTCGGCTTTATTCGGTTTATTGTCATGATTTGTCACGACAAGAGTTGGCTTTGTCTTTAAATAAATACTTTTTGAAAAGTCTATGAACGGGGAATTATTTTCCGGGTCTCTCGAGGGGGCGGGACTGCGACGCTCTATTGCCGACTATTATAGTCGTTGAAATCGTTAAAAATGTTTCAATCCTGCAATAACTCTATTCTCCCCTGTGATTGGCCAGCGATTCGGAACTCTTCCCATGGCATTTGTGTGCTTTGCCCTCATCTGATTGGACAGTATACGGTGACATACCCAACTCAACGCTTCTAATTGAACAATAGGCAACCACACTAACAATTTCTAGTTTCTACTTTCTAGTTTATTTTGTTCTTTGTACTTTAAAATGTCAGTAACTCCACTTGAGTTTTCCATTTCAATGAGCATCTTGAACTGTGACGAGTCAAAGACCCCAAAAATTAAATAAAACATGATTTTGATCTGCTATTAAAATATTTTGATTAAATACTAGCTGTTCAAATTATGAATGACTAATTCATAATTAAATTCACAGACAGATAACTCAGCTGTCACCTCTCTGACTCAGGGTACACAGATGTTTGTATTACATTTCTTATTTTATTTTACCAGTTTAATTTATGCTTTCCAAAAAAAGGTATTTTTACTGGCGATGTCACAAATGTGTGGGTGTATTGAACTGCTCCAGCAGACTTCAGAGGCCAGATCAGTTTTTTTTTTATGATCAGTACTTTATTTTAGATTTTTTACAAACGCATAAAACAGAAAACCTACAATACAAACACAAGCAACAACAGCAGAGTACGTATTCATGGGTGGACAATTAAGATAGATAAGATAAACAAATAAAAATAAAGGAAAAAAAAGGAAAAATCTAATTAAAATGTGAAAATAGTTTACATTATTTACACGACCAAACGCAGCATCATCAACCGTATCATAATGTGTAGTAATACAATAAACAATCAAGAGGGCATTGCCTGACCATGGATCACACCAAGGGACCTGCAACATGACTGAGGAACACGTCCCACTTCCGATCATATTTAGGCCAGATCAGTTTTGATGTTTTCAACACCATCACCATCTGATGATAAAGACTGGAAGTTGCCCAAGCAGAAAAACATTCCCAAAGCAGAACAGATTGACAAAAATGTTTTCCTCATCTTTTTTAATTGGGTTTGGGTTTCGGCAGACATTCATCTGCCGAAAGCCATGATGAAAACAATACAGTTCTACCCCCCTCCCATCTTCTTCCTCCCTAGGCTCACTCTTCCTCTTTCACTCTCCCATCCACCTATCTCCCCCCTCTCCTCTTCTATGAAGCCACAGCCCAAGTCAGCCATTTGGCAGATTACTTCCCTGGCTCTCAGAGTAGAAAGAGAATGATGTGTTTTCAAAGCCGCCTATTATTAGGATTTGATTCACTTGGGAGAGCATTTTTTCCTGCAGAGTGCACATAGCGTTTGCCCAGCTCAGTGTAGGAGGGGATATTGAACATGCTTTGAAAGTAATATATTTGAACACCTGACTGTAGCTATAATATTATATTGTTGCTGGCGGGCAGAAATCTCACAATTTCAACTTTTTTGTCATAAATAATGCTTCATCGGAGTAGTGGGACAAATAGGCTCAGAGGTCCCTGCTATGTGTCAAGGCTTATGGAAATGTTTTCAAATTTTGACTTTTTATGATTTCTTTCATAAATGTAGGCCCTACTTGATCACACTACAGTGTCACACAACAGTTTCAAGCTGGCAGATCTACATGCTTGTAGATCTGCTATTTTTTTTATTTTGTTTTGGACATAGGCTATAGAAGATAGATGTTTCCACCCAAAAACAATCCACTTTATTTGCCTTGGGGAAAATGTGTGTTATTTATGTAAGGTCTGTGTATCTCTCTCTCTCTCTCTCTCTCTCTCTCTCTCTCTCTCTCTCTCTCTCATCTCCCTGTCCCCGTGTTCCGTGCAGTGAGATAAACCGTCTGGATCTGGGCCTAACGGTGGAGGTATGGAATAAAGGCCTGATCTGGGACACCATGGTGGGCACCTTATGGATCCCCCTGCACAGTATACGACAGTCCAATGAGGTAATTGGACTCTCTCTCTCTGACCCAGTTAGGATTCTGCCCCCTAACCCCCCCCCCCCCCCCCTCCCATCCCCCAACCCTCCCTGGATTACGCAGTATGTGCATGTGCAGTGCACCCCAATACCAAAACGTATTGGTATGTTGTACAGTTATGTATATTTTCAGAGCCTTCCCATTTCATGAATTGAAGTGGAAGCCTATATTATATGAGAGCAATATGAAACTGTAACAAGTTATGCAACTGGACAGTAGGACAAAGACGTTTTAATGAAAAATAGTGGATTAAGAACCTCGACACGGATTTTCCTGGAGGTTTAAACATGCCTAAAATCAGATCTTGAACACAACAAAACTTAAACTCAGGATTAAACTGGAGAAATCTAAAAGTTATTGGATCAGACTTCCTTCGGATACATGGCGAATGCATTTATTCCTTGCACTGAAGTTTTTTAATTCCCCCCCTCCCAACCCCCAACCCTCCCTGGATTACGCAGTATGTGCATGTGCAGTGCACCCCAATACCAAAACGTATTGGTATGTTGTACAGTTATGTATATTTTCAGAGCCTTCCCATTGCATGAATTGAACTGGAAGCCTATATTATATGACTGCAATATGAAACTGTAACAAGTTATGCAACTGCAGGTTATGAAAGAACAAAGGGCCAGGACTTGTAGTAACTTACAAATAACGATGACTGATTAATACTGCCAAATAAGTACCGAAAATTATATTAAATTGTATAATGAATGAACATTCTAATTTAATTTGTGCGTAACCAGCTAAATAGAATTACAATCCGAGTACTTAGATGACTTTGAGCTTGGAAACACAGTCTGTGTCGTATTGATTTACCAATTGGCACAGCTCAAGTTTAGCTTAAAGCTGTAATCCGTAAGATCTATGCCCTTCCCGGGATTTCCGGGATACTGACCTAAGGTGGAACACACGCTTGCTCAGGGGAGACATTTCTTTGTTGAGCTGCAGTCAATACCGATGGGCTATATGCACACAGAATAACTCTTCCGACAGTACTTCCAGGCCGCTTCCCTACTTCCTTCACAGGTGTTACCGATTATACTAATTAAGGCTCTGTTCCATTTGTTTCATATTTTCTATTTGCATATTTTTCTTCATAATACCTAATTTGCATATTTAAATACAATTTCAGAAAATGTGTAATACAATAAATCATTGCCATCGTGTAAGTAATCAACTGGGAAAGTTTCATGGTGATAACTACTGTATTAATTACATTTTTACCTATTCACCTATCACGTACTGTACTGTAGGTGAAAATAACCAAATGTGTGATAAATATGAAAAATCTACTACTGTGAAAGTGTTATCATATTAATTTACTTATATTGATCCTATAAACAATTTAATATAGGTATGGTTTTGCCACTCAATTCATAATTAACGTTCTAATTTTGGAGGTCTGGCTCATGGACTAAAAGCTGGTTCTGAACTGAACCGGTTCCCAATCGGTGCAAAAGGGGCCTCAGAGTTACACACCCATACGGGCCATTTGGAACCCATTCAAGGACACTTTGAGACCCACTAGTGTAGCAGAGTGTTTCCAGTGAGCCAACATGCGCAGTAGCAGCAGCAGTACCAGTACCATGACTCTTTCTCTCGTATGACAAGAATGGAACAGAGCCTTCATTAGTAATCAGTGGTAACACTTAATAGGGAAGGGGCCCAAGTTCTTTCCAAAATGGCATGTGTGCATAGAGCCCATTGTCAACCAGTAGTGTTCATAACTGCAAATGTACAAGTTATATTGTATTAACATACTCTACCATGCAGATAAAGATGCACATATTGTTTTATTCACATAAAAAAAGTTCCGTATTGCATCTTTAAGCTTCACAAAAAATCGGACACACCTAAAGGGTAACATTTCTCTTTTCTCTTTCCTCTTTCATGTAAAAAGTACAAAGTAGTAGTACCACATGTTCAGCATGACAACACTTGACTTTCAGTAGTGCTGTTATACAAATACCATGGATGCATAACAGTGTAGGCATGTTTGAAGAGTGCAAAGGAAAAAAACTCACTCATTTAGGGACTAGTATTTATACAATATATAGGCTACTGTGTAGGCTAATACTGTATTCAGGTTATACTGTAGCACCATATTATGTTCATTTAATGTGAATAATAATTTTAATGTTACAATTTAGCAAAGACACGTTTATCTTAGATGCTGTGTAGACCTAACTGTGTAGACCTGACCTATCTCTCCCCGTGTCTGTCAGGAGGGTCCAGGCCAGTGGTTGACCATGGACTCCAACGTGATCATGGCTGAGAATGAGATCTGTGGAACCAAAGACCCCACCTTCCACAGGGTGCTGCTGGACACCCGCTTTGAACTGCCTCTAGGTTAGCCCACCCATTCATACACAGTAAAAAAACATGGCGCCAAATGGACCCATGAGGGATTTATTGTTGTTCACGCCTTCACTGTAAATTATGCACTGGGATTAACCTTTCAAGCATAAATAAAGCTTTTTGAATGAATTAATTTACTGCACCTTTCAAGTATGCCTTTGACAATGTGTGTTGTTGTTGTGTCCTGCAGACATTCCGGAGGAAGAAGCCAGATACTGGGCCAAGAAACTAGAACAACTAAACGCCATGAGAGACCAAGATGTAAGGACATCAACTTCTTACTCCTTTTTAAATTCCATTTCATCACCTTCTCTCCACTCTCCTCTCCTTCTCTCCACTCTCCTTTACTCTTCCTCAACCACACCTTCCTTTCTCTCTTCACCCTTACTCCTTTTCTCACTCACTCTGTTCCCCCCCAAAGCTTCCTCCACCTTTTCTCCTCATTTTAGCCATTCTCCGCTCCATCTACTGTAGTCTCAATATTCCCCTTTCCCTGCTCCCACATGCTCTCTCTCTGTAATTGCACTCTATTGGAAAATGAGTTGGTTTTTCTTTCTCTTTTCTTTTTTTTTGCGAGCAATCAATACTTTTGCAAGAAGTGGCGGGCCTCGTATATTGTTTTTTCACCCTTTTTTTTAACGCTTTTTGCCTTTATTGATAGATGTACAGGACACGGGGAGGGAGATAGGGGGAAGATACGCAGCAAAACTTGTCAGGATCGGGACTTGAACCTGCGACACGCTTTCATGCTGGATTACCAGCATGGGTGCCTGGACCGTGAGACCGGCCCAGGCCTCGTGTTCTTCTGACCTGTTATTGTGATCTTGCTGTTTCAGTATGCCTACCAGGAGCAGCAGGAGAGACCGTTACAAGCCCCGTCTACACAGTGCTGTGAGTGTCACCACCATCACACTGGACAATATGTCGTCGCTGTCGTTCAGAAACCTCACATCTCCATATTCTAACTTTTAGTTTTTGCCCTATCGTCACACAAAAAGCTTCAAAATGAGCAGATCCGTAAGCTCTAAACGTGGTGCAAAAGCGACACATTGTGAGCTTGTAGATCTGCTACTTTTGATACTTTTGAATTTTAATCCTGAAAAGTAACTGTTTTGGACATAATGAGGTTTCCCCCCTGACAGAGATGATATCGATGTTATATTGATATTGTGGTACTGAGGTATTTGGTGTGCGTTGCGTGCGTGCGTGCGTGCGTATATTTTGTGTCCATATTGCCCAGCCCTACTCAAAAATTAACTTCAAAAATTGCAAAAGTAGCAGATCTGCAAGCTGGAAACACAGCATAAAGAGACGCGGTTTGAGCTTTGAGCTTGACTTTTCGGTGCTGTAATGTAATCATGTAGGAGTGAGGCATTCATTTAGGAAAAAACACAAAAAGTTAGAATGTGGAGATGAGAGGTTTCTGCCCGACAGTGACGATATATTCCTATCCTCACCTCCTACACTCCTTCCTCCCACTCCCATGTTCCCCTTCAACTTCTCTGAATATTTTTACACACCTGAGTCCTGACACCTCTCCTCTTCGCTCTTCCTACGTTGTCCTCCTGGACCTGACTCCCCCTGGTTGTTGGAAAGAATATATATTCATAAAAGTCTCTTGTTAATACTTAACATTGGTTCAATATTTATAAAACCCACTCACACACTTAACCCCATTTTAAAACCTTTTAAAAAATAGCAAACATTGCCGATCTACGAGCTCACGATGCTGTGAACTTGTCGTTCACAACGTGTGCAACAAAGTAGGGCAATAAAAACAAATTAAGTAAAATAAAAACGCTCTGGTTAAGGATGGTGGGAGGGAGACAGGAACGCTGACACGACTATTTGTTGCCCACTGCTCAGCGTCGCCTGAGCAGTGATGATTGAGGGCTTGTGTCTAGTAGTCTACTGTCTGTCTGTCTGTCTGTCTGTCTGTCTGTCTGTCTGTCTGTCTGTCTGTCTGTCTGTCTGTCTGTCTGTCTGTCTGTCTGTCTGTCTGTCTGTCTGTCTGTCTGTCTGTCTGTCTGTCTGGTGGTATGTCTGTCTGGTGGTATGTCTCTGTCTGTATGTCTGTCTGCCTGCTGACGATGACAGGATGGGGCTCAGGTGGAGGAGGTTGTATGGTAGAAATCTGTGGAGGCTTACTTAGCGGAGTGGGTGGCTCAGATGTGTGTGTCTCTGTGCGCGCATCGATGGTTCTGTGCTTTTACTGTGAGTCACACGGTGTGTGCGTGTGTGCGTGCGTGCGTGGATTGTCCTAAAAACATGCCTTTGAATCTCTCACTCATTCTGCTGTGTTTAAACCGTTTTAGTTAATTCACCCCCACCTCTTATTTCCTTTGTGTCCTTGTAGGTAACTGGAGTCTATGGGGAGAACAGCAAAGTAAGTTCCTCTCACACAATTTTCTATTATTAACATGTGAATCATTATCTGTGTCCCACCTCATTTACTATAGTCTTCTTTTCTGTGTTTTACCGTCTGTGACCAAACTCATATCAGCTGGTACAAGTATTCTGCCGAGGGGTGTGAGACACAATACAGCCTCACTGAGTTGTTTTGACTATTTATTCCATTCTTCCCAAATAAGACCAACATGGTTTTGACAATCACAGAAAATTATTATTTGAATACACTATCTATAATGTTTATCAAGAGGACCATCTAGCCCATTTAGACCTGAGGCTGATTCTAAAAACGCCTTCTGAAAACCTTAGGTTACTAAAAAAATATAAAATGTTGCTATGTGAGACACAGAGGTGTATGTATGTGACACAGAGGGCGCCGCCGGCATTAAAGGTAAAACAACGTATAGGTAGCTAGGGATGGGTATCGTTGGGATTTTTGTGAATCTGGTACCGATTCCGTTTCTGCTTATCGATTTCCTAACGGTTCCCTATTTCGGTTCCAAATGGTAATAACTAAAATAACTATTAAAATAATAGGTCAAATGTTTATTTAACAAAAAGTTAAATAGGCATGTATTGCCTTAGTCAATTTAAGACATGAGTAATGTAATGACTAGAGTAACATATCCTTTATTCAACAATAACAAAATAAAGCCTATCTCAGACTGAGGAACACTGCAAGTCTGCAACACAGTGAACACACACACACACACACACACACACACACACACACACACACACTTTAAAAAATATATTATTAGGCCTATATGTGCTTGTGTACAATTCAAACTGTAGAATTGGTTATTGTCATAAACAGAAGTGAGTCTTTCCTTTTCCATGTCACGGACAGAAGTGATTCCTTCTTTCAATTTTCCAACTGCTTGCGTTGGGAGTGCAGACATAGCCATTAATTAGCAACTCTGTACAGCCGTGAGAGACTGCCTTTGATGTGTGTGCGGCCGTTCACTGATCACTCAGCTGCGCGTTATTGTCTCACTGATTGACTGACTGAAGCGCAGACGTTATCCCCCAAACGATCCCCCCACCCCCCACGTCCCCTGTCAATGCTGCATAGAGAGAGAGAGAGAGAGAGAGAGAGAGAGGGAGAGAGACGCTCGCTGCAGCTACACCTTACAGTGTTTCAGGATTTCAGGTTTCCGTATTTTGATGTTAAATAAATAAAACATTTGCGCGTGACTGCGCACGTCTGTAGGAACCGATAGTTAGAACC
The DNA here is from genome assembly GCF_964188405.1 of Protomyctophum parallelum. Taxonomy (NCBI): domain Eukaryota; kingdom Metazoa; phylum Chordata; class Actinopteri; order Myctophiformes; family Myctophidae; genus Protomyctophum; species Protomyctophum parallelum. The sequence continues at coordinate 38,392,604 of NC_139701.1, forward strand.
AAAATTGTATTAATGTAATGGGTACACGGTACCCATGCATGTTCGGTTCGGTACCTGCTTGGTCCAGAGGTTCGGGACCCACTACCTAAAACAACGTATAGGTAGCACTAGGTCTAAATGGGCTAGACCAGGGGTCCCCATACTTTTTTGACTTGAGAGCTACTTTCAAAATGACCAGCTCAACAAGATCCACTGACCAAAATAATTATTATCCCTTTGCTGGAAATAGTTACAGTACATAAGACACACTTAGAGGGGCGAAATGGAATTGGTAGTCTTTCTTATATATATAACTTTATAATGCTACTGACGTTTGTGTGTGTGCAACACTCTTGAAAACAATGTATTTCATTGTGGATTTGAGCTGACAGGCTGCATGGGGGTCCATCCATGGACCCCCAATGGCCTGTAACTCTGAGTGGGTAACCGGAAACCTCGCCTCAAAATACGCTAGCCCGGCGGACCACTCGCCCACAGCTGGGGACCACTCGCCCACAGCTGGGGACCACTCGCCCACAGCGGGGGGCCTCTCGCCCACAGCTGGGGGCCTCTCGCCCACAGCTGGGGACCACTCGCCCACAGCTGGGGACCACTCGCCCACAGCTGGGGGCCACTCGCCCACAGCTGGGGACCACTCGCCCACAGCTGGGGACCACTCACCCACAGTGGGGGACCACTCCCCCGGGTCGCCCCCGCTTAGTGACAACAAACTACAACAGCCCCTAACATTAAGTTAGGAAGTAAAAAAAACCCAGTTATAATGACGGAGACTTGAGCCACGAGAGGCACGCTTTAACCGACTCAGTGCCGTTCGAGATTTGTGGGTCAGACCATTCCGAGCTTGCCAGATTGACCCGGGGTGAGTGAACTTTGGTGGTCAGACATACGTGGGTCAGACCATTCCGACATCGCTGTATTTGACCCAGGGCGAGTGTGTTTTAGGGGGCGACTGTGCTTGTATTCCTCTGAGAGTAAACACATTTGTACACTCTCAGAATTATGGGGGGTCTTTGAAAAGTAGACCGTTTACAAACCACTGAGGTATAGACCATTGACCAGTGGCCCCCTTGTTGTGTCTGCGGTGCAGACGAGGACCCAGACAGCGCTGTGGATGACAGGGACAGCGACTACCGCAGTGAGACCAGTAACAGCATGCCTCCTCCCTACTACACCACCTCCCAGCCCAACGCCTCCATGCACCAGTACCCCATGAGGCTGCAGCAAGACGGACAGTCCTACAGCGAGGACTATGACCAGACAGCCATGAGGTATCACTTAAACCCCCTCATCTACTTCGTTGAGTTCCCCAGGGCTCTATAATAGACCCTCCCCCCCCCCCCCCCCCTCTGTACAGTCAAATCACTTTGCTGACAATAGGCGATCTATAATGTTCACCCCCAGAATATGGATGCCTGTTGGGTTCATGTGATTAACCAATCAAGGGGGTGGAACTTACACAAAAGCTACTGTTATGTGGGAACACGCCCACAACATTTACATGAGAAAAGCATGTACAGGCACCCATATGCTTTGTCCACGCAAACACACATATATACCCGAGTGATTTCCTTCTCTTGCCTCTTTGGCCTTGCCTACTGTATCTGCAGGATGAAGGGAAGCACACAAGGAGATAATAATCGGTAATGTGTTGAATATCACTCATTTTCTAAATAATTTGCTTATTATACTAACTTGACTTGGATTTTTTAAACCTGGCTAGCCTGCATATCAACGCTGTCCGGCAGAAACCTTTTAATCTCCATATTTCATATTGTCTCTGTCAGGTACGTGGAAACGTCCAAAATGTCCAAAACTGTTACTTTTCAGGATTCAAATTCGAGCTTGTGGATCTGCTACTTTTGATTATTTTGTGTGACGCTGTAGGATGATCAAGTAGGACGTTAATTTACCAAAAAACTAAAGAATAGAATAGAATATGGAGATAAGAGGTTTCTGGCCGACAGCAACCACTGCTCAGCTCCTTCTGCTTTCTTCTGTGTTTTGTGTACTTGTTACACAGGCCTGTACAGTATATGCTGTGGGCCTAGTAAAGTACATGCTGTACATGAAAACATGTTGTCCCATGGTGAGCTTCCTCTGTAGAGAATAACTTTGTCCCCACTGTATACAGGCTTTCTCTGTGTGCCACAGAATGCTTTAAAGCAGGTTGCGTATCAAGAGAGCATTTCTGCTGGTATGGGCGAGTGTCTTTGTGTATGAGTGAGTGGATGGGTGTGCAATGCACCAGACTTTAAATGTGATGTAATATAATATTTTGCAGAAAAAACTCACCGTACATCGTCAAAGTATAAATAAAGCTGAACTGGGCATATCGTCTCTGTCTCTGTCCAAAACATTTCAGGATTCGAAAAACTAAATTGCAGATCCACAAGCTCGAAACGTTGATCTTGCGGACGTTCTACTGTTGTACAGTATGATCAAGTAGGGCGTAAAAAACACAAGTTAGTTAATTTGGAGATAAGAGATTTCTGCCCGACAGCAACGATACAGTATGTACAGTTTACAGTCCCGGCATTTATTTCTCCCCCCCCCCCCCCCCCCCAAAGTGGTTAAGTCTGGTCCGAGCCGTCTTTGAAAGGTTTTTGCACTGAGCTCAACTGATGCTCCTCTCCTAACCTCTCCCCCAAACCCCTCCCTTCCTCCTTCCTCCCTCCTTCCTTCCTCCTCCTCTCGCCCAGACGCAATGATAGTTTAGACTCGGCCACCAACGGGTGCGGCAGCGATGTCGACTCGGGCTCGGGGTCGAGCCAGCGCACCAGCCGTCAGTATTCACTAGACAGTAGGCATTCCTTCTCTGATAGGTGGGTCTCTGCACCTCCTCCTCCCCCTCTCGCTCTGGCCTGTGACTCCGTCTCGCTGTGACGTCAGTGGTGGACTTGTCCCGTCCTCCTCGCTCGCTGTGCTTGCATGCTTGTGCTCTAAGTTACCCTCCTCTTCTCTGTTTATATGTACAGTACACTATTATATTCATATATGTACAGTACAGTATTTTGTTATTTACATGATTTTATCTTTATCTTTAACCTGTTGCGTCCTGTAACTAAATATACTGTGCACCCGGTGACAAATGTGCCAGAATCATGCCCTTTCTTTTCCATTGTATGTTTGTGAAGTTCCGCACTGTTCTGTGTGTGTGTGTGTGTGTGTGTGTGTGTGTGTGTGTGTGTGTGTGTGTGTGTGTGTGTGTGTGTGTGTGTGTGTGTGTGTGCGCGCGTGCGCGCGTGTGAGCGCATGCGCGCGCATGTGTGCGAGCGTGTGTGTCTTTATGCGGACCATGCCCAGGCATATGCCTTGTGGGCCGACCAATTAATGATGAGGTAATCAGTAATGATCAGAACATGGAGGGATGTTATTCAGTAAAAGTGTTGGTATCTGCTATCCGCATGCTATAGTTGTGGTGGGCCTGTCTAGGCTAAAATGTCAGGGCCGAATTTTTTACCCAGTTCCAGCCCTGATGCGGACCACAGTAAACCAGGAGAAATAAAAGAACAGTGTCATATTTATATGGTTAAGAAAAATAATAATTTCTAAGGTTTGGGTTACAATTTGGAAAAGTGAGGTGTGGTGTGGTCGTGATTCAGGTTAAAGAGAGAGAAAGAGAGTCGGTGTGAGTATGCCTCGAAGGGGCTAATTGTTAGTTATTGCTCAGCTGAGCTAATGTGTGGGCCTGTGGGTCTCCTCCATCGTATATAACAATGCGTTTGTGTGTATCTGCTTCTGTGGCAGTCTGTTATTACTGCCTGTTGTTGAGAAGAGCCCTGTGCCACAGTAAATAATTATACAGCTATATCTCTCCCTCCGAAGCAGAACAAATCAGGGAGCCTTCAGCTCAGAGACATGCATCCTCCTATACTACAATTTAGTATTCTTTTACTTAGAAAAATGACCCAAAGTAAAATAAAGTCTCTTTCCCACTGTTGCCTTTGTTGGGACATGCACATGTGAGATTTTCATATTCCGTTGCTGTCAGGCTGAAACCTGCTATGTCCAAAACTGATACTTTTCAGAATTCAAATAAAAAAATAGCT
>NC_139701.1:38399152-38581652 GCF_964188405.1 Protomyctophum parallelum
AGTCTTATTAATCTTCAGTGTTTGACTCAGTTCTTGATGGAAAGACTAAACATTATGTAGACAAGAGGTGAAATGTGTTTGTTGCATTTTGGGTCTGTTTGTTTATGTTGGGAACACTTATAAACATTTGAGGATAACAGATTTATGATGTGGCAATAAAGTAGTTATTTTCCATATACCAATTAAGTTTGGGGTTAGGGTTAGTTTTAGTTTACTCGTTGATGGGGATACATTTTTGACAAATTAACTTCCAAATGATTACACAATCTATATTCATATATGCACATTACACAATCTATATTCATATATGCACAATCAAGTGTGGCAAATATTTCTCCATTCTTTGCCAGTTTCCCAAAGAGAGAGATCATGGAGCCTGGTCCTGCTAGGGCCAAGGCCAACTGGCTCCGACTCTTCAGCAGAGTGCGACTTCAGCTACAAGAAGTAAGGTTTATGTGTACATGCGTGTGCGTGTGCGTGTGTTTATGTTTACTTATGCACCTGTGTGTACACTTGTAGCCTACTGTATGTGTTCATATTATGTGTATGTATCCATGTGATCATAAGTGTGTTAGAATGTGTTTCCTGTTCTCTTTCCTCCTTTGACTCACTACTGTCCTGTTCTCTTTCCTCCTTTGACTCACTACTGTATTTGAGTTCACTGACTTTGCTTGTCTTATTGGTTTTCCGAGCTTAAAGTATGCTGACCTGTTGATAGCTGTGGTTTGTCTTAGTCGTGTTAAGTCTCTGTATTTGTTATGATAGTTTCTGTTTACCCCGTCTCGTATGCCATCTCATTATTTTCTTTTCAGTTGTTCGTTGTGATTTGCATGTTGTCCATTCTGATTACCAAGGGCTGGAGTGGACGCTCAGGTAGGTGTGATCAATCTATGGAGTAATTAATTAGTCAGATATGACTGTCTTAAGGCTCAGAGTTGAATTGGGTAGACAGCAACCTGTTGTGGGTCTAATGGCGTTTTCTTTAAGCACTATATGCAACTTTTTTAATGAAAAAAATGTTAATGTTGTCCAATCTTTATGGTAGGGTATGTTAATACAATATAACGTGTACAATTGGGGTGGTTGTATTTTGTCTCCCTGTTCTTCTATTGAGACATTTAGATCGTCATGTCTCACCTATAGACACAGGATCTGACACTAATTTTGACCTGATGGTCAAGATTCAATTTATCCCCTGAGCAATCAGGCAGGCTCTATTAGCTCAAAGGTAAAAAAGAAACAGGGTTCAAATCCGGGGTAGAAGAGGAAAATTACATAGTGCAGCTTTAAGCTGATAGAGGCCAGTTATTGGGCCCCCTGAGCATCAGTATGACGTACGTATCAGCACTGCGTGTGTCATTTTCAGAGCAGCCAGCGAGACAAAGAGCATGTCTTTCTATAATAGAGCAGATAGAATTAGAAGAATGATTACACAGATAGTCATCTGACAGTAATCCACTTTTACTACGCTTCTCAAATGCTGAGACCACACCGCTGACGTCAATAAGTAGGACATACCCAGTTCGTGGAAGACGTACTTGGATGTTATACTTAAGTAAAAGTAGCAATACCATATATTTTCATTTGTTCAGCTATACGTAACACAAAATTAAAGTTATCATAAAATAGTATTGAAGTAGATATCTACTGACAATTTCACAGGACCTCTATTCAATCTTCAATATAGAGGTTTATTTTGTGCAGAGCATAAACAAGCAATGGTCAGGATCTGACATGACACCACTGACATGACACACAGACGGCCACCTTCCCTTCTCATGTAATTCTTAATTTTATGGAATATGAACCATCTTGTTACTATGGTTGTGTTCATTTTCTGCAAGTCATGTCTAGCCGGTGTACCTAAATACATACAGTACATGTCTGAGAATCCGTTTTCCCACAGCTCACAGAGTAGTTCACTGTGACCTAGCCAAATAACTAATCTGTCTCTTGTGCTGTGAAGTTCGCTGTGACCTAGCCAAATAACTAATCTGTCTCAGGTGCACGATTGGTCTCCTATGATAGACCTTCCCTGAAGTGTTTGTTAGTCTTTCTCAATAATAGTTGGAACTCTTACTCTTACAGTAAGTATGTAGTAAAAGTAAGACAAATATCATTACTCTTTAGCTTTAGCTCTTTTTTTAAATACATTCTGTGGCTACTGGCTAAGTAGGCCTAAGTTTTAGTTGAGTAAAATTACAAAAGTACTGGCATCAAAATATACTTTTACCGAAGTAAAAAAAACTAACACCCCTAATAGTAGTGGCGTAAAGTAAAAGTAGAAGAATAAAGGTTTTTTTTAACAGTTTTACGAGTTTTACTGTGGGATAAAAACATCCCAATCCCCATTTGACTGCCTAATTTTTGAGTGATGCTAGCCACTCCTATAGACAGCGGACGGGCGTGTCCGTCAGTCCTAGCACGGAAATAGCGTTTGTTCACCACACACACACACAAACACACTCTGGAAACCCTTTCAGTCTTAAAATTAGTGATGGGAGATTAATCGGCAAACACATCTCTATCGGCCGATTCTAGTTGTTTTTAGATGAATCGGCATCGGTTCAATTAATCAATCAGACCGATTAATTAATCGTTCCGATTAATCGGTCTGTCTTTACAGATAAACAAGCCCAAAGTAACAGCTTGAACAAGCTCACAATATTAAATATAAAGGTATTAAAGTTAAATCTGACTTGCCTAAGTGCAGTGCAGTGCAGATACCCTGTTACATGTATTTTTCAGAATGGACAAAATGATTATAATCTTAATACAGAATGAGATCATATCGACATCGGTAATATCGGTTATCGGCCATAACATCAATTAATTATATCGGATATCGATATCGGCACATCCCTATTTAAAATATATAAAAAATGCGAATTAAACAATGAAAACATAACTTGTGTAACTAAGTGTTAATGTAAAGTAAATACTTAGTTAATGTACTTAGTTACGTTCCACCACTGTAAGTACCACATGTGGTGAAAGAGTGAGAGAGGGAAACAGCACAGTACTATATCTTATTTCATCTTTTCACCTCATGTTATTTAATCATTTGTGAATTTCAGAGACAAGGCGATAGGCAGTCGCTATGGTAGCAGCTAGAAGGGAATGGAATAATGACACAGTTTCATAACAGTGTCATAGCGTTATTCCACCATACAACACACACTATACTGTGTGTGTAAGTGTATATATATATCCATGATATATATTACACACACATACACATGCGCGCGCCCCCACACACACACACACACACACACACACACACACACACACACACACACACACACACACACACACACACACACACACACACACACACACACACACACACACACACACACACACACACACACATAAGAGGTTTCTGCCTGAAAACAACATGTAAACAAAGTCTCTTTTGTAAGTATACACACTGGCAACCCATGATTGAAAGTGCAACAGTGTGGGATTTCTCGCTTCCACTTACCACCGCTGTAATGGATGTCTCTCCACCACCTCTGTCTTTCTCAACAGGCCAGAGGAGAGAGCGTTGGGATTTGTTCGCTGCTCCTGTCAGCAGGGTACGTACAGTAACCCAGACTCTCTTACTGTCAATGGACCAGGAGGCTCTCAGATCAACCAGCTTGCAAGGAATCTTGCATTTGTGTAGTTGCACATATGCACTGAAATCCCATGCTGCTAATAGTATCTTACTAATGTATGCATTTCACAGTGATTTTACGTGTGTGTGTGTGTGTGTGTGTGTGTGTGTGTGTGTGTGTGTGTGTGTGTGTGTGTGTGTGTGTGTGTGTGCGTGTGCGTGTGCGTGTGCGTGTGCATGCGATTCTCAGGGTGGGCGGTGCTTTGTACAGCATAGACAGCATGCCTGACCTCAGGAAGAGGAAAGCTATGCCGCTGGTCAGAGACTTGGTGAGGGCTCAGAACAACCCATATCTCTTGTAGTTACTCCCCCTGTCTCATAAACATGCCCTTCTGTATGTTCTGTGATTCTCTTCTTCCTGCTCTTCTATCATCCTGGCGTTGGAGCCTCTTTGAGTCCTCTCTCTGTACTGTTTGCATCCACTGTGTATGCATGCTTGTTGACGACAGGTTTCTGCGCTGTGACCGCCTGCGAGGCTGCAACTCCACCGGGGCCAGCCATAGAGTAGGCTAGGGATCTTCTGCAAACTGACACTGGTGTATGCTTGAAGCTGTCATTAAACAGGCCTTATGACCCTCACTGATGTGACAATTCTACGCGAGATGCTTATAAATAATGCAGAGGGCGTTTTTTGCATTTAAAACGGACATTACACGTAATGCAGAAACATTTCAATTCATATTTTAGAGATGTTATATAAGATGGGTTTAGTTTTGACGTCAACGGAACTGACGGCCAACAAACAAGCAATGATTATTTACCCAAAAACCCTGGGGAACTAAAGTGAAACAGACATCTGACAGACCATCTGACGCAGTGAGGAGGCACTACTCCAGTCGTCTGCCTGAATTTGCACACTGACTCGTTTTATGTTTGTGAACACCGAAAGCCCATCTAAAAGCCGATCATTGTGAGCCTGCAGATTAGTTATTTTTGGCAAGTGACACCGTAGTATAACAGTATTAATTAAAGCATTATTTATTGTCCTAGACAGGGTAGGCCATAACAGATCACATCAGGGTCAAATATGATATCCTCAACCAGTCTTTGTGACCAATTGTCTGCGATGGCCCTTTTACTGTGGTCCATACTGATAGCCGGTGAGACAGAACCGTGGCATTGAGAGAACGTGCCTGTATTGTAATCCCTGGAGCGGCCTCTCGGCCACGGAGGCAACCCCACCTGCTGGGGAAGTCTCAGACACTGTCCAGTACACTCTCCTGTCAGAGCAGGACTCCTGGGATGTGAAACTCACGACACATTGATGGCAGTCCGCTCCTTGTTTTCCTCCTTCCTCGACCAACCCCTCCATTGATCTGAGTTCTCCGGCTGAGTTCATGATCACCCATCTTGCCACACTTCTACTTTAGATACTCTACTGAGTTTACTTTAGCTTTCCACTGCGCTGGACCGCCCTCATAGTACCCCCTCATTCTGGAGGTGATCGTCATAATAATAACACAGGCCATGAAGCCTGCCGTGACTGGCTGTCTAAACCAGGGGTTCCCAAAAATGTAATGTCAAAAAGCCATCAGGGGAGGGAAATCTCTGTCACACTGCACTAGTGACTCCTACAGGTTCGTCCGGCACCTCCCCTAATGATATGGCAGGGACTACAGGGGGGAATTGGGAATTGTATAATAATCACAAAGAAAATGAATGAAAAAAAGGAATAAAACAAAGAAAATATGTGAGAATTACTTTGGCGATAACCTGACATATAACCATCATTGAAGCGGATAACCTCTGCTTCAATAATGCAAACTACAACAAGGTATCCCATCGGACAGACATTATTTACCCTGTAACATCTGTGGTGTAACCTGTTCCTTCATTTTTTTACATTGAAAATTGAATTGAATCAGGGTTTTAAATGTTGTATCTGATAACCGTGTCTCATGTCTCAGGACTCAATAGCATTTCACTTTTGGGGAAATGAATCCCACTACATTGGCCCTGTTCCTAACAGCATAATGTCTTCTCCCCCCCCCCCCCCCCCCCCCTCCCCCCTTTCTGCCTGCCTGCTGCCACAGGCTATGGTGAGTAACACGGATGCTGGTTTGTTTGTTTGTCAAAAGCTATTGTGTGTCACCACTCCTCTCTAAGGGAGCGCTTTCAATTCCGCCACAGTCATTTTATCGTCTGCTGTAATCACAGAGAAGAACATCGCCAGACAGGCCTGTAATGATGACACACTGCATGCCTCAGAGACAGAGGCAGACTGACATTTGTCTTAATCACAGCTAAGCTGACTGATATTGAAGCGTGTTATCTGGAGCAGCGATTCCCAACCTGTGGAGCGGGCCCCGCTCCAAATAATTGTCAAAACAGTAAACACGTATACTATACTGTATTATGATAGTTCCATTGACCAGATGTGATCAATGGAACTATGGTCAGATTGGTGGGCCACGAGCGCTTTTGAGGATTATCTAGCACAATGGTTGTGAAAATAGCAGATTGCAAATTTGTGAGACTTTGTTAGTTGTAGATTGGTTATTTTAACAATTCTTGCCTCTTTAATATATAATTGGACAATTTGGCCAATGTTTGAGCAGTATTTATAATACAGTTTGTTGATTACTTTTGATTACTTAGAGTTTTATTTTCACTCACTCCCTCCTTGTTTTCTCCCGTGCAGTCGTTGGTGCAGAACTCCAGGAAGGCAGGCATCACATCAGCTCTGACGTCTAGCACCCTGCACAATGAAGAACTGGTCAGTCACAATGACTCACAATGACTCGTTCAGAGACTCTGTCATCACAGTCATGTAGAAATGTGTCTGAAAAGATAGATGTTCAGGACTTTTTTCTAGTCATGGCAGCATTTTTATGGGTCTGTCGTGAGTGACTGAGTAAATATCACTTATATATTTATTTTACGTTTCCGACAATTTCTTTTATTATTCTTATTATTTATTATTCGTTTTTTTTTTTAAATAGACTTATACCATATCTGCTATATATGCTATATATATTAGGGCCGGGACTTTAACGCGTTAATTGCGATTAATTAACTACAGAAAAGGTTTCAGAGCAGGCAGTCGGACCGATATAAACGGCGCACCAAACAGCCTCCAGTGCATTCATTGCGTGCCGTCAGTCAGACAGACAACAACACACCACCATTCACCCAAAGGAATGAAGAAGCCGCTTCGTCTTTTCCCCATAAATGGAACATTGTGGAATGCATTGATTTCTCCCCAAAACTCCCCAGATAGCTCATTCCACTCACTGTTTTGATTGATTTTATTCGATCATCTTAGTGCCCCCCCCCTAATAAAGTAGCTTTTATTTGTTTTATCATGCCCCCCATTTAAAGCACATTTGAATATTCATATATCCCATGTAAAGAACATTTGAATATTCATATAGACTACCTGCAGAAAAATGTTTCTCACTGTTCCCAGGTCGAATATTGATATGCGATTAAAATGCGATTAATCGAGATTAATTAATTACAAAGCCTCTAATTAATTAGATTTTTTTTTAATCGAGTCCCAGCTTTAATATCAAACAAGTGGAAATATCAGAGCTTGTAGATTGTCTATTGTCTTATCACTATTCATTCATTAAGAATGTTTATTATACGTTAGTTTCCCAGGGAGACACCAAATGTCTATTTTGGTTTTCGAGCTAAAACTTCTATTGTGCTAACTTCTATCTATCTATTCTAAAGTGCACATATACTGATCCTTTTGACTGATATTACATTATTGATGATGATATGATATAGCTGTGGTCGGACAGAAACCTCTTATTTCCATAGTCTTTACATTTTTATCCCACGATTTTTGCAAGGCATTTTTTTCACCCAGTGTCAATTATCTAATGTAAGCCTGGGCGCTACACTCCATCTGCCAACATGGGGAGAGCAACGGACTGACCTCATGCTTCCTTCCATGCATGAGGAGTCCAAGCTGCTTCTTTTCACCCGACATTGGGGAGTTTCCCCGTTTGGATGTAGCGCGTGGAAGGAACACGTTATTCCAACCAGTTCCTTTCCCCTCCATCAGGCGGGCAGGGGGGAGGCAGTATAGAGATCAGGATTATTCAAACTTTTTGTGTTTTTTCGTAAACGCCCTACTTGATCATCATACTACACTAACTACAGCGTCACTCAAAAGTAGCAGATCCACGAGATCAGGTCACGTTTCGAGCTTGTCGCGGGGCTGACTACTTTAACTATTTTTTTATTTGAATCCTAACATGTCACAGTTTTGGACAGGTTTCCACCCGACATAGAGGATTATATTAGCTGGCATTGAATACATTCTAGTGTAACGTGTTTCTGGTTTTATTTACAATCTCTTGTACCATACCCTTGTAGAAGAGCCACGTTTACAAGAAGACCCTCCAGGCTCTCATTTATCCCATCTCCTGCACCACGCCCCACAACTTTGAGGTGTGGACCGCCACCACACCTACTTACTGCTACGAGTGTGAAGGGCTGTTGTGGGGGATCGCTCGCCAGGGAATGCGCTGCACAGAGTGTGGGGTTAAATGTCACGATAAGTGCCAGGACCTCCTCAACGCCGACTGCTTGCAAAGTAAGACGATATCGATTGAACGACCAAAATCAATTGACCATGCTGCTAATGAGCTGAAATGGTCCATTTGATCTAGCTGAGAAGGTTAGTGTAGTTCAATTTCACTATAACACTTAAAATATGACCATAATGAATGTACAATATTTTTCGTTTACTGTAGACAATTGTGACTTTTAGATAATTTAATTCAATTCCAGTTAAAGAGCCTTTCAGCTCTTCTCAGGTTTGACTTTAATAGACTATGAGTGTCTTGGTGTCTTCTAGCTATAAATAATAAGACTAATGGGCAGGAGGGGCTACAGAGAAGTAGCCCATTTATCATCTTCATTTCTATGAAGCAACCTGTACTCCCTTTTATCCTTCTCATGCCTATTGCTTTGTTTGCATCTCTTTTATTTGTTTCTTTTGAGAGGTTAAAAGCCATTTTTCTGTTGTTGACTTTCCAAACCTCTTTTCCTACCCATTTCGGGTATGTTCCCACAATCCGCAAAAAAATTAAGAAAAAATGTGCTTTTGGGGGGGGGGCAGGTGGAGCGCTTTCAGAAGTTGAGAATAGTTTACCTTTTGATTTGTCAAATAGGGTTTATTGAGAAAGGTAATAAATCAGGTTTCCAAGTATATGCATAACATGGACCGCATTTTGTCAGCTGAACAATCACGATAAATGCTGTCTGTAATACAACTCTATGGAAAAAGTAGCCTTCTGAATATTGATGTTTTCAACTAGCAGGTAGAACTAAAACCCATCTAGATTGAACCACTGCATGGGCAATTTTTTGCTGAAATTACATTTTCTTCACATATTCTCTTCGCTATTTCTACTGCTAATCAGGAGCAGCAGAGAAGAGCTCAAAGCATGGCGCAGAGGACCGAACCCAGAACATTATCATGGTTCTGAAGGACCGCATGAAGATCCGCGAGAGGAACAAGCCGGAGATCTTCGAGCTCATCCAGGAAGTGTTCGCTATCGTCAAGGCAACCCACGTCACCCAGATGAAGCAGATCAAGCAGAGTGTGCTCGATGGAACCTCCAAGTGGTCAGCCAAGATTAGCATCACAGGTGAGAGTATGACAAAGGCTCAGGCACTGTTTCTTTTAACCCATTATGACCTGAGGCCCATTCTGTAAATGCCTCCTGAATCAGCAGTTCTCTTTCAATATTCTTCAAAGATGTAAAGAAATTGCTGATGTACAAGCTTGCAGCGCTGGGAGCTTGTACATTTTTGAATAGCCAACACTAATAGCCAACGCTAAAATCTAAAACGAAACGGATTGAAACAGGTTTGAATGGGGTTTTAAGAATGATCAGGTGGGGTCTGTGTGAGGATACTAGGCATTTATAGGGCACAGTTCACTCAAGAGATAATCAATGTGGGAGCAGGTCATTAGTGAGAAATATATGCTGACAGCGTGATTAGACCCAAAGGCGAAGGGAAGGTTTCTTTATAACCCTGAAAGGCTTTATTTGATTGATTATCCTGATTATTACATGCCCTACTTAAACTGTCATTGTGTCTCTGTCTGTGTGTCAGAGGAGTGCAGTGGACAGTTCAGAAACCTACCAGTGGCATCATGGTAGGCAGGTTTGGACATTTCAAACAATACTATTGTTTTATTTTTTTATTTAAAGGAGAATTGCAGTTATTGAGTTCAGCAGTCATTATCCAAAAATAACAGACTATTGGAATTATGTGATTGACCAATCAGAATCAAGCAGTCAACCAAGCTCTGTAATAGGCTACTGTAAATAGGGCTACAAACTGTAGACCAAGTATTTGTTTACCAACATTGAAACTGGACGCACAGGTGACTGTTTCATGTAATCAATTCCCAACAGATCCCCAAAACGTCCATTCAGCCTCATCTTGTGTGTTGGCTGGCGAGGCGCACTCGAGCAAGTCATATATACTTCATCACACAACACAATTGCATGCAGAGAACAGCTGATATACAAGCTTACATCGCGTCACGGATGCGACCGCTGTGAGATAGAGGTCTGCTATTTTCTGCCGCTCACAGCTCGCAGGACTGAGCATAAATTAGGCTGTGTGCAGCTGCGCGTGCACGAGCAGCTCTGGTCTGGCGACTGTAGGTGTGGTTTTGAGGACAATTGTTTTGAATTTTTTAACTGTATTTTTTACACACAACAGAAACCAAGGACTATATATTTAAAGGGTGAGAGATCACAATACAAAATCCTAACCATTCTTCCTCCACACTGTGAGAAAAACAGGATCTGAAAGTTTGGTGGTGCCTTTTTTTACACATGAGTGCAGTGACCACTTTTCCATTGCATCTTATGAGCAGTGGGGTTCATGTACATGGTGCCGGCCTGACAGGGGGGCCTAGGGTTTGGGAGCACGATGCTTATCAGTGTGACGTTGTCTGTTAAGCACATACCTGCATGGGAAGTGTCCTCTGTATGTGTAACCCATCCTAGCTTAGACTTGTAATATCTAAATACTAAATACTGATATATTATTGATTTCATTTATTGAGCAAAATATGTAGAGCTTGCAGACAAAAGTAGCAAAAAATTGTCAATCTACAAGCTCAATACGCAACACGTTTTTAGCTTGTAGATTAGACTTTTGTGTGACATAGATTGACGAAGTAGGGCATTAAGGGGTCTCTAGGGAGGAACAAACAAATGGCTGACAGGCTGGTGGTGTTGTTGTCTCTCCACAGTGCTGTGTGCACAGGGCTTGCAGGCCAAGGATAAGACAGGCTCCAGTGACCCCTACGTCACCGTCCAGGTGGGAAAGACCAAGAAGAGAACCAAGACTATCTATGGCAACCTCAACCCAGTGTGGGAGGAGAACTTCAACTTGTGAGTAAAAGACAAAATTATTATTATTATCCTGAACAACAATAATCTCACAAAAAAGGATCTACAAGCAGATCAGCAAATTCCTATTTCTTTAGTGAAAGTGGTTAACTGATTACATCCCGCCGTCAGTAGCTGGAATCTCGTCAGTGGCTGGAATCTGGCGTCAGTGGCTGGAATCTCGTCAGTTGCTGGAATCTGGCGTCAGTGGCTGGAATCTGGCGTCAGTGCCAACATAATGCAGGAAAAAGGCAGTGAAGAAGACCCTGGGATTGGCCCTCGTGAACCGGAACCGGCCATATTCTAGTCAGACTCGGGACGCTTTAATCTACTGATATAAACACTAATATGCTGATTAATGTTTTAGTAAATCTAGTCTGTGGGATTTATAAATATTGAACCATTGAAAAGTATTAACAAGAAGCTACAAACAAAAAGAAGGTACTTTTTTCCTGAAAAGTAAAGCTTGTAGACATACAAGGTTACATACATATTACATAGGTTGTGCTAAATAAATATTCCAACATGACTTGTTTGTTAACTGTCATCGGTCATTTCTCTCTTTGATGTGTCCATGCTCGCAGCGAGTGCCACAACTCTTCAGACCGCATCAAGGTGCGAGTGTGGGACGAGGACGACGACATCAAGTCTCGGGTGAAACAGAAGTTCAAGCGGGAGTCTGACGACTTCCTCGGTCAGACAATCATCGAGGTCCGAACGCTGAGTGGAGAGATGGATGTCTGGTACAATCTGGGTGAGTGAGTATAGGATAAAAAGGGATATTTACACAATTGCACGCCTCCTACATAATAGTTAACTAAAAAAAGTTAATTAAGTTAAAAGTATGAGGGCAAGTGTTTCTGTATGAGTATTAAAAATCAGACCAGTCTGAAGCGAGTGGTGCAACAGCCTATAAACATCGGGACATAGGGACATTGCTGTTCCTTCCAAAAAAGGGATATTTACTCATGACCCGAAAAATTGGTTTCCCACAAATGGGTCCCGACCATAGTCCCGACCCAGTGTCCGGGAAACAGTGTTCTAGATCAGTGGTTCTCAAACTTGGGTCCGCCAGGGACCCCCATGCAGGGGTCCTTGAGGAGTTACGGGTCCATTTGGTTCCATTCGTACACTCGCATGGATTGCAGTCCCAGAGATAGAAAATCATATCAAATGGTCCGAGGCCTATATGTCCATGAAATTAAAAAGTTTGAGAACCACTGTACCAGATGACAGTATATTGCTGACTGATACTGTAGTGTAAGTTCACCTTGACTGACTCAACATTTCCTATTAGTTTTGTTTCAGTGGAAGTGCCAGTATGTGTTCCCACTGTGTGCTGTGCTCCTTTCAGACAAGCGTACCGACAAGTCAGCAGTGTCGGGTGCTATCCGCATGCACATTAATGTCGAGATTAAAGGAGAAGAGACCGTCGCCCCGTATCATGTTCAGTACACTTGCCTCCATGAGGTAAGTTATTGTGTGAGAGTGTGTGTGTGTGTACAGTATGGAGTGTAAATTCTGCCTTAAATTCGAGCATGCCTTTGGCGTGCACTCAACGGCACGTAGCGTTGATAAATGTGACGGCTGAAATCTATCTGGCACGCCCTAGAAAATCAAAGGCTACAACCTTTTGTCAAATATAGGCTACATTAATAACATATCACAGTTACGTGCGTGCGCGTGTAATTTACTTGACTGATTGATATCTGTTCTCTGTTATAATAGAGCCATTCCACATGAAACAGGTTAATACCCTGTAAAGTTTGCTTTGCTCCAGTAAACTACTACATCAGACACAGTTCCATTACCCCTGACTGATGCAGACTATTAAACCACAGCCTTACTTGGGCTATTAGAACATGAAAATATCTGAACCTTGTCCAAGAAATGGCTGTATAGTTATTGTTGCGAGAAAAGGGCAATTGTTTCACAAAGCTAATTTAGAATGCAGCTTAATGTTGGCAGAGGGCTATGGTAATATCACATTTTAGCAGCATACCTGTAGCGCAGCAAGTTCAAGATAAACAATCTTGCCTTGTTATTGCTTTATGCACCCATACTGTATACTGTATAACACCTACAGTAGGGTTGACAATCATTAACTGGACCTTTGATTAGAAATGAGAGAAATACGTGCATGGTTTGCCCTTCCCTTAATAAGTGAATTAATTCAATAATGAATTAAAAATATCCAATATACACTAGTACAAGCGAGCTTGTACATCTGCTATTTTTGAACATTTGTGAAAAAAAAATACTGATTTAGAAGGCTTTTGTAGAATTGGCCTCAGGTCTTAATGGGTTAAACATGCATGCACACATCGCACGCACCACGCGCACGCACGCACGCACGCACACACACACACACACACACACACACACACACACACACACACACACACACACACACACACACACACACACACACACACACACACACTAACACACTAACACACAGCAATCATGTAGTACTCATTCATCCTTTGACATAATAACCTAAGAGCAGACCAATCACTTATATTATCCTTTCACTCTGTCCATTATAGTCTTTAAATCCTACTTCCAACGTCTGCTTTTTTACTCCTTTTGTTGCTTTTACTGTATCTCTCATATCCAATTCCTTCAACTCACCATTTTGCGGGTACAATGTTAGAGCAGAGTAGAACAAAACAGCTACTACGTGGCGTTGTGTTGTCTAAATATCATTACCCACCAGGAGTGACGTGAATAAACCATGCGAAAAGGCCTCACAATTATTTCATATCAAACTTCTTGGCGATGGCTCCATTAGTAGGCTACAGGTTGAGGATTTTATTCGCACTGGCAATTCCACCTCATTGCAATTATGTTGCATGATCGTTGCCTCGTTATAATGGCACTCGGTGCTCATAACACAAACAGCAGTTTAAATTAATGGGAATTATTCGCACAAAATAAACGCTCCCGTGTGTGTCTGGACCTTAACTACTTAAACACAGTATTATGGTTGACTGGAGTCCCTCAGGGCTCTATACTAGTGTCTTTTCTGTTATTATGGGGAAAGCTTTCCTTTTTTTACGCGCTGTGATCACGTCGATCTGCTATTCTCCGCGAAAGCTTTCGCCACAATACGGATGCTGAGGTTTAGCCTTTGCGTCTTTTTGTCAGTTACCTGCAGTACACCTCTGTGGTCCTCCTGTCCACCCCTCTGGGTTCTCCCTCTGTCCACCCCTCTGGGTTCTCCCTCTGTCCACCCCTCTGTCCACCCCTCTGTCCACCCCTCTGTCCACCCCTCTGTCCACCCCTCTGGGTTCTCCCTCTGGGTTCTCCTCCTGTCCACCCCTCTGTCCACCCCTCTGGGTTCTCCCTCTGTCCACCCCTCTGTCCACCCCTCTGGGTTCTCCTCCTGTCCACCCCTCTGTCCACCCCTCTGGGTTCTCCCTCTGGGTTCTCCTCCTGTCCACCCCTCTGTCCACCCCTCTGGGTTCTCCCTCTGTGTAGAACCTGTTCCATTACGTGACAGACATCCAGACCGGGGGCGTGGTGAAGATCCCTGATGCCAAGGGGGACGATGCGTGGAAGGTCTACTTTGAGGAGACTCCCCAGGAGATTGTGGACGAGTTCGCCATGCGATATGGAGTGGAGTCCATCTACCAGGCCATGACGTAAGTTCCTTTAATCTTGTTCCTTTAACCCATTTAGACCTGAGACCAGATTCTGAAAATGTCTTCTAAATCAGTTTTCTGAAAAACCCATGTTTCTATGTCAGTGGTTCTCAAATATTTTCATTTCAAGGACCCCCAAAAATTATATGTAATTGGCCGCCATCCCCCATCTCAAAATATGTTGTTCCAGGGACCACCGCAGAAGCAAAGATTTGAGTTAAAAACGATCGATCTGAAAGAATATACAGTATATTCAAAGATTTGTGCCACATTTTCAAAATCTTCAAAATTTGCAGATCTACAAGCTCATAGCGCGGCACTTGGTGTTTTGAGCATAACATAATGCTCAAAACACCAAAAGGGGTTCCCGTCCAGAATGGGTAACTGTTTTGGGCATATGAGATTTCTACTCGACAGAACTGTTTGTGCCTTCCCTTCTGTTCATTTATTGGCATTTTTGTTTGCAATCATGTACCTTTCTTCTTCCAGCCACTTTGCCTGCCTCTCGTCTAAGTACATGTGTCCGGGTGTGCCGGCGGTAATGAGCACCCTGCTGGCCAACATTAATGCCTACTACGCCCACACCACACAGGCAACCAACAATGTGTCTGCCTCCGACCGCTTTGCTGCGTCCAACTTCGGGGTGAGTCACTCCCGTCCTCTCACTTCTTGGTGACAGGCACAGAATCTAAGTAATTTGGCTGGTTTATTGTTTATCCTTCTCAGCCTGTTTCTATATTTATTATAAAAAAGTTTTTTTAATAATGCAAAAAAAGGCCCAGGCCGTAGCGTAACGGTCTGGGCACCGGACTGGTAATCCAGTCGCAGTGTGCCGCGGGTTCGACTCCCGGACCCGACACGGCCTTTACTGCATGTCTTCCCCCATCTCTCTCCCGTTTCCTGTCAGCCTACTGTCTGTCCCTTCAAAAATCAATAAAAGGCGTAAGCCGCAAAAAAAAAATTCTTTAATAATGCAAAAAAAACAACATGACCGGTTTTAATTGTTAAATTCGATTGTATATCGTTGCTGCACATTTTGTGTTTTTTGCCCTGCTTGATCATCCTACACCTACAGCGTCACACAAAAGCATTAAATATAGCAGATCCACAAGCTCGAAACACGTTTTTAGCTTGTAGATCTGCTACGTTTGCTGTTTTTTAGTTCGAATGCTCAAAAGTAACAGTTTTTGACATACCGGTATTAGGTTTTCACCCGACAGAAACGATATGATTCCATCAATCGTATTGATTTGAGACTTCAACTTCCCGTAGCCTCAATTATACACATTTCCTCCATCCTACGAAAATGAGATCTGATGGATACATTTTTAGTTATATTCACACTGATAATTCTACTGTGTAACAGTGTAGCCACCACAAGTGAAAGTCAGTTATATTTGTTGTATTAAAGTGTAGACACAAAAATGTGACGTGTTGCAAGCTTGTAGATCTGCGATTTTCATTATAGGGCTTAAAGGTATATTCAGTGATTTCACTTAATTCAAATATCACTTATTTTTTTGTTTTGTTGTGATAATCCTCCCTACTATAGAGTGTGCTGACCATATAAGGAGTTCCTCCCTGTCCCCAGTTAACCCCTGGGGGTCAAAAAACCTTAGGTTTCGTTTTTGACTCTCTATCCTGATTGGACGAAAGGCTGGGTCCCACAGCCAAAAACGAAACCTAAGGTTTTTTGAGTGAAATCACTGAATATACCTTTAAGTGTTTAATTCAAATGTATTTTTTCCCTTCCTAGAAATCTAGTGGAGGCAAAGTACAGATACAAAATTTGTTTCACTTGCCCATTAAAACCGGGAAATAGCTTTGGCTGTTCAAAAATAGCAGATATACAAGCTCCCAGCACATCACTTCGTGCCACGCTGCGAGCTTGTACATCTGCTATTTTGGAACATTTTTGAAAAATCTTGAAAGTATGAGAACTACTGTAACTGATTTAGAATGCATTTGTAGAATCAATGGGTCGAGTACAGTACAGTAAATGTACTGTGCTACTGTCCACACCCGTGCGTGTATTCTGCCTCTCTGGGTCTGATGTCATTCGTGTATCTCTGTGTTCTGCAGAAAGAGCGATTTGTGAAACTGCTCGACCAGCTCCACAACTCCCTGAGGATTGACCTGTCTATGTACCGGGTAATGTAGCTGTCCGTCTACAGTACCGTCTCATCCTTGATCTAATGTAGCTGTCCGTCTACAGTACCGTCTCATCCTTGATCTAATGTAGCTGTCCGTCTACAGTACCGTCTCATCCTTGATCTAATGTAGCTGTCCGTCTACAGTACCGTCTCATCCTTGATCTAATGTAGCTGTCCGTCTACAGTACCGTCTCATCCTTGATCTCAGAGAAGTGCAGTGATTATGCATGACATCTCAGTGCAGCTGCAGACCAG
Organism: Protomyctophum parallelum; assembly: GCF_964188405.1. Lineage (NCBI taxonomy): Eukaryota > Metazoa > Chordata > Actinopteri > Myctophiformes > Myctophidae > Protomyctophum > Protomyctophum parallelum. The sequence goes on from NC_139701.1 coordinate 38,416,242, forward strand.
CTGAGACCTTTTTTTCTTTTTTTTAAACTCCTACTCTTTCCATGCCAGCATTCCCTGCTTTCAGTTTTTTTGTTTTTTTTCCTCCGTTGTCTGCCCTTGCTTTCTGGTGTAATGATATAGCGAGACCCAGCAGACAGATGTGTTAATTACTAAGACAGCTCCTCAAACACAGCTTCCAAATAACCCACCCAACAGCAAGTGGTGGGATCAATAAACGCCCCCCACACCCAATCTGTATGTGCAAACATAAATATCTGTATTATACTTTGTACACCACTGGTTCTCAAACTAATATATATTTGGCTGCGGACCCCCATCTGAAAATGTATGTTGTGCTAGAGACCCCCATACAAGATTTGTGTTTGGCAGACAGTATAGTATAGTATAGTATAGTATAGTATAGTATAGTATAGTATAGTATAGTATAGTATAGTATAGTATAGTATAGTATAGTAGCAGGTCGTTTCGAGGAAGCAATCTGAATGGTTGAAACAGCCTTCTAGTCGTGCTTAACTTACTAATGTAATGGAACACCTAATCAAAACATAGAAATCAGCTGCTCTGTTCTCCCAGAGCGCAGCCGACTGGGTTGCTAGGCTAGCGAGTTTCTTGGGACATTTGTGGTCGTAGTGGCTATATCTGTCATTAAAAAAATATGTTTTTAGCGAATATCTTAGTTTTAAGGGTAACTGTTGTATAATTGCAATATTACACTCCAGGAGTGCATTAATGACGGTAAAGCTCCCCCTCCTATAGTATAGTGGCTAAACTGATTTAGGGACACCCTGGAACCTTATCAATATCCATATATTAAAGGTTTTATGACATTCATTTTCATTTATTTTTATTTTTATGTTTTATTTTAGGTTTTATGACCTCAATTACACCCAAAAAACCTGAACTTTGAACATTCAGTGGATTTTCTGTGGTCTGAAGTTTTCTTTGGGGTTTGGAAGGCTTTTGAGCTACAATGAAAACAGGCAACACAGTGAAAACAGTGACATCTGCTGGCAAATCCCATTGACATATATGGGATTTGCAGGGTCTTACATCACTTACTGCCGGCAAATCAGAGCACCTGTTTGAGCCAGAAAACCCCAGATCACAGAAAATCTACTGAATGTTAAAAGTTCATGTTTTTTGGGTGCAATTGAGATTAGAAAACCTAAAAAAATAAGAACAATTCCAAAACCTTTTTTTTAATGTCACAATCCCTTTATATTGTCAATATAAGTAAATTAATATATGATAACCCTTCCACAGTAGTACAGTAGCTTTTGCATATTTTCCTACATAATGCTTAATTTGCATATTTAAATGTACAATTTCCGAAAATGTGTAATACAATAAATCATTGTCTTTGTGTAAGTAATCAACTGGGGAAGTTTCATGGTGATAACATGCACACACACACACACACACACACACACACACATACACACACACACACACACACACACACACACACACACACACACACACACACACACACACACACACACACACACACACACACACACACACACACACATACATACAAAATACAAACTCATGCACACATAATGGAGCAGGGTGATGTGCTTACATTGCTTTGTGTGTTGGACTCCAGAACAACTTCCCAGCCAGCAGTCCTGAGAGACTGCAGGACCTCAAATCCACTGTGGACCTCCTCACCAGCATCACCTTCTTCAGAATGAAGGTGATTCTCTCTCTCTCTCTCTCTCTCTCTCTCTCTCTCTCTCTCTCTCTCCCTCTCTCTCTCCTTTCTACTCTCCTTCTGTGCATTTTCCGTTTCCAGATTACTTTTATTTATGTCTTGACAGAAAGTAGGAAGAAGAAACATCTGCACACTATAGTTTCTAGAGCTCTATGTCTATGGTGGATTGTTATGAAACATAAACCTTGCCGACAGAAAGAGGATAATTCAAGCTTTCCGTATAGCTGTTTTTTTGCGGCTTTCGCCTTTATTTTATATTTGTTATAGAGGGACAGACAGTAGACTGAGTATCTATTAAAGCTCTCTCTCTCTCTTTGTGCCTCAGGTCCAGGAGCTGCAGTCTCCACCCAGAGCCAGCCAGGTGGTGAAGGACTGTGTGAAGGCATGCCTCAACTCCACCTACGAGTACATCTTCAACAACTGTCATGAGCTCTACAGCCGCGAGTACCAGACAGACCCTGTAAGTGTAAGACACGTGTGTGTGTGTGTGTGTGTGTGTGTGTGTGTGTGTGTGTGTGTGTGTGTGTGTGTGTGTGTGTGTGTGTGTGTGTGTGTGTGTGTGTGTGTGTGTGTGTGTGTGTGTGTGTGTGTGTGCGTGCGTGCGTGCGTGCGTGCGTGCGTGCGTGCGTGCGTGCGTGCGTGCGTGCGTGCGTGCGTGCGTGCGTGCGTGCGTGCGTGCGTGCGTGCGTGCGTGCGTGCGTGCGTGTGTGCGTGCTGTCAGTTCTTCTATTTATCAAGCCTGTCCTGGATTTCGACAAGGATTCTGTACCTCTTTCCCCCCCAATTCTCATTAAGTCACCAGCTACGTTTTCACTTTGAATAAAACATTGTTTTGTTTTGTAGACGTTTCTACCAGATTATTAGTCATGTTGAAACCCTGTGGTGCTAGGCTTTTCTACCCCGTCCCGTCCCCCCTGTCAACACTTGAAGTGGCAAGCCTGTTTATTATGGTTCGAGCAGCAAGAGTTGAATATATGCATGAATTTTACATTTTCTCTAAATACAAGCCACTTTGATCTCCGAACGAAATATTGTACTTTTTCCCACTACATTTGAAAACGTTGGTTACTAGTTACTTGTAGATTAGACTTTGTAGATTATTATTATTACAAAACATATATTTTTTAGTTGACATGGTGATGGTGTGTTCACATGGTGATGGTGTGTTCACATGGTGATGGTGTGTTCACGTGGTGATGGTGTGTTCACGTGGTGATGGTGTGTTCACGTGGTGATGGTGTGTTCACATGGTGATGGTGTGTTCACGTGGTGATGGTGTGTTCACATGGTGATGGTGTGTTCACGTGGTGATGGTGTGTTCACATGGTGATGGTGTGTTCACATGGTGATGGTGTGCTCATGTGGTGATGGTGTGCTCATGTGGTGATGGTGTGCTCATGTGGTGTGTTCTCAGGCCAAGCAGGGGGCTGTCCCTCCAGAGGAGCAGGGACCCAGCATCAAGAACCTGGATTTCTGGTCCAAACTCATCACCCTCATCGTCTCCATCATAGAAGAGGACAAGAACTCGTACACACCCTGCCTCAACCAGTATGTCTCTCTAGGTTGTATTTGTCTCTCTAGTCTCTCCCCCATTTACCACTTAAACCCTCTAGATGTAGACTTGGTAAACTGGACCTGAGTTGTCTTTGCACTTGGATGGCTGTTTTTCTTGGCCAAAAATAGCTGATCTTCAAGCTTACAATGCATTGTGGAAGTGGTTAATTGAATCGTATAGAACTGTACTTTATTTTTTTGACAAACCACTTTCTCATTGTGTTCTTTCTGTCTCGTTCACTCTCACAATCAAAACATCCCTCTCACTCTAATTCACTTTGCACCTAGCAAGCTCAGATTAACCCTTATTAGATTGTAATAACCCTCTTATTTTCGAACCCCATTAAACCTTCGCCCCTTTCCTCCCCATTAAGATTTCCCCAGGAGCTTAACGTGGGTAAAATCAGTGCTGAGGTCATGTGGAACCTGTTTGCTCAGGACATGAAGTATGCGATGGAGGGTGAGCATGCATTGATTATATAAACAATATTGACCAAGCCTGCACTTGACTACTGTGATGATGGTGTACATAATTCAACAAGACAAAGAGATTGCGTGCAGGTTAGATTTGAGGTCAATGCTTATAAATACATGCAGTGTGTAAAGTGATTGTAAATGGGCTAAAATAGCTTAACCCATTTTGGGTGGGAACCCCTTTTGGTGTTTCAAGCATTCTGTTATACTTTAGCTATTGAAAAATAGCAGATCTACAAGCTCATAGCGCGCCACCGAGTGGTGCGCTACGAGCTTGTAGGTCTGCTATTTTTGAAAGATCGTGAAAATATTTATTTCAGAAAACTGGAGGATTTAGAAGATTTCTTTTAAATGTTGAGGTCAGGCCTAAATAGCTTAAACGCCCTGGAATAATCAGCACCAATCATCTGCCTTTCATGTGTTGTATTTCCCCATGTACGCTCTCAGAGCATGAAAAGAACCGCCTGTGTAAGAGTGCCGATTACATGAACCTTCACTTCAAAGTCAAGTGGCTGTACAACGAGTACTGCAAAGACCTGGCCTTCTTCAAGAGCAGAGTACCTGAATACCCCGCGTGAGTTGTTTCTATGCCCATAATAACCAGGGTTACAACATGGGGGTCCATTTTCTTATTGCGGTATTTATGTCACTTTCTTTAGTGAATAACATTTTATTTTGTCCAATCGGTATGGTAGAGTAGCCTATGTTAATACAATATAACTTACAATATAATATATATAACTAACAATTGGGGCGGTTCTATTTGTCTCCCTGAGACATTTACATCCTGTGTAACAACATAGCCTTTGACACAATCCTGTTTCTGGTTTGTTTCCCCAGAGAGTGTAAACATTGGGGGTCACTCCAGATTTCACATTGAACATTCAGTATAGAATTACAATAATACATATACATGTAGATGCATATTATGGTGATATATGATTATAAGCTTCTCTCACACAGGTGGTTCGAGCCATTCGTCATACAGTGGTTGGATGAGAACGAGGAAGTGTCCCGAGACTTCCTGCACGGCGCTCTAGAGAGAGACAAAAAAGATGGGGTAAAATTATTTCCTCTTTTCTCTCCTCCTTAATGCCTTTTCACTGCTCTGGAACCACCGAGTCTCTGTTCTCATTCGGTTAGCTCAACTTATGTAATTCAGATAGCATTTTATGTAGAAATTGCACTCTATACTGTAGACTCTTTACTGTACAGTTGTTCTACTCCTTATGATTCTTGTAGCGGTGCCAGCCCACGGGAGAGAACTGCAGAGGGAATCTTGAAAAAACAAGAAAGTGGTCCACACAGAAAGTGGTCCATACACGCCAATAGCCAACGTTTCGGCGGTTAAGCCTTCATCAGGGAATGATGAAGGCTTAAAGGACCACTTCACCACTTTTCAACCTATCTTCATATAATAGGTCCTCACTAATAATCATGATTTTTGTAAAATAAATCTTGTTTAAAAAATAATCGGCCTAATGATGATGTCACTGGAAGACGGTTTCTAAACTGCCCACAGCCCTCCTATGAGACACAGACTGAGTAGAAGAAAATCGTGCAATTTTTTTCATGATTATTACTAGTGAGAACCTATTATATGAAGATAGGTTGAAAAGTGGTGAAGTGGTCCTTTAAGTGCCGAAACGTTGGATTCATTTGTCTAACCTGCTGCATCCTAATAAAGTATTGGTGTGTGCGGCCACTTTCTTGTTTTTTCAAGATTTCCTCTTTATGTATTACCATGTGTTGTTCTTGCTTACTGTAAATCGCTCTGGATTAAGAGCGTCTGCTAAAAGCCTAAATTATAAATTGTAATTGTAGTTAGGGTAGGGTAATACTAACAATAGCTAGGGCCTCATTTTATAAAAATGTGCATGGATTCCAAACTAAAAGTGTACAGCAGTGGTTCTCAAATGTTTTCATGCCAAGGACCCCCACATTGATATACATTTCAAGATTTTTCCAAAATGTTCAAAAATAGCAGATTTACAAGCTAACGGCATGGCACAAAGTTTATCTGCTATTTTTTAATACCAACGTATATAATATATGGATAAACACTGCAGTACAGGGAACAAACCTAATGTGTCAACATTTATCAGTCTTTAAAGGCCCAATTAGTGCAACTGACCTACAGTACCTGCTGTACAAGATAAATCTCATTAGTGCAAGTGTACTAATGGATATTATCTAGAGGAGACTCACTGCTCTGGCCACCACCATGAGTCTCCTTTACATAACGCTTACCACCATCAGTGTTGTGTCATAATTGTGTCACAACTGTGTGCATTTGCTGTATATCAATTTGTATGTTGCACATAACTAGCTGCTATTTGTTTGGTCAACATTGCCGCTGTCCATTTTCACCTTGGTGCTGAAACTCGGTTATGAGGTTATGCATGCACTGTGCACACAGCAGTGTGTTGTGTATTCAGTAATGTTAGTTCTGCCCACATGGCCTATTATCTAATATTCTTTTCAATGAATTCTTGTAGCCTAGAACTAGGCTGATAAACCCCTCCTCCCCTGAAAACATTTCATTCATTCTGCGAGAGTGAAAAGGTTGTTTTTTTTGCTCTTGTATAGCCCTAATTGATGCAGATGTATATATATATCGACGTCCGTGTCCTCCTGGCCCCCACAGTTCCAGGTGACGTCGGAGCACGCTCTGTTCTCCTGCTCCGTGGTGGATGTGTTCTCCCAGCTCAACCAGAGCTTCGAGATCATCAGGAAGCTGGAGTGTCCCGACCCACAGATCGTAGGGCACTACATGAAGCGCTTCGCCAAGGTACATGAAGATCATTTCAGCCATTCAAGTTGTTTTTTTGTCGTACGTTCAGATATTGAATACTGGGAAATTGTAGATCTATACACACAATCGTGTCCCTCACAGAGGTTTTTCATGTTATTTAAGGTGACTAAATAACTGTGTATTAATTGTAGTGTTTCCATCCTTTTCTTCTCCAGACCATCAGCAATGTGCTTGTGTCCTACGCTGACATCATCTCCAAGTGTTTCGCCAAGTACGTCACCATGGAGAAAGTGGTGAGTGGCCCGAGGCGTAACCCCATGTGTCCGAACTGAAGTCTGAATGACTCATGATGGCGTCACATTATTGACGTGTCCTCTCGTCTCCAGCCGTGCATTCTGATCAACAACATTCAACAGCTGAGGGTCCAGTTGGAGAAGATGTTTGAGGCCATGGGAGGAAAGGATGTGAGTGACTCACCTCTGTCCCCTCTGACGTCTGTACAGCACAGTGTGTGTGTGTGTGTGTGTGTGTGTGTGTGTGTGTGTGTGTGTGTGTGTGTGTGTGTGTGTGTGTGTGTGTGTGTGTGTGTGTGTGTGTGTGTGTGTGTGTGTGTGTGTGTGTGTGTGTGTGTGTGTGTGTGTGTGTGTTCGTTCCTGCCTCTCTGACCTCCTGTGCCGCATTGCTTTCTCATGCTGTGTTCAGACTACAGTAGCTGTGACAACAGCTATAAAACAGCCAGGCGTGTCCAACTACATTGCTGCAGATCGAGTCGCAAATGTTGCACAAGCTTCATGGTGTTAAAAAAACCCCATAAGGTTTAATAGCACATGGAAATGGCTAACGGCGGCTTGAATGAGTTTTTCCTGCCCTCTTTGTTACATAATCATACTGTACACTACAGTATGTCAATATACCCGTTGCAAATATGAAACCTATCAATTGAGCAAATATGTCCCAAGGTTCGCCTAAAATGTTATCAGAAACTATTTCTGGTTTCACTATAGGTAAGATAATTTACTGAGAAACTGCCATTGTACTGTAGCCTACTTGAGAACCACCAGAGACAGACAGACATGTCTGTAGCAGAGAATATTCAAATGCCCTAATCCTACACTATGTGCTTAATGTGAATTATATGAATATATGGCACAACAGCATGGTTGATTTCTCACCTATTAAATCACCTATTTATCACCTTGTATTAATTAAGTATAATAGATCGAAACACAGGCTTTGTTTCCTGCTCTCCACTTAATCAAACATGATGCTGGATGCAACAACAAGTAATCCATGCCCCTGTCGTCACTTAATTGTGAGTGCTTTTTAGGTTTTGGTGACGCATCGATCGGTGACACATCGATTTTGGTGTGAGTGCACTTTTCGAGTCCATCTGCTTGCTAGTGTCCTCTGCCACACTAGACTAGACAAACTCAGACCAGACTGTGTAAAACTGTGTGTGTGTGTGTGTGTGTGTGTGTGTGTGTGTGTGTGTGTGTGTGTGTGTGTGTGTTGTGTGTGTGTGTGTGTGTGTGTGTGTGTGTGTGTGTGTGTGTGTGTGTGTGTGTGTGTGTGTGTGTGTGTGTGTGTGTGCATGCGCGCTTCAGCTTTGTGTGGAGGCCAGTGACATCCTGAAGGACCTGCAGGTCAAACTCAACAACGTCATGGATGATCTCAGCAGAGTCTTTGCTGTCAGGTACGCACGCACGCATGCACATTTAACATCTTTATTTGCAAGAAACACAAACAATATGGCTGCACAAACTCAACTCAGCAACAAGTATTTCCAGATACACATCATGGATACAGGAAGCATTGCTTCCTCCATACTGTATATTGCAACTGCCAATTTTCACAGACACTGAACAGAATTTAGCCTATGCCTTAGCTCATGGCTTGGGCATTCCTGCAATCTGCAGGCCTCTCACAACTTGAATTGTCATTAGTGGTCAGCAGACCCCTTTTGACTTTCTGCTTCACAGAAATCTCTTCCCATAATCTTTCCTCTCTCTGTGGTTGCTCTAGTCTGTACTGCCAGAAACAATATCTGTGGACTGTTAGGAGCCACGATCGGGACTCCCTTAATAGCCCGCTGTCACCGCTTTGCCATTTTTTATTCATTCCTGAGAACTCCTTACGACTTACATGTACAATGGTAGAGCCAGAGTAATAACACTTTAGCAGTCCAAAGTACTGTAGGTATATACTAACTCAAATGACGGCCATTTTAGAAACTAGTCTCATAACACAAAATGGAAAGTTTCATTGGTCAAGAACCAGTGGTGTGTGTATAAGGAGACGTCAGTAGGCCCCCACGCAGGCTGGACACTGCGTGTCCCCGAACAGAGCAGCAGCATCTCTGTGAGGTCGGGGGAGCCCACTGCACCCGCGCCTCTTCTGACTTACTCCACGTTATTAGCCTACACTCCAGCAGAGCTGTTGGGGGCCGGGGCAAGTGTGTGCTATAGGAGCAGCCACCACCGGGCTGCTTTATTAGGCGGTTCTGACTTCCACAGCAACAAACTGTGCCATGTGTGGTTTTGTTCCCTGCAGCTTCCAATCTCAAATTGAGGAGAATGTGAAGCAAATGGGTGACATCTTGGGCCAAGTGAAGGGCACCGCCAACGTGGGCAATGCCAGCAGCGTGGCTCAGGACGCAGACAACGTCCTGCAACCCATCATGGAGTTCCTGGACAGCAAGTGAGGCCATCTGCCATTTTAACTGAGCGTTTTTCTGGGCTCTGCTTTCTGGCATCGCTTTGTATACACAAGGGACTTTTTATATAGAACCTCTCTCTCTCTCTCTCTCTCTATCTCTCTCGTCTCTTTCATGTTCTCTTCTCTTATTTCTCCCAGCTCCCTTAGTATCTACATTTCGCTGATGTAGTCTTCTCTTGGCAGCAGAACAGTCCCAATGTCTGTCGCTAATTATTCACCCCCCACCCTTCCTTCCTCCTCTCTCTGTCAGCCTGACGCTGTTTGCAAAGATCTGTGAGAAGACGGTGCTGAAGCGCGTGCTGAAAGAGCTGTGGAAGTTGGCCATGAACACCATGGAGAAGACCATTGTTCTGCCTCCACTCACTGATCAAACGGTGAGTGCACGAACATGTGCATTAGTACACGTGTAAAATATACATGCGACGCACGCACGCACGCACATTGACATTTCATGGACAGGCTACCTGTCACAGCAGAGAACACAATCTTGCAGCTGTTTGGCCTTTTTCTTTTGAAAGGCCAAACCACTAAAGGCACATTTATGGACTATTTGTCCACAGACATATCCGAGACCTGTGTCTGTGCGTCACTGGGGGCTGAGTGTCAGGTTGTCAAAGAAGGCTTGATCATTATTAAAAAATCACCCCCGTGGGGCGCCAGCTGCATGGCCAAGTGGTCCAGGCACATGCCACATATAGGCTTTGGCCTGACAGCGCGCCGCGTGTTTGAGTCCCATTCATGACGACCTTTGCTGCATCTCTCCCCTTCTCTCTCTCCCTCTTTCCTGTCCATCTTCACTTAATACTATATCAATAAAGGCAGAAAAAGTGAGGGGCACTCTTATCATCGTACATACATCATCCATTCATTGTCATTGGAAAATTAACTTTGTGTGTGACAAAAATTGCCGATTTGCTCGTCTACATATGACGTAAATTCTCCATTCATTGTCAATGCGAATTTAATGTTTGCGTACTATATGTAGTACAAAAATAGCCCGTCCGTGAAAAATGAAATACATTTATTACAAGATGTCTTTATATCAGCGCGATGATGTCGTGGAATAATTTCCCTAAACAGACATTCAAGTCTGTATAGACTTGGCTGGCCTATTACGTCATTTCGGAAAGCCATGCATTGGAGGGGCTGTAGCGCCCCTCAAAAAACAAATGTACTGTATTAGAGTATATACGTAGAGATAATGAGTTAACCCTCACATGCATACATACTGTACATACTCAGAGCCTGAGGATGGGTTGTGACTCAGGATGGAATTGCAGTTCATTTTTTGTGAGCAGAGAATTGCTGCGCTGCTCTGCATGAAGGAAAGAGACGGGATGAATATTTCATCTGTGTTGCTGATGACAACCACAGCAGGAAACCATGTTCCACAGCACACAGACACACACACGCACACGCACACACACACACACCCACACACACACACAACACACACACACCCACACACACACACACACACACCAACACGGCATCAAATCAAAGCATTGAGAAATGGAGGAGGGGGGAAGGACATGGAAAGGCAGGCATTTTGTGTGTGTGAAATTCAAGATGGCTCTCCTTCTGAGAGATGTGCACAGCATTGTCGTCAAATTGACGTGACATGACAGTTTTAACTGCATACGGTACATGTCCATTGCTTGAGCAGATCCAGGTGAAATCCTAATACGACAGAAAGGGGGAGAAAAGGAGTGCACCATTTCATTTGAACCTCAGCTCATGCTGCTATCCAACATGTCATTCTAATTATACTTAGAGATCCTTCAATAATACGTAAGTCAGTTGTTTACAAATTAATGAGTGAAATCTTCTGCCCCAGGATTCCTCTCCTTAAAACATACATTTTGGAAAGCAGCCTCTTTATTTTTTTATTTCTTTTGTGTAATTATATATATATATCTGTTCTTATTTGGGTTTATTTTTATTTAATAAGAAAGAGCTCATATCATTCTGAAGGGGAAGGGAATTGTTTTGCCAGTATTGACCCTCTTAGGCTAGCCCTCGCCTGAAAGCTGTTTTAGTCTCGCAAATGTGTCTGTCTGTGTCGACGGCAAAATGACAGTGAAAGAAAACAGGAATGTACATACAGTAACAGTAGTAACAAATGTATTCAATTCCTGCAAGACATAATCTTCCCAACAGCCGTTTCCCGCTTTGTGAAGAATTCGAAGAGACTCTCTTCCATGCTTCACTACTGCATCTACTCTAGGTTTTAGAAGTCTCTCTTAACAGTTACAGTAGCTCCATGTCCCTCCAAAACCTTTTGTTTTCTGACTGATATGGGGCTCTTTGCAGCTTTGACTGACCCTTTTCTCTGGTTGTTGTCGTTATTATTACATCCTGCTCCCATGCTCTCCCTCCACAGATGATTGTAAGTACGGCACTCCTGCGTGTGTGTCTGTCTGTCCGTCTGCGGTGGTCGGTCCTCTGCTATATGTGGCTGCTATCTCCCATGTTCTGCCCTCCATGAAAACCCAACCCCCATCCCTCATTTTCTCCAAAACCAACTGTCTGTCTGTCTCTCTCTCTTCTCTTCTCTTCTCTTCTCTTCTCTTCTCTTCTCTTCTCTTCTCTTCTCTTCTCTTCTCTTCTCTTCTCTTCTCTTCTCTTCTCTTCTCTTCTCTTCTCTTCTCTTCTCTTCTCTTCTCTTCTCTTCTCTTCTCTTCTCTTCTCTTCTCTTCTCTTCTCTTCTCTTCTCTTCCTCCCCTCCAACTCTCGATCTGTCCTTGAGGAGACAGAAGCATGGTGCATTCCTGACTGGGTCTGACAGGTCCCAACTACCCCTTTAGAGCCTCCACCAATCAGATGCCCCTATGCTATTTCTCTAAATCAGGAAGTGGTACTCCCTCCTTATGCCTGGTGTTGCCTTGTTTCTTCTTCTTCTCTTGCATTGTGCCCTCCCTGGGACTCAAGTGGGGTGAATTTGGCCTCTTGATGGCTGATCTGGTGTCCTAGTGCTCTCCCTTGTCCAACCTTTCTCCCCCTCTGACTTGTTTCCCCTTTCCCCCACTTCACCCCACCTTACCCACTTCCCGTTTGAAGTCCCCACCCCCCACCCCCCAGTGTGGGTTTGTTGCTTGCATCTAATCTATTTCCACACTGCAGTCTTCTCTCAGTATACTGTACTGTACTACACTATACTGTACTGTAACGTATGTCTCTGCAGGCCTGTCATGTTGGTCTGCTGTCCTGGTTTGGTTCCATGTTCTGTTTCTATGATGACAATTGTAGCTTCTGGCCACGTGTCACGTTGGAACCACTGTGCTTCTGATGGATAGAAGAGGATGTGGCTTTGTTGGGATGCTGCATAAACAGTGTTCATGCTATACTGCGTGCTACTATACTTCCCACTTATGAGTTTTTATGTTGTTGTTTTTACTTCTATTCTGTGAACTCTTGATACCTACTTTACTCTAGCATAGTGTTCTTCTTTAGCATAAACGTGTCTTTGTTAAAACTTTTACCATTTATGGCTTATATAACTTCATATATGACTTCATTGGGCACTATCTCAAAGTACATAGCTCTGTCAGAGTACTGTTTCTTTTTGAAAAAAATACCATCTTCTGACTTTAATATTGGTAATGTGATAGCATTTTCAGTGATAATACATGGAAATAATGGAACCCCTTAAACTACTGTAGGCTACTTGAGACACTCACAGATTTAGTAGGTTTGGTCATTTTGTGAACACAACAAAAAATGTTTTCCACCAGTGGTGAGTGTCTCCCAATTTAGTTCTCATGGCTCAGAGTGGCAAATGCAGTGTTATGACATTTACCCACTTTGACCAATGAAAATTAGCAATACTCAGATACCAGCCAATCAGACCACTGGAACACTTCATCATGTATTAACCACGTCCTGTCTTTTCAGGGGAGGCTGAAGAATGCTTCTCACAGTGATGTAAGAACAAAAAACCCTCTAGATTGATGTGTCCTGTCTTACTATAACTCCTCCTTTGTACCGTACTGTGTGTGTGTGTGTGTGTGTGTGTGTGTGTGTGTGTGTGTGTGTGTGTGTGTGTGTGTGTGTGTGTGTGTGTGTGTGTGTGTGTGTGTGTGTGTGTGTGTGTGCGTGTGTCACGTCTCTTTGTTTCGAGAGCATATACACTTTATTTTAATCTTCCCAGATCCATCCTTATGCATAGAGACTCGTTTGTGGGGTTTGCTTACCTTTTATCTTGTTATTGTGGTACTCTTTGTACACCACTGATTGAGATGTCACAAAATGACGTATCCATCATGTCTATGGCTGTCTTGTTGATCAGAGTCGCAGTCAACAACACTTAGTGATATAATCTGTTAGCAGAACGTCACTAGGTTGTACTTCCAGTAGAGGATAGATTAACAGAGGAACACTGCATAGACACAAGCAGTTCTCCCCAAACAACCTGTGTGTGTGTGTGTGTGTGTGTGTGTGTGTGTGTGTGTGTGTGTGTGTGTGTGTGTGTGTGTGTGTGTGTGTGTGTGTGTGTGTGTGTGTGTTTGCATGTGTATGTGTTTGCATGTGCATGCTGTATGAATTTGCTGGGCTAATTTCGGACATTTTTGTAATGCAATGTGTGACTGCGTGGTGAGTGGTCACATGTGCGCACGAGTACTACTGTATGTGTGTATGTGTGCGTGCATGCGTGTGTGCGTGCGTGCGTGTGTGCGCGGGCGTGCGCGTGTGTGCACAGTCTGAACAGTGCTTCAGGCAAAGAATGTTCTTCTAGGCTTAGATAAGGTGTGTCTCCTTTGCATGTCAGAGCAGTCACTGTCTTCATTGTGTCATTATACCCCTGCACTGCCACCCTGTGTTCTGATGATAACACTTACATTATTCTCCCTCTCTTCTGTCCTCTCCACCTTCTTCCCTCTCTGGCTCCGCTCCTCCCTTTCCACCTCCAGGGTACTCAGCTCATCTTCAACGCTGCCAAGGAATTGGGACACTTGTCCAAACTGAAGGTAGCGCACGCGCGCGCGTGTGTGTGTGTGCGTGTGCGTGTGCGTGTGCGTGTGCGTGCGCGTGCGCGTGCGCGCGTGTGTGTGCGTGCTTGCGTGTATGTTTTGTATGCATTTAAAGACCACTTCTCTATTCCCATGCAGGAGCACATGGTCCGTGAGGAGGCCAAAGCCCTGTCGCCTAAACAGTGTGCTGTGATCGAGCTTGCACTGGACACCATTAAGGTACAAACCATTGCACCGTTGTACATCCCATGTCGCCGCAAGCAACTCCTACATAGATCCTATGTTTAATATCTGTAATCTAGAGTTGAAATACTAACCCTTGACAGCCCATACGTCCAAACGGAAAAGTCTGATCTGATTGTATTAAACAACATTGCAGCTGTATGGAAAGCATTTGTAACTGCCAAGTTTTTGTCTCATACAAATCCACCGTAGGCATGTTATGAGCTACTTTCTGTCGATAAATTCATTGCAGGTGATTATTTTTTAAGTAGGGATGTCCCTTTTTTCGATAGCGATCCGATCCCGATACCACAATTTCTGTGTTAGCTGATACCGATACCGAATACCGATACCAGGGAATAATATTTATAATAATAAAACAAAAAATACTTACCTGCCCCAACATTTTATTTAGCTGCCATAGTGTCAACCCCTTACCCCTGTGTGTGCTGATTGGTGGTGATTTATTTCCCATGTGCATATACACCCACATGGACTTGGCACTCTTTAGCCCAGTGGTTCCCAAACCTTTTCATGCCAAGGACCCCCAAATTGACACTAATTAGTCTGCAGACCCCCATTTGAGGAGGTATGCCAGGGACCGCCATAAGAGAAGACTTTTATGGCTCTAGCAGTAATTCTCAACTAGTTTAATTTCAACGACCCCCAGTTTGACATGCATTAAGCTACGGACCCCCATTTGATGGCATTTCTATCTCTGAGGCCCCAATTAATATTGGCTGAATTCGGACACAGCCTCTGTCAGTAAACACATTTGGATTGACTGTCCCCTCGCCCTAGGGCAATAGGAGCAAAAGTAAATGATGAGATGAGATCCAAAATTCACAAAAGACATGACAAAAAATGACATGGAAAATAAATGGCCCAGACTAATACGGGCAATTGTAGTTCATGAAGAGGAATCCCCCCCAACCCCATCTTGTCAGTGGTCTGATAGTCTACAGGAGTTTTAAGTAAATTACACATCTCTGGTCAAATATTTCTACCCCATTCATAAACCAGTGGTTCCCAAACCTTTTAGCTCAAGACCCAAAAGAGAAATTAAATATTTGCCCAGAACCCAAACTACCGGTAGTGCAAATAGCCGATCTACAAGCTTACAACGCGACAGAAGTGATCCATTTCCTCCCTGTTTGTCTGACCTGTGCTGACCTTTCTCCGTCTCAGCAATACTTCCATGCTGGAGGTGTGGGTCTGAAGAAGACCTTCCTGGAGAAGAGCCCTGACCTGCTGTCTCTGCACTACGCCCTGTCTCTCTACACCCAGGCCACAGACAAGCTGATCAAGACCTTCGTCCAGTCACAGAACGCACAAGGTAACTCAACTGACCCCTCTCTTTCTCTCTCTTTCCAACCTCCCTTTTGAACTGCCTTTCTTTTCCCTCGTATCAATCTCTTAAGTTGTTGACCTTTATTGCTGCGTTGTTCTGAAAACTTCCTCTGTGTGCTCTTTGAGAGGCGATTCCGGCGTCTCCCATGTCTATTTGTAGTTAAGGATTCCCCACGTGTCCGACTGTATTTCCTGAAATTACCTCACATGCTTTATAGAGTAGAAAGCAGTGGCCCTGGGTGCTTGATATTTTATTTCATAATGCTCTTGTGAAATATCGAGTCTCCAGTTAGCCAGTCTCCGGAAACACAAATAATCTCTTAACATGAGCCGTCCGTCTAGCCATTTGAAATAATTATACCACCCACCCATGAGTTTATTTTCTTTTTCTTATATAAACGTTAGATGACTGACTGTTCCCATGCGGTATAAGATCCACATGGGAGGCACTCTGTTAATAGACCCCCATCTTGTTTGTCTCTTCTCTTCTGTCCATTTCCTTTGTGTCCACTGACTCATCAGGAGGCTGCATAACAGCCATGGCATCTCTGTGTGAGAAGCTTACGCGTGTCCCTGAGCAACATGAGTAGAAATGCTGTTTTATTTATGATGTTTAACTTTTTAACAGTAGTTTAGGGAATGTTTAAACACGGTGTCGAACAACTATCTTCATTCTTTAAAAAGAGAATAAAATAATAGTTCCTCTGTTGCAATAGTAATGCAACAGAGGAATATTAATAGGCCTGTCGGTTCACTTTTACATTTAAAACTGTGAGTTCCAGCTGTCTTGTTTCTAACTTAAATGTCTTCAGTCCTTCATATTTATGTGTCTACTACAGTATTTTCCCTTTCCCTTCTCTCTCTCTCTCTCTCTCTCTGTCTCTCTGTCTCTCTCTCTCTCTCTCTCTCTCTCTCTCTCTCTCTCTCTCTCTCTCTCTCTCTTTATCTCTCTCTCTCTCTCTCTCTGTCTACTCTCTGCCTCTGCCCCTTTTTGTGGGCCAGTGTTCGACGGGAAGGGCTTGAGGTTCACCAGTAGTGAGGATGTGTACCCAGACCAGGGTATGTGGACCTCAGGCTTGGGGCCTGAGACCCCTGGGGGCTCCCAGAGGGCCTCCAGACCAAAGCCCTGCTCCCTTCACCCTACATTATGCATCCTGAGACTGCCCTGCCTGCTCAGATTCATCCCTACAAACAAACCCAGTGTACAGCTGTCTCTCAACCTCTCTCTCTCTCTCTCTCTCTCTCTCTCTCTCTCTCTCTCTCTCTCTCTCTCTCTCTCGGTTGTCTCAGTATGCCCCGTCTTTCCTTCCTGCTACTATAACCCACTCCCATGTTCTGACTACAACACACAGAGCATAGACTTAATGCATTCATGCATGTAATGTGTACACACACTGTACAGTATGTGCGCTGCTGCACCGTATACATACCCCCCTGTGTGTATGTATGAGAGGCCATAGAGCAAGGCATGATCTCCAGACATCAGGCACAGAGAATGCTCAGGCATCAGAGCCTGGAGCATTCTGGAGCAAGCGTGATGTCATGGAAGGAGGCTTCTGGGCCTGAGTGAGCGAGAGCAATTATCTACAGTCACTGAAGCAGACACAGAGAGACGTGCTGCATCAGAGGAAATTATTTCGCAGATGTTACTTGCCATTTCTATATTATACAGCCATGATAGTAATTATGTAACATTTCTTATGTTGATGATGATGATGTCATAATGATGATGGTGGTGGTGATGGTGATGATGATGACAGTTGGCTCAGATTGTCTGGGAGGGGGTCCCTCTCCTTGTTTTGGCCTTCAGTTCCGATACTGTACACGCACGCACGCACGCACGCACCATTTTACTCTCAGAGTTATACTTACAGAACCGTAAGGGTCCATTTGGACCCCCTGGTAGTCCCCCAACCTGACCCTTTTCCCCAGCCGCCTTTTTTTTTTTTTACTTTGTTTTTATTTCAGTTTAGGCAACTTCACAGAATTACAGGTATACATTTTTCTTACAACTGATTTTTTTTTTTTTTTTTTTTTTTTCACAACCTCAGCTGTTTCATACATTCACATTACATTATACATTCATATACACAAACAACTTCACATGAATTTACAAGTATTCACACCAAAAAAACAAAACAACAACAAGGAAGTGTATTTGGTGAGTTGTTACTCGGGATTCCGAAACTTGCTACCTCATTAGTAGAGGCAGTCCCAGCCGCCATTTTGACCAGTAAACACAACTTGTGGGTGAGCTTTGTTTAGATATATTACTGTGCCTAAATGAAACACACAACTAATTACCTTAAACTGCACTTAATCTGTCAAAAATGGCAACTTTTTGGCATCTGCCAAAAACGTCAACATTTGGGCACTGGTCCAGTAGTGAGCTATCAAGGATGAGGGGGCTACACACATGGAGTAGCTCACATGCCATCAGTTTCCAAGATTTTCGAAAGACATCAATTGGGTACTCGACTTGATAATGTATTTCTTTGAATATCAATCAATCAATCAATCAATCAAACTTTATTTATATAGCACATTTCCAACAGCCAAAGGCCGACCAAGTGCTAGGAATGTTGTAAATAGAATTGGAGTTTTCTCAATGCGTGTGCCTCATCACCCGTTGTATAGCCCTGAGAAACGGAACTCTCCGCCAGCTCCGTTCCTCTCTAACCATCCCCTGCCATGCTGGAGAACTCCTATTAAGGAATGGTCATGTCTGGATCCATCTCAGCATGTTCTGACCTGACTGGCTGTATCTCAGGAGAAACAGAAATGTGTTGGTCTCTTTCTCAACTCCGTACTAATGCATCTTAACACCCCATGAGACAACAGAGCCACTGTGCAACTACGAGTGGACATTATGCTGTCCCAAATTTGCCTAAACACCTTTGCATTGCTCAATGTTTTAAAAAGACCAGCCAGTAACCTCTTCTTTTACATTATTTCTGTTTAAAGAACGGATAACACTTAACACTATAGATAAAGTATAGACCCCTTACAAGCCTCATTTCGGAAGACAAGTGAGTTTTGATGACATCGCTGTAGGGGGGCATATACACCGTAAGGATATATTTACTCAAAGGTTTAATACTGACACTGTAATACCATGATGAAAGCATATATCTCATAGCTGCACAGTGTGACGTCCACATAAACTTCTCCTGTAAAGTAACTTTCAGAATTACTACAACTTTTTGCATGGTCAGTACTTTCTGCACACAATTTACAGGACTGAAATTAACTTGATCAGTAAAGCGAGTGGAGTGATTTATACATCAATGCGTGCCAGTGTCCCATGCCGACAATATAGCACATGGTGATCTTCTACAAGCTCACAACGCGCCACGATGCATTGTGTAGTACAGTGGTTCTTAAGGGGGTCCGTGAGGGGTTTCGGTTTCCAAGAGGTCCCCAGCAAAATGCTTTAATCCAGCATCACGTTTAGTTTAACCAAACCATTTAACCAAAGTCTTTGAATCATTTGGAATATTTTTGAAACATTTCAACATATTTTCAGATGGGGGGGGGGGGGGGTATCCACAGCCAAATACATATTAATTTGAGGGTCCTTGACATGAAATCTTCTGAGAACCACTGGTGTAGTAAGATCAGCTATTTTCAGAGCAGGACATCGTCGTACAACAAAGTATAAATCAGGCTTAAGGGCCCATATGTGCGAGCATCAGGGGTTGACGTGTCTCCTCTCTGGCTGTCTGTCCTGTCAGGCTCTGGGGTGGACAATGCAGTGGGAGAGGTGTCCATCCATGTGGAGATCTTCACTCACCCCAACACCGGAGAGCACAAGGTCACGGTTAAAGGTCAGTTCATGTTCTTCAATGTTCTATTAACCCATACTCCCTCAGATGGGTGCACAAGCCAATGGTCCCTGGTTTCATCATTAAAATGTTTTAAAAGAATAAATAAATAAATAAATGCCAGTTATACATTTCAAACTCACTCTCTCTTTCTTTCTCAGTGGTGGCTGCCAATGACCTGAGGTGGCAGACACAGGGAATATTTCGGCCATTTGTAGAGGTCTACATTATCGGCCCTCACCTCAGTGACAAGAAGAGGAAGTATGCCACCAAGTCTAAGAACAACAGCTGGGCTCCCAAATACAATGAAACGTTCACATTGTGAGTAAAACAAAAGCGTCTTGGAGTGGAGGGAGGTCCTCGCTCCGAAGCAGCTCTGACTCATTTTAAAACCTGCTCAGCGCTCAATTCTAAATCTCCCCGCTCCACTCTCCCCTCCGCTCACACTCCAAGCCGCATCACATGCTCTGTACGGTCACGTTTGGCTGGAATTATTGTATAGTGCAAAGCTGTGACTTTACAGGTATTGGAAAAAACTATTTTTTCATTGGTTAAATATTTATAAAAATCCATAGACAGACTTTCACACACTGGCGTTTTTATGTTAATATAGGCATATAAGTTTTCAAAATCCAATAAGAAAGAAGGGTTGCAGTTCACTCATCACTGCCCATAACCTGCAAGAGAACATAGGAAATGTATGTGTCAGACATTTCGCCATGCAACGGCGACAACACTCCTGACCTTTTGGCTGCCGTGTTAAGTGGTCAGATGGGTGAGCAGCGTGCATTTTCAGAGCACGTTTATTGTAATCATGAGTCAGTCGATTGTGTTCTGGGTTGGATCAATCACAATGAAAGATGTAGCTGCAAGCAGCGATAATGGTGGCAAGCAAGCGGGCAATAAGCAATAAAAACAATATAGCTGCAAGCACTTAAAAAGAAAAATCACACCTGTGTGAACTTAGCGGTGCAGGCTGCTCAACAACACCACTGTTGAGCAGGTTTAAGCGATTTTCAAACTGCTCAAATGGCGGAAAATCAGATGTGACAGATGTGTTCCGCATGAGTCAAGGCACATTTGTAAACAAGATCCATGAATTTTCTTTGTCAAACTATTGCTATAGCGTCCCCCTTTGGCCAAGTGGAGTAAGACTGGTTTCAGCGCCATTTGGCATGACCCTCTACCATACTGTAAAGTTTCATAAACATGTGACTGCATGTATGTAGAATCATTTTCATAAAACTGCAATATTCATTGGCTCATAAAAGCTTCATTTTTTAATGTTTGTCAATATAGGTCCAAAGTTCACGTGTAGACATTTTCGTGCATTTCGATCAAAGATCTCGGGAGGAGATAGATGTTTATCATTTAATTCAAAAAATGGGAGATGTAAAGGTCAGAAGTAAAAAAGTCAGAACTCGAAAGCCATGCCAAGTTTGCATTTTCAATTGAGTGCTACAGCACCACCCTTTGGCCAATGGTCGTGTACTTCGCATCTTCACCGCTTGGCATAGCTTTCTACCATATTGCTGTACGGCGCGGCTTCACGAAACATTCGGAAAAATTCAAAAAATAAAAAATTATTCCGTTCCGTACAAAAACTGAGAGGAATAATGTTGCTTGCTTACCTCGCTATGATTACGATAAAGTCGCTGAATAATCCCTCGCTGTCTTTTTTTTTTACGAGAGGCATGAAGTCAGAAATGAAGAGCTTAGTTAGTATATCCATCTGGTCAAAACCACGGAGAGCTCCCTAGATTTGGAGATACGAGGCATTCTTTCTGAGCCGTAAACAGGGAAGTGAACGCCAACGCACATGCGCGAACAGCAAGGAGTATGGTGCAGAAGGAGAGGCCAACCCCCCAAAAAAAGAAAAAAAAATCTGAATATCTTTCTCTCGTTTGATATCAATGAAAATGCGCTAGGACGTGTCCTCGCAATCCATCGGTTGGATTAGCTATGACGTTTTCCACACGTCCTATGGTCTAAATGGGTTAAAGAAGGAGCTGTCACAAGGTCTCTGTTTGGGATTTGAGTACAATGGTGTCACGCAAGTAAGACACGCTTGATGATTTCGTGCACTGATGGGCTGGCATGTGAAGAAAGATATTTGCACACAGACGTTTAGGACAGGGAAATAAAGGCACAATGAAAAGCACACCGAGTGGCAGACATGCATGTTCTGTCCACCATGACTGACCAGTACTACTACAGACATGCATGTTCTGTCCACCATGACTGACCAGTACTCATAGGCACAAACACACACACATTGATGGCAGTCCTGTACATACTGTAGGAAACAAGAAATAAGAAATTAATAAAGAGAAAAGTAATGTATGAATTGTGCTTTAGACTCACTCACTCTCTCTCTCTCTCTCTCTCCTGTTTTCCCTCCCCACAGCCCCCTCAGTAGCGAGGTGGGCCCTGAGGGCTACGAGCTCCAAGTGTGCGTGAAAGACTACTGCTTTGCGCGCGAGGACCGCACCGTGGGCATGGCCGTCATGCAGCTGAAGGACATGGCCTCCAAGGGCAGCGTGGCCTGCTGGCTGCCGCTGGGCAAGCGCATCCACATGGACGAGACGGGCCTCACCGTCCTGCGCATCCTCTCCCAGCGCAACAACGACGACGTGGCCAAAGAGTTCGTCAAGCTGAAGTCTGACCAGCGCTCCGTGGAGGAGGGCCGCAGCTAGGCCAACAGAGAGGTGAAAGCTGAAGTCTGACCAGCGCTCCGTGGAGGAGCTAGGCCAACAGAGAGGTGAAATGACTTGTCTGGGAAAAATGTGAAAGATCTGCCACACAGCGCCAGCTGCTGCTTTGGTGTCGCCCTGGTGGCTATCCACTTCCACGATGTTCCTAGTGATGTAAAAGCACAGTTAGAAGAACAACGGTCACTACGTGTGAAGTGAATACATCCATTTTACTGATTAGGACATTGTGATAATAGTACAATGTGATATCACAATTTGAATATAATTCACCCTACCTGTCTTGACTCTGTAAAGCATCAACGTTCATTATGTAGAGTTTAAGTAATAGTGTACCTTCTTCTACTAAACCTCTCTTCAATGAGGTGATAGTCATTTCATTCCAAACCAACATTTGACATGTAGAAGATACATAGTCCTAGGCTAATCAGGGTGTGGGTGAAACTGGGCATACTGTACTTGTAGCCTTTGTCTTGGCATTCCTTCACTTTGACATTCCACTTTATCTAGTGCCCAGAGGGGAACTAGAAGTGCCAATAGTCAGATAATCAATGAAACATGCCAAGACCAGCCCGAAGCACAACATGACATAAGATCCTACGACCCACTCACACCAGAGGCAGTATGGGGTGGGTCACTCACAATGGAAATAAAAACCCTGTTTATTTCTTCAGAGTTGTAACACAACATTTTAATTTTCAAGAGTTATTCTTTGGTTTCTTCCAAATAATATTTCTATTTTTATGTTTATATGTAAAGTAGTGTTAAATGCAGATCTTTTAAGATTTTAATGATAATACGAGGAAGACTAAATGGTGCAGGTATATTGAACCTTGAAAGATTGTCCCTGCCATCGTTGTATGTTTTGTCTACCCTGTAACAGAGCACACTGCCTGAGACCCGTTATGCCTTCTGTCTTGTGGACCCTATCTGTCTAGTCGTTTCTAGAGCTAATGTATAGAGACTTTAACCTGATGAAAACAAGCCTTCAAGCACTGTGATTCATCGGGGTGTGTGTGTGTGTGTGTGTGTGTGTGTGTGTGTGTGTGTGTGTGTGTGTGTGTGTGTGTGTGTGTGTGTGTGTGTGTGTGTGTGTGTGTGTGTGTGCGTGCGCGCGTGCGCGTGCACGTGTGCGTGTGCGCGTGTGCGTGTGCGTGTGCGTGTGTGTGTGTGTGACCAGTGTTGCCTGTTATCTGTAACTGTAAATCATAGAGTGGAGGATATTACACTGTCGATGAGAGTGCTCATGTTTGACTTTAGATTTATAAGAATTTCCAAAGTGTCTCTTATGTGAGGAAGGATGTATGATGTATCTCTTTTAAGGGATATTTTCATGTTCAGCATCTTATTGTAAACATTCCACGGCAGGCATACACTGCCGTGTGCGTGTTTATATGTGTGTTTATATGTGTGTGTGTGTGTGTGTGTGTGTGTGTGCGCGCGCGCGCGCGAAAGAGAAAGAAATACATAAACCGAACAAAGCAGTTTACATTTTGTCTCATGTTTAGAAGAAGACTGTCTTTCCTGCAACACGACTAGCCGATCAGATCAATAGCTGCTGGTATAGGTGCACAGAGGCCATAGGAAAATCTCTATTGAGCTCCCGTTGCCGTAGCAACCCCAATCCAACTGAAGATGTCATGGTGGGGTGCAAGGTCGCACCCCACCACACCCCACCCCAACTTGTATGGTATCTCTTCCCAGGGAAAGCACAAACCATTATCCACTTTCAACCTGGCGTCCATGTTTTCGGCGTTATATTATAGTCGAAACTTTTACCCTGATCTATATGCCAGAGAACGCAGACCTCTCCTAAAAGGGCTACAGATGCTGACCACATCAGGCTTGGCACTGTAAACTGTATACAGAGGATCTACAGAATACTTATGTAGCATACTAGAATAGTATGGGGAGATGTCAAAGCACTGGTTCTTCAATTGTACCCCACTAAAACAAATTATGATTAAATTACTATAACATGCACTAAGCTGTGGCAATTTTTTTAAGTTTTGTTATTCCGATAATGTCATACCCATTCCATAGTCATCGATTCATGGCCAATATAGCACCTCAATACTACAAGCTAAAATTGTATCTTGGAAGGAATGGAGTCTGGACTGATTATTGAGATAAGAGGAGGCATCTTTGATTTCCTCTGGCTGAAATTATTAGTCAATATAATTTCAGGGATTTTGCATGCCTGATGAAAACAAAGACATTTCAAATTGATGTGATGGCTAAGGTCCCTCACATTTGGACCTTTATTCCAGAGTGGGACTTGAACAAGCTCTGTTCTTTTGCATTGCAATGTAGCTCCCCCCTTTTTTTTATAGTGGACAACAACCATAACAGCCTCTTCCCCAGAAACGAGAGAAATCACTTTTTTGATCACCCAATCACTCAATTTGGCAGTGACTTCACATCAGAGTCATTTTATATGGCCCCTGATTGAACAAGGTATAACAACTAAAGTCTATGCATCTAGTTATGTAGACCTGTCGTTTCTAAAGCAGTCTTATAATGTTTACATTGTGAATTATTTATTGTTATCAGAAAAAAAGTGTTTGTCTGATAAATTGTAAATTTTATCTATTAACATCGGCCAAATGTTGGACATTTTTAGTATAGTGGATTAGAGAGCAAACCTGTGAGGAGAGAGGATATCAACTGTTACAGAAATATTCTTATTAAACAGATTGTAAATAGTACCTATGTACCAAACACTTGTCATACTATATGAAGTGACATTCGCTGCTCGTTGAGTTTATTTGCTTTGGCTGGCAGGGTGGATTGACGCCCATCTTTAGGCACCAGAGCAGAGCGCGCTCATTGAAAGATGGAAACGATCTGACTACATCTATGGCTGTGTATACAGGGCATGCTGGAGTGGTACAACTGATTTGTCCTCATCACAAAAGATATTTAAGCGGTAATGACATGAACTGCCTGCTTATGACAGTGTTATGACATTCACCACAGTCACATCCGCCCTGCCAGTCGAGGTCGTCGTTATTCACACGCCTTGGTTGACTAAAGCCTCTTGCAGGTATGCAGCTGTTGCATTGTATTGCGAATGGCACACTAGATCTTTATTTATTGCTGTTAACAAAGACACTTTTGTCACTGAAACATGCCCTTATCTTTCAAAGCCGTCATAAAGTCAATGTTTGGGATTTTAGTGTCACGCAAGGAAGCTTAATGGTCACGGGCACTGACGGGCTGAAATATTGAGACGGTCGTACAGTAAGGTCGTACAGTATGAAGGTCATACAGTATGAAGGTCGTACAGTATGCACGTAGAGGTTTAGGACAGGGAAGTAAAAGCACAATGAAAAAGCACACAGACCTAACCACATAGCCCACTAAAATGGACCTGAGTTGCAACTGTATTTGGTACGCTCTTTTTTTTTCTTTTTCTTCTCTACACCAAATGTCTTTTTGGCGAATGTTCCCTCCAGAATAGGGATGCTGGGGTTTAAACTGACTGTCCAGCCCTCGCAGGCAGACGGACACACAAACAAACCCGGTCCTGTACATAGGAATCAGTGCATGATATAGCAACAATTCAAAATGTACGAAAATAAAAAAGTAAAATTATATAAACATCTTTCTTGTGCCAGCACGCATAATTATTTGATGTTATTTGCCAGTTGTTGTCCTCTTTTATTTATTTTGATATTTTACAATTGTTTTATATTTTTCAGATTTGTGAATATATAAATATGTATTTCTGATGATGTGTAGTGGTACTAAGTACTCGCATGGGAGAATTATTTTATACAGATTTTTTTTTTAATTCTGGTTGTTGTTATTGGGGGTTGAGGTTACTGAAACTGCTGTGTATCTGCTTCCAATACAAATAAAGAAACAAATGTAATTTCTTCTCATTGTGTGTATTACTAGAGCGGTGCCCGTGTTGCGATGTCAGAACAGGTACAATATATGGAGACAACTGGAAATGCATGCAGTTTAGTTTAGTTTAGTTGTAGTATAGTAGTGTAGTTCTGTGTCAGGCATGCCCAACTATGGAGTGGTGTGATGTCAGAACAGGCCAGCTTATGGAGTTCTGTGTCAGGCATGCCCAAATATGGAGTGTTGTGAATTGTGATGTCAGAACACCGGCTCCTTATGGACCCTGGGCAGGGTCCCTGTCCAGAGCCCGGGCAGAGACCTTTTTGGGGTGGTGCTGGAAAACCGTGGGTTCGACGGACTCGACACCGGGCACTGCACTCCCTGTGGTGGTATGGAACGCATGTGTTGAATTTGAAGTCGGTGGGGCGAATGGTTCTCAAGTTACGTGGATTACAACAGTACACACGCACTCACACAGACAGACAGACAGACAGACAGGCTTGGTGCATTCATAGATAGATATAACTTTTTATGTACAGTATGTGATGTATTGCCATGCTTTTTGTTCTTGCTTAATGTAAATCGCTCTGGATTAAGAGTGTCTGCTAAATGCTTAAATTGTAAGTGCATGTCCTCTCTCACAGGCACAACCAAAACTAAAGCAGAACTGAATGGAAACACAAACTAACGAAGTGGCTAAACATAACAAAACATGGCATCGGTTGCAGAGAGAGCTGCCGTAGCGTTGCTACTCGAAGAGCTATTGCCACAGACTGTTTATAAAGCCCACACTCCAGGAAGACGGCGAAGTCACGTGACTGCCTGGCCAGTGGGGAACATAGATATATGTCTATGGCATAGAGAGAGTAATAAAAGGATAGAAACTGAACCGGAGCGATAGCCCCGCCCCCGCTATTAATTTCAGTGGATGTTGCTCAGTAGTGTTTTGAAGCACCCTAGTCAAAAAGTCCAATAGGATTCCGATAGAAAAAATCCTATTGGAAATCCAATTTAAAAATCCTATAAGATTTTGGAAAAAATCTTATTGGATATTTTCTTATAGGATTATAATCCTATAAAAAAATCCAATAGGATTTTTTCTAGGTGAAAGTGATTTTTGCCTATAAATGTCTCAAATTTGAAAGCACTATATTTCCAAAACTATGAAACATTTCAAAGATTCCTTTTCATGTCCACCGTAAAATGAACCTGAATACGTTTGAATGGGGTTTCTAGGTGTAAGTATGTAGGACTAGTAGCAAGCCAAAGTTATACATTTCTCATATTTGGTTTCGGACGGCTTACTATAGCATGTCGTTTTTTTGGAGGATTTGAAAAAAAGATGAAAATTATGAAAAAACGACATACTATAGTCCATGTTTTCGGACGGCATGCTATATAGTATGTCATATTTCCATGAATTTGGGACAATACGTCAGAGCCAGGACTTGAACCTGCGGCCTCCTGATTCCCAGGCAGGCTCTGTACCCTGCAGTGAGCCACTGCACATGCTGTTCTCAAAAGGCCGAATAGATGATGACAGAAGAGCCAGAGACTTGTTTCCATTGTGGTTCATAAACATTCGAACGTCTGGAGATATACAACAGCAAAAGAAACAATAGACAAATCTCCTGATATTAAATTTTTTGTATTTTATTTTTGCATCAATGTTGTTACTCAAAGGGAACAGCAGAATGCATTGTGGCAGGTAGCAAGTAGATCAGTGACTTAGCACAATGGCTGCATGATCTGGAGGTTGTGGGTTCAAACCCCACTCAAATCTTTACTTGCCAAAATCTGCCACCCCCATTCTGAATTTATCAAATTTAAAAGCACTATATTTCTAAAACGATGAAACATTCTAAAGTTTCCTTTTCAGGCAATCATGTCCACCCTAAGATGAACCTAAGTAGGCTAGAATGGGGTTGCTAGGTGTATTAAGTATGTAGGACTAGTAGCATGCCAAAGTTTGTGCTATTGCCATAGAGAATGCATTGGGCGTTTAAGTTAAATAACTCAGAAACTACAAAACATTTCAAAGTAAAATGTTCCAGCATGTGTCTCCACAGTAAGCTGAGTAATAAAAAGTGTGAATGGAGTTTCTAGGTGAAAGTGATTTTTTGACGTGCCAAAATCTGCCATTGAGCCCCATGTTAAAAGTCTCAAATTTGAAAGCACTATATTTCTAAAACTATGAAACATTTCAAAGATTCCTTTTCAGGCAAACATGTCCACCATAAGATGAACCTAAGTAGGCTAGAATGGGGTTGCTAGGTGTAAGTATGTAGGACTAGTAGCATGTAGAATGTTGTGCTATTGCCATAGAGAATGCATTGGGCGTTTAAGTTAAATAACTCATAAACTACAAAACATAAAAATAAAAATAAGTTCCAGCATGTGTCTCCACAGTAAGCTGAATAATAAAAAGTGTGAATGGAGTTTCTAGGTGAAAGTGACTTTTGACGTGCCTATAGAGCTGCCATTGAGCCCCATGTTAAATGTCTCAAATTTGAAAGCACTATATTTCTAAAACTATGAAACATTTCAAAGATTCCTTTTCAGGCAAACATGTCCACCGTAAGATGAACCTAAGTAGGCTAGAATGGGGTTGCTAGGTGTAAGTATGTAGGACTAGTAGCATGCCAAATTTTGTGCTATTGCCATAGAGAATGCATTGGGCGTTTAAGTTAAATAACTCATAAACTACAAAACATAAAAATAAAAAAAAGTTCCAGCATGTGTCTCCACAGTAAGCTGAATAATAAAAAGTGTGAATGGAGTTTCTAGGTGAAAGTGACTTTTGACGTGCCTATAGAGCTGCCATTGAGCCCCATGTTAAATGTCTCAAATTTGAAAGCACTATATTTCTAAAACTATGAAACATTTCAAAGATTCCTTTTCAGGCAAACATGTCCACCGTAAGATGAACCTAAGTAGGCTAGAATGGGGTTGCTAGGTGTAAGTATGTAGGACTAGTAGCATGTAGAATGTTGTGCTATTGCCATAGAGAATGCATTGGGCGTTTAAGTTAAATAACTCATAAACTACAAAACATAAAAATAAAAAAAAGTTCCAGCATGTGTCTCCACAGTAAGCTGAATAATAAAAAGTGTGAATGGAGTTTCTAGGTGAAAGTGACTTTTGACGTGCCTATAGAGCTGCCATTGAGCCCCATGTTAAATGTCTCAAATTTGAAAGCACTATATTTCTAAAACTATGAAACATTTCAAAGATTCCTTTTCAGGCAAACATGTCCACCTTAAGATGAACCTAAGTAGGCTAGAATGGGGTTGCTAGGTGTAAGTATGTAGGACTAGTATAGCATGCCAAATTTTGTGCTATTGCCATAGAGAATGCATTGGGCGTTTAAGTTAAATAACTCATAAACTACAAAACATAAAAATAAAAAAAAGTTCCAGCATGTGTCTCCACAGTAAGCTGAATAATAAAAAGTGTGAATGGAGTTTCTAGGTGAAAGTGACTTTTGACGTGCCTATAGAGCTGCCATTGAGCCCCATGTTAAATGTCTCAAATTTGAAAGCACTATATTTCTAAAACTATGAAACATTTCAAAGATTCCTTTTCAGGCAAACATGTCCACCGTAAGATGAACCTAAGTAGGCTAGAATGGGGTTGCTAGGTGTAAGTATGTAGGACTAGTAGCATGTAGAATGTTGTGCTATTGCCATAGAGAATGCATTGGGCGTTTAAGTTAAATAACTCATAAACTACAAAACATAAAAATAAAAAAAAGTTCCAGCATGTGTCTCCACAGTAAGCTGAATAATAAAAAGTGTGAATGGAGTTTCTAGGTGAAAGTGACTTTTGACGTGCCTATAGAGCTGCCATTGAGCCCCATGTTAAATGTCTCAAATTTGAAAGCACTATATTTCTAAAACTATGAAACATTTCAAAGATTCCTTTTCAGGCAAACATGTCCACCGTAAGATGAACCTAAGTAGGCTAGAATGGGGTTGCTAGGTGTAAGTATGTAGGACTAGTAGCATGCCAAAATTTGTGCTATTGCCATAGAGAATGCATTGTGTTGCGGAGGATGAGAGGAATGCTCTCATCCTCCGCAACACCCATTCTCATACACCGCTATACACCGCAAGGATATGGGCTATAGCCCATATCGTACGGCATACTATACTGTAGCACGCCGTTTTTCATCATTTTTGAGGATTTGGAAAAAAATTAAAAAAAAAAAAAAACGATGGGTTATAGCCCATTGTTTTTTTTTATTTTTGAAAAAAATAATATCCTCGTTTTTCATCATTTTGGACCATGGGCTATAGCCCATATCGTACGGCATACTATAGCACGCGTTTTTCATCATTTTTGAGGATTTGAAAAAAATGAAAAAATGAAAAAAAACGATGGGTTATAGCCCATCGTTTTTTGAATTTTTATTTTTATTTTTAATCCTCGTTTTTCATCATTTTGGACCATGGGCTATAGCCCATATCGTACGGCATACTATAGCACGCCGTTTTTCATCATTTTTGCCATAGAGAATGCATTGGGCGTTTAAGTTAAATAACTCATAAACTACAAAACATAAAAATAAAAAAAAGTTCCAGCATGTGTCTCCACAGTAAGCTGAATAATAAAAAGTGTGAATGGAGTTTCTAGGTGAAAGTGACTTTTGACGTGCCTATAGAGCTGCCATTGAGCCCCATGTTAAATGTCTCAAATTTGAAAGCACTATATTTCTAAAACTATGAAACATTTCAAAGATTCCTTTTCAGGCAAACATGTCCACCGTAAGATGAACCTAAGTAGGCTAGAATGGGGTTGCTAGGTGTAAGTATGTAGGACTAGTAGCATGCCAAAGTTTGTGCTATTGCCATAGAGAATGCATTGTGTTGCGGAGGATGAGAGGAATGCTCTCATCCTCCGCAACACCCATTCTCATACACCGCTATACACCGCGAGGATATGGGCTATAGCCCATATCGTACGGCATACTATACTGTAGCACGCCGTTTTTCATCATTTTTGAGGATTTGGAAAAAATTAAAAAAAATTAAAAAATGATGGGTTATAGCCCATTGTTTTTTTTATTTTTGAAAAAAATAATATCCTCGTTTTTCATCATTTTGGACCATGGGCTATAGCCCATATTGTACGGCATACTATAGCACGCCGTTTTTCATCATTTTTGAGGATTTGAAAAAAATGAAGAAAAAAAAACGATGGGTTATAGCCCATCGTTTTTTGAATTTTGAATTTATTTTTTAATCCTCGTTTTTCATCATTTTGGACCATGGGCTATAGCCCATATCGTACGGCATACTATAGCACGCCGTTTTTCATCATTTTTGAGGATTTGAAAAAAATGAAAAAATGAAAAAAAACGATGGGTTATAGCCCATCGTTTTTTGAATTTTTGAAAAAAAAGAAATCCTCGTTTTTCATCATTTTGGACCATGGGCTATAGCCCATATCGTACGGCATACTATAGCACGCCGTTTTTCATCATTTTTGAGGATTTGAAGAAAAAAAAATAATTGAAAAACGATGGGTTATAGCCCATCGTTTTTTTAATTTTTGATTTTTTTTTTAACCCTCGTTTTTCATCATATTGGACCATGGGCTATAGCCCATATCGTACGGCATACTATAGCACGCCGTTTTTCATCATTTTTGCCATAGAGAATGCATTGGGCGTTTAAGTTAAATAACTCATAAACTACAAAACATAAAAATAAAAAAAAGTTCCAGCATGTGTCTCCACAGTAAGCTGAATAATAAAAAGTGTGAATGGAGTTTCTAGGTGAAAGTGACTTTTGACGTGCCTATAGAGCTGCCATTGAGCCCCATGTTAAATGTCTCAAATTTGAAAGCACTATATTTCTAAAACTATGAAACATTTCAAAGATTCCTTTTCAGGCAAACATGTCCACCGTAAGATGAACCTAAGTAGGCTAGAATGGGGTTGCTAGGTGTAAGTATGTAGGACTAGTAGCATGTAGAATGTTGTGCTATTGCCATAGAGAATGCATTGGGCGTTTAAGTTAAATAACTCATAAACTACAAAACATAAAAATTAAAAAAAGTTCCAGCATGTGTCTCCACAGTAAGCTGAATAATAAAAAGTGTGAATGGAGTTTCTAGGTGAAAGTGACTTTTGACGTGCCTATAGAGCTGCCATTGAGCCCCATGTTAAATGTCTCAAATTTGAAAGCACTATATTTCTAAAACTATGAAACATTTCAAAGATTCCTTTTCAGGCAAACATGTCCACCGTAAGATGAACCTAAGTAGGCTAGAATGGGGTTGCTAGGTGTAAGTATGTAGGACTAGTAGCATGTAGAATGTTGTGCTATTGCCATAGAGAATGCATTGGGCGTTTAAGTTAAATAACTCATAAACTACAAAACATAAAAATAAAAAAAAGTTCCAGCATGTGTCTCCACAGTAAGCTGAATAATAAAAAGTGTGAATGGAGTTTCTAGGTGAAAGTGACTTTTGACGTGCCTATAGAGCTGCCATTGAGCCCCATGTTAAATGTCTCAAATTTGAAAGCACTATATTTCTAAAACTATGAAACATTTAAAAGATTCCTTTTCAGGCAAACATGTCCACCGTAAGATGAACCTAAGTAGGCTAGAATGGGGTTGCTAGGTGTAAGTATGTAGGACTAGTAGCATGCCAAAGTTTGTGCTATTGCCATAGAGAATGCATTGTGTTGCGGAGGATGAGAGGAATGCTCTCATCCTCCGCAACACCCATTCTCATACACCGCTATACACCGCGAGGATATGGGCTATAGCCCATATCGTACGGCATACTATACTGTAGCACGCCGTTTTTCATCATTTTTGAGGATTTGGAAAAAATTAAAAAAATTAAAAAAACGATGGGTTATAGCCCATTGTTTTTTTTAATTTTTGAAAAAAATAATATCCTCGTTTTTCATCATTTTGGACCATGGGCTATAGCCCATATTGTACGGCATACTATAGCACGCCGTTTTTCATCATTTTTGAGGATTTGAAAAAAATGAAGAAAAAAAAACGATGGGTTATAGCCCATCGTTTTTTGAATTTTGATTTTTTTTTTTAATCCTCGTTTTTCATCATTTTGGACCATGGGCTATAGCCCATATCGTACGGCATACTATAGCACGCCGTTTTTCATCATTTTTGAGGATTTGAAAAAAATGAAAAAATGAAAAAAACGATGGGTTATAGCCCATCGTTTTTTGAATTTTTGAAAAAAAAAAATAATCCTCGTTTTTCATCATTTTGGACCATGGGCTATAGCCCATATCGTACGGCATACTATAGCACGCCGTTTTTCATCATTTTTGAGGATTTGAAGAAAAAATAATAATTGAAAAACGATGGGTTATAGCCCATCGTTTTTTTTGATTTTTGATTTTTTTTTTAACCCTCGTTTTTCATCATTTTGGACCATGGGGCAATAGCGCATATCGTACGGCATACTATAGCACGCCGTTTTTCATCATTTTTGAGGATTTGAAAAAAATGAAAAAAACGATGGGTTATAGCCCATCGTTTTTTGAATTTTTGAAAAAATAATTAATCCTCGTTTTTCATCATTTTGGACCATGGGCTATAGCCCATATCGTACGGCATACTATAGCACGCCGTTTTTCATCATTTTTGAGGATTTGAAGAAAAAAAAAATTGAAAAACGATGGGTTATAGCCCATCGTTTTTTTAATTTTTGATTTCTTTTTTAACCCTCGTTTTTCATCATATTGGACCATGGGCTATAGCCCATATCGTACGGCATACTATAGCACGCCGTTTTTCATCATTTTTGCCATAGAGAATGCATTGGGCGTTTAAGTTAAATAACTCATAAACTACAAAACATAAAAATAAAAAAAAGTTCCAGCATGTGTCTCCACAGTAAGCTGAATAATAAAAAGTGTGAATGGAGTTTCTAGGTGAAAGTGACTTTTGACGTGCCTATAGAGCTGCCATTGAGCCCCATGTTAAATGTCTCAAATTTGAAAGCACTATATTTCTAAAACTATGAAACATTTCAAAGATTCCTTTTCAGGCAAACATGTCCACCGTAAGATGAACCTAAGTAGGCTAGAATGGGGTTGCTAGGTGTAAGTATGTAGGACTAGTAGCATGTAGAATGTTGTGCTATTGCCATAGAGAATGCATTGGGCGTTTAAGTTAAATAACTCATAAACTACAAAACATAAAAATAAATAAAAGTTCCAGCATGTGTCTCCACCGTAAGCTGAATAATAAAAAGTGTGAATGGAGTTTCTGGGTGAAAGTGACTTTTGACGTGCCTATAGAGCTGCCATTGAGCCCCATGTTAAATGTCTCAAATTTGAAAGCACTATATTTCTAAAACTATGAAACATTTCAAAGATTCCTTTTCAGGCAAACATGTCCACCGTAAGATGAACCTAAGTAGGCTAGAATGGGGTTGCTAGGTGTAAGTATGTAGGACTAGTAGCATGTAGAATGTTGTGCTATTGCCATAGAGAATGCATTGGGCGTTTAAGTTAAATAACTCATAAACTACAAAACATAAAAATAAAAAAAAGTTCCAGCATGTGTCTCCACCGTAAGCTGAATAATAAAAAGTGTGAATGGAGTTTCTGGGTGAAAGTGACTTTTGACGTGCCTATAGAGCTGCCATTGAGCCCCATGTTAAATGTCTCAAATTTGAAAGCACTATATTTCTAAAACTATGAAACATTTCAAAGATTCCTTTTCAGGCAAACATGTCCACCGTAAGATGAACCTAAGTAGGCTAGAATGGGGTTGCTAGGTGTAAGTATGTAGGACTAGTAGCATGTAGAATGTTGTGCTATTGCCATAGAGAATGCATTGGGCGTTTAAGTTAAATAACTCATAAACTACAAAACATAAAAATAAAAAAAAGTTCCAGCATGTGTCTCCACAGTAAGCTGAATAATAAAAAGTGTGAATGGAGTTTCTAGGTGAAAGTGACTTTTGACGTGCCTATAGAGCTGCCATTGAGCCCCATGTTAAATGTCTCAAATTTGAAAGCACTATATTTCTAAAACTATGAAACATTTCAAAGATTCCTTTTCAGGCAAACATGTCCACCGTAAGATGAACCTAAGTAGGCTAGAATGGGGTTGCTAGGTGTAAGTATGTAGGACTAGTAGCATGCCAAAGTTTGTGCTATTGCCATAGAGAATGCATTGTGTTGCGGAGGATGAGAGGAATGCTCTCATCCTCCGCAACACCCATTCTCATACACCGCTATACACCGCGAGGATATGGGCTATAGCCTATATCGTACGGCATACTATACTGTAGCACGCCGTTTTTCATCATTTTTGAGGATTTGGAAAAAATTAAAAAAATAAAAAAAACGATGGGTTATAGCCCATTGTTTTTTTTAATTTTTGAAAAAAATAATATCCTCGTTTTTCATCATTTTGGACCATGGGCTATAGCCCATATTGTACGGCATACTATAGCACGCCGTTTTTCATCATTTTTGAGGATTTGAAAAAAATGAAGAAAAAAAAACGATGGGTTATAGCCCATCGTTTTTTGAATTTTGAATTTTTTTTTTTTATCCTCGTTTTTCATCATTTTGGACCATGGGCTATAGCCCATATCGTACGGCATACTATAGCACGCCGTTTTTCATCATTTTTGAGGATTTGAAAAAAATGAAAAAATGAAAAAAACGATGGGTTATAGCCCATCGTTTTTTGAATTTTTGAAAAAAAAATTAATCCTCGTTTTTCATCATTTTGGACCATGGGCTATAGCCCATATCGTACGGCATACTATAGCACGCCGTTTTTCATCATTTTTGAGGATTTGAAGAAAAAATAATAATTGAAAAACGATGGGTTATAGCCCATCGTTTTTTTAATTTTTGATTTTTTTTTAACCCTCGTTTTTCATCATTTTGGACCATGGGGCAATAGCGCATATCGTACGGCATACTATAGCACGCCGTTTTTCATCATTTTTGAGGATTTGAAAAAAATGAAAAAATGAAAAAAACGATGGGTTATAGCCCATCGTTTTTTGAATTTTTGAAAAAATAATTAATCCTCGTTTTTCATCATTTTGGACCATGGGCTATAGCCCATATCGTACGGCATACTATAGCACGCCGTTTTTCATCATTTTTGAGGATTTGAAGAAAAAAAAAATTGAAAAACGATGGGTTATAGCCCATCGTTTTTTTAATTTTTGATTTCTTTTTTAACCCTCGTTTTTCATCATATTGGACCATGGGCTATAGCCCATATCGTACGGCATACTATAGCACGCCGTTTTTCATCATTTTTGCCATAGAGAATGCATTGGGCGTTTAAGTTAAATAACTCATAAACTACAAAACATAAAAATAAAAAAAAGTTCCAGCATGTGTCTCCACAGTAAGCTGAATAATAAAAAGTGTGAATGGAGTTTCTAGGTGAAAGTGACTTTTGACGTGCCTATAGAGCTGCCATTGAGCCCCATGTTAAATGTCTCAAATTTGAAAGCACTATATTTCTAAAACTATGAAACATTTCAAAGATTCCTTTTCAGGCAAACATGTCCACCGTAAGATGAACCTAAGTAGGCTAGAATGGGGTTGCTAGGTGTAAGTATGTAGGACTAGTAGCATGTAGAATGTTGTGCTATTGCCATAGAGAATGCATTGGGCGTTTAAGTTAAATAACTCATAAACTACAAAACATAAAAATAAAAAAAAGTTCCAGCATGTGTCTCCACAGTAAGCTGAATAATAAAAAGTGTGAATGGAGTTTCTAGGTGAAAGTGACTTTTGACGTGCCTATAGAGCTGCCATTGAGCCCCATGTTAAATGTCTCAAATTTGAAAGCACTATATTTCTAAAACTATGAAACATTTCAAAGATTCCTTTTCAGGCAAACATGTCCACCGTAAGATGAACCTAAGTAGGCTAGAATGGGGTTGCTAGGTGTAAGTATGTATGACTAGTAGCATGTAGAATGTTGTGCTATTGCCATAGAGAATGCATTGGGCGTTTAAGTTAAATAACTCATAAACTACAAAACATAAAAATAAAAAAAAGTTCCAGCATGTGTCTCCACAGTAAGCTGAATAATAAAAAGTGTGAATGGAGTTTCTAGGTGAAAGTGACTTTTGACGTGCCTATAGAGCTGCCATTGAGCCCCATGTTAAATGTCTCAAATTTGAAAGCACTATATTTCTAAAACTATGAAACATTTCAAAGATTCCTTTTCAGGCAAACATGTCCACCGTAAGATGAACCTAAGTAGGCTAGAATGGGGTTGCTAGGTGTAAGTATGTAGGACTAGTAGCATGTAGAATGTTGTGCTATTGCCATAGAGAATGCATTGGGCGTTTAAGTTAAATAACTCATAAACTACAAAACATAAAAATAAAAAAAAGTTCCAGCATGTGTCTCCACAGTAAGCTGAATAATAAAAAGTGTGAATGGAGTTTCTAGGTGAAAGTGACTTTTGACGTGCCTATAGAGCTGCCATTGAGCCCCATGTTAAATGTCTCAAATTTGAAAGCACTATATTTCTAAAACTATGAAACATTTCAAAGATTCCTTTTCAGGCAAACATGTCCACCGTAAGATGAACCTAAGTAGGCTAGAATGGGGTTGCTAGGTGTAAGTATGTAGGACTAGTAGCATGTAGAATGTTGTGCTATTGCCATAGAGAATGCATTGGGCGTTTAAGTTAAATAACTCATAAACTACAAAACATAAAAATAAAAAAAAGTTCCAGCATGTGTCTCCACAGTAAGCTGAATAATAAAAAGTGTGAATGGAGTTTCTAGGTGAAAGTGACTTTTGA
This sequence comes from Protomyctophum parallelum, assembly GCF_964188405.1. NCBI lineage: Eukaryota > Metazoa > Chordata > Actinopteri > Myctophiformes > Myctophidae > Protomyctophum > Protomyctophum parallelum. The sequence continues at coordinate 38,454,183 of NC_139701.1, forward strand.
CGTGCCTATAGAGCTGCCATTGAGCCCCATGTTAAATGTCTCAAATTTGAAAGCACTATATTTCTAAAACTATGAAACATTTCAAAGATTCCTTTTCAGGCAAACATGTCCACCGTAAGATGAACCTAAGTAGGCTAGAATGGGGTTGCTAGGTGTAAGTATGTAGGACTAGTAGCATGCCAAAGTTTGTGCTATTGCCATAGAGAATGCATTGTGTTGCGGAGGATGAGAGGAATGCTCTCATCCTCCGCAACACCCATTCTCATACACCGCTATACACCGCGAGGATATGGGCTATAGCCCATATCGTACGGCATACTATACTGTAGCACGCCGTTTTTCATCATTTTTGAGGATTTGGAAAAAATAAAAAAATTAAAAATAAACGATGGGTTATAGCCCATTGTTTTTTTTAATTTTTGAAAAAAATAATATCCTCGTTTTTCATCATTTTGGACCATGGGCTATAGCCCATATTGTACGGCATACTATAGCACGCCGTTTTTCATCATTTTTGAGGATTTGAAAAAAATGAAGAAAAAAAAACGATGGGTTATAGCCCATTGTTTTTTGAATTTTGAATTATTTTTTTAATCCTCGTTTTTCATCATTTTGGACCATGGGCTATAGCCCATATCGTACGGCATACTATAGCACGCCGTTTTTCATCATTTTTGAGGATTTGAAAAAAATGAAAAAATGAAAAAAACGATGGGTTATAGCCCATCGTTTTTTGAATTTTTGAAAAAAAAATTAATCCTCGTTTTTCATCATTTTGGACCATGGGCTATAGCCCATATCGTACGGCATACTATAGCACGCCGTTTTTCATCATTTTTGAGGATTTGAAGAAAAAATAATAATTGAAAAACGATGGGTTATAGCCCATCGTTTTTTTAATTTTTGATTTTTTTTTTAACCCTCGTTTTTCATCATATTGGACCATGGGCTATAGCCCATATCGTACGGCATACTATAGCACACCGTTTTTCATCATTTTTGCCATAGAGAATGCATTGGGCGTTTAAGTTAAATAACTCATAAACTACAAAACATAAAAATAAAAAAAAGTTCCAGCATGTGTCTCCACAGTAAGCTGAATAATAAAAAGTGTGAATGGAGTTTCTAGGTGAAAGTGACTTTTGACGTGCCTATAGAGCTGCCATTGAGCCCCATGTTAAATGTCTCAAATTTGAAAGCACTATATTTCTAAAACTATGAAACATTTAAAAGATTCCTTTTCAGGCAAACATGTCCACCGTAAGATGAACCTAAGTAGGCTAGAATGGGGTTGCTAGGTGTAAGTATGTAGGACTAGTAGCATGCCAAAGTTTGTGCTATTGCCATAGAGAATGCATTGTGTTGCGGAGGATGAGAGGAATGCTCTCATCCTCCGCAACACCCATTCTCATACACCGCTATACACCGCGAGGATATGGGCTATAGCCCATATCGTACGGCATACTATACTGTAGCACGCCGTTTTTCATCATTTTTGAGGATTTGGAAAAAATAAAAAAAAATAAAAAAACGATGGGTTATAGCCCATTGTTTTTTTTAATTTTTGAAAAAAATAATATCCTCGTTTTTCATCATTTTGGACCATGGGCTATAGCCCATATTGTACGGCATACTATAGCACGCCGTTTTTCATCATTTTTGAGGATTTGAAAAAAATGAAGAAAAAAAAACGATGGGTTATAGCCCATTGTTTTTTGAATTTTGATTTTTTTTTTTAATCCTCGTTTTTCATCATTTTGGACCATGGGCTATAGCCCATATCGTACGGCATACTATAGCACGCCGTTTTTCATCATTTTTGAGGATTTGAAAAAAATGAAAAAATGAAAAAAACGATGGGTTATAGCCCATCGTTTTTTGAATTTTTGAAAAAAAAATTAATCCTCGTTTTTCATCATTTTGGACCATGGGCTATAGCCCATATCGTACGGCATACTATAGCACGCCGTTTTTCATCATTTTTGAGGATTTGAAGAAAAAAGAATAATTGAAAAACGATGGGTTATAGCCCATCGTTTTTTTAATTTTTGAAAAAAAAATTAACCCTCGTTTTTCATCATATTGGACCATGGGCTATAGCCCATATCGTACGGCATACTATAGCACGCCGTTTTTCATCATTTTTGCCATAGAGAATGCATTGGGCGTTTAAGTTAAATAACTCATAAACTACAAAACATAAAAATAAAAAAAAGTTCTGTGGTTAATTAGAGCCCAGATTATTCTAATAGACAACGTAGGATACAAAATACATAGAATAAGTGGTAATTAGCCACAAACATCATTTGGTTGTGCGAGACGAGACAGAGGTTCCAGTATAGCTGGAGTGGGCTACATCTGGGGGCCTCGTGAGAGAGACGTTCACTCAAACCACCCTTCCCCCTTGGAGGGTACAATTACAAAGCTTTGACTATGTCTTAAGATGTTTCTGTTCTCATCAAGTCATAAACATATAGAACACCTGTATTTACATCCACAAACACAATGGAATGATATGTCATGTATTTCATATTTGCAATAATGAGGAGTTGTGTAGATTCACATAGCTCATGTTTAAAGTCATCTTATTCTCATTATGGCATATGAGCAGTGAGTGATACTAAGGAGAGACATTCCTGGCCTGGGTGCTGGACACAGGTCGGACGGGTCAACTGCGGGAGGGCTAGGAAACAAAGCCTCTGTTCATTATAGCATGTGGTTGTGATTTGGGTTTGGACACACACACACACACACACACACACACACACACACACACACACACACACACACACACACACATGCACGGGATTTGGTACGTGTGGGAAGGGACCCACAGAAGTATATAGGAGCTCCGTGGTAGGAGGAACGGGGCTTCTCAGAGAATATTGGGTCCTGTTTGGTCATATTTGGCGAGCTCATGGTGTTCTTCAAATAAACTCAAAATGAGAAAGAAAAGGACACTGGATGGACCTCACTTTTTTATACAACCTGCATGGCATATTTTCCACCTTAATCAACATCAATATATTACAAATCTGGCGAGCTAGCTTTGGACGCTTTCAGCCTGTTATTTTTATTTTTTGGGGGGGGGGACTTGGTAAGTTACGTGCTATACTTACTGTGTTTCCACAGAACAGGTTAACGGAAAGAACCTATATTGATTTGGCGGTGGGTGCAGATAATGGTGGAAATGGTGCCTTTGATGCGAGTGAGAGTCCATGAGTTACTTTGTTACTAGGAATTGCGATTGCTATGAATAAAGTAAATTAATGTAAAAAATGTAAAACTAAATAAAAGTGAAATTAAATGAAATTAAATAAAAGTGAGATTAAATGGAATTGAATAACAGTGAAATGGAATGAAATATAATACACAACTAAAATGGAAATGGTAAATGTGATGGGCCGTGCGTTTCTCTGACTTGGTGGAGTTGGGCCGTGCGCTAGTCAATTAATTCCATCGTTGTGCGGTGAATGTCTGCTGCAAACCTATTCGGTTATACAATCTAGTCTGGGGGGACCGCACCCTTTGCGTTGCGGGTGGAACGGTGTGATTAATTTTCTTTTGTATATGTAACATTGGCATGGACAAGACACGACCGAAGCAAGGCGTAACAAGACAAACACATAACAAAACAGAATGTTTTTTGGCCAGTCTTAGTCACTCCGGTGTTAAGCTGGGCCGTTGAAATGGTGCAGTCTTAGTCACAGTTTGTGTTAAGATATTGTAGCCTACTCTTAGACACTTTTCGTGTTGAGATGTTGTACCCTTAGACACTTTTGGTGTTAAGGATGATGGATACCCTTAGACACTTTTGGTGTTAAGGAATGGATGGAATGGATAATGGTTTTGTTTTGTGTTTGAATTGTTTTTTTTCCTCCTATGCATGTGTCTTGTGTGGGTTACGTGTGAGGAATTAAGGCGGATGTTGGGGTGCATATTGCGTAGTGACGCTGTGAGGTGCATAGTGTCACCGGGTGCATAGTGTCACCGGGTACATATACCGTAGGGATACCAGATACTTATGATGAGATGATTGAATTGGAGTTGAATTAATATGGGGGAATGATTGAATTGAAATTGACTTGATATGATGGGGTGTTTGTGTTGCATGGTGTAAATTGTGTGTAAATCTGTCTGTTAAGTTGGGTGGTCTGTCTATTTTGTCTGTGTGTTTTGTTTTGTCTCTGTGTGAGTGTAATGAAGTTGGGAGTGGAGTATGTTATATGGTTGAGGTGGTGTTATACTGCGACTGTATATTGTTGATGGTTGTTATATGGAATAGGGGCTCTTGTATTACATGTTGGCCTATGTGGAGTGGAAATGGTCTCTCTCTCTATGCGCTGTGGGATAATGCCGAGGGGGATTTAGGAGAGGAGTGTATGAGTATGATCCACACGCACTCTGCAGTGGGAAGTAGAAGTACTCGATTACTTGTTGCTGCATGCATGTGTGTGCTGCTGCTCCTCCCTGCCCACTCTCCTCAGTATTGAGGGGGGTGGGGCGGGGACGGGGGGCCTGCAACGCATGGCGCTGATGGGGTTTTGTTGAATGTTTTACTCCGTGTCAGAGTGGCCTGTGTACCGTTGCCTGGGTGGTTAACTGAGGGTTAAGGATTGGAAGTGCAGTAGGCTATGGTTAAAACATGTTCCACAGGTTTTAAAGGGGGGATGGTATATTGATGGTATATTGATGGTATATTGAGTTGGGTTGGAACATTTATAATAGGTTTATAATAATAGTAATAATAGGTAATATTTGAACAATTGAAATTTGGAAATTAATAGGAGGTTAATAAATAACTGGATGAATGAACTAAATTAGATAAGGGAACTATAAAATGGCTATTCATGTACGGTAGAGTGTACATACGTAGGAGTGTGGAACTATTTGAGAAATTGTTTAAACAGTTGCTTTGAGTGAGAAATCTCCATCTACTCATTCTATGAGTTGGTTGTATGCAAATGAGTGTGGGGGATGTGGGGGTAGCTAGTATGGTTCCCCATGGGTGAGAGAGGACACGACACATGAGTGTGTGAGTGCATGAGTCAAGGGGGGGTCATTCTCTCCTTGTAGTACTGTGGAAGAAACATAATAGGCTACTTCTACCTTGTCGTATTGTGTGATGCGAGTGAGTGTGGTTGAAGGGGTGGAAAATCTTCTCATTTAAAAAAGGCATAGCGATGGTAGACTACTGTTGTCTACTGTTGACATTTTTTTATTTTTGGTGGTGGATAATGATCGGGTCTGTTGACATTTTTTTATTTTTGGTGGTGGATAATGATCGGGTCTGTTGACATTTTTTTATTTTTGGTGGTGGATAATGATCGGGTACACCTTAAGGTGTCAGGAGAAACAGCAATGTTTGCCAGGTCATATGAAGCTTGAATTGGGTAGACGTTGGCCAGGGGTTTAAATGAGAAGATAAGAAGCCTGACAGTGATTGTGAGTGAAGGCCCATGTCATTGAGGGTTATTTTTTAAGAATTGGAGAAGTGGTACTAATGACATCGTTTTTGTGTTCTTATGTCCAAAAAACAACAAAGGCCAAGGCAAGGACTCAGACAAAAGACACAGAGGCCTGGTCTGGATGGAGAGGGAAAGTAGTGAATTGTCCCATTTCTTGTTGTATGGAACAACTTCTGGGAAATAGAATAGGCAGTAGATCTGATATAACATTTGGGCAGATAGTGTCACTGCAGGTGATTTTGTGTTAATCTGGTACTCATTCAGTGGTTAGGATGAGTTCTAAGGAAATTCTAACCCCAGTGGGAATTCTGGAGCGGGATAACCCCGCCGTTGTGGGTATTGCTGTGATTTCAAAGAAATGGAATAAACGCTGGCCTGGAATTGAACAGCGATGGCCGGTAACGGGCACTTTCAATGAGGACATTATTAGAACTATGAGGGTCCTTGTCCGTACGCATAGAGCAGGACAGAAAACCAACGCCCGAACAGTGAAGCGTAAATTTGAAATAGCAGTTTTAGATTTGTTTAGTGACGTAGGTCAAACCTTGGAAAAAGCTCGTAAGGACCAGGAGTCAGTACTAGTTGAGGCAGGGCAGGGGCAACGAACCGCCGACCAGACCTGCAAGGACAGCCGGCGTGATGACACCGCTGGCCAACAAAGTTGTGCTATCAATCTGGGAGCAGACGACTGCAGTAGGGACTCAGTGAATTCTGAGGTGAGCGGTGATGACGACAGTGACCAGGGGTCATTTGAGCGACAGCCAGAACATCTTGCTGTCACCCGACACTATGATATGGATGAGCGGGAACGTGTTGGCAACAGGAAGGAAGAAACAATCACTGCTACACAAATGCCTGTGATAATTGAGGGTCATAACCTGGTCTATTGTCCATTTTCATACGTGGACGTAACAGACATTGTAAGTAAACTGCCGCCGCTCTGTGACGGAGCCTATGCCTGGATTACTACGTTCGAGGTACTTTTGGAGGGCATTCAATTAACAATGGGTGATTTTAAGAAATTGATTGTCTGGCAAGTTGGTTTGTGTGCACTGGACAATGTTTTCAATTGTGCAGGACTTCAGAGATACATTGAAACAACTGTTGATGATGGGGACCTTTTTGATGCGTACAGGGGCCGACTCTGGCGTGTTTTGAGGGCCCTCTTTCCGACTAATATACACCCCAGCAGTATTATTATTGATAACATGAGTGAAACTGAACACCCAAGAATTTATGTGGACCGAGTGTATCAGAGATGGAGATCAGTCACAGGAAACGATCCAGACGTAAATAAATTTGAGCAGGTGGTCTTCAGAGGCACGGTTGAACAAGGGTTGCCTGAGACAGTGCAGAGGAAGTTAAGGGGGGTTGTGGGTCTTACCAGCATGACTAAAGCGATGTATATAGACCATGTTGCACATTATGTCGACCTGTACCAAAGAAAGTTAACTACTCAGACAGAACAAGATGAGGAGAGGCAGAGGGCTTTGACTCGTGCCCAACTGGCAGGACAGATGGTGGTTAGTTCAGATAGTCAGCAGCGACCGCCACAGGCCAGCCAGGTTGAACCCCGGTACCTCCCATACTCTCCGCTGCCAGGGGTTAGACCACCTAGACGTCAAGGACCGGGTAGTAATTCCCATCAGAAGAACCAGAGCGTTTGTTACATATGTGGAGAATTCAGTCATTTCTGGCGTCAGTGTAACCGGGGCGACCGACTGCAACCTCCGCAGGGGTGCAGGGGTCATACTGACGGTAGACCCAAATCAGGATGTTAAAGTCACAGTATGCATATTTATGTGAGCAGGGGGAGAGCTGAACGGGGACAGCTAGCAGCCCCCACCCACGCTGGGCCACTGGGAACATGTCAATTGTTCACAGGTCCGTGGTGGAGGAATGACAGAAGACCGATGTCATTGGGGATTTTGTATTTCAACTTTTGTTTGAGTTTGCATTTCAACTTAGAGGTTTTTGTTCTTATTTTGTGTGTTTCAGTACATGTAATATTCTGTGATGTGCATTTGTCAATTAGTTATGGTTTATTGTTTTCAGGTATTATGTGTTGAGTTATTGTTTGATCTTTATTTGTTTGTTTTATTATTTGTGTCATGTTTTGAGTGTCAACTTTTCATTTACAGGTATTTGAATTTAATCAATATAGGAATTTGATTTGGTTTAAATAGGATTTCAGTTATATGAGGAGTTTCATTTCTGGGTTAACACATGGTTCAGTTTCAAATCTATCTACAAAGGGTTTGTCTGTTCTAATTATGATTCAATTTAGGTGATTAACAAGACGCTCCTGTGTCAAGGGGGGTCCGAAATTAAGGTGTGCCTATCACGTCAAATTATGGTTAATGATTCATTTTGAATTTTGTGGAAAAAAGGCAGGTGATGAATTCTGATGCTGTAATTGTTTTTATCTGCTTATAATTGTCAGAAGTTTGCTTTAGTTTATGAGTAAGGTCAATGATAGTATTGATTGAGTAATAGTTTGTTATAGTTGTTCCTTTGTGTTTAGGTTAGCTTGAATTATTTCCTTATTTTATTTTGTGTAATAGGCTGTTTGTCTCTCCAGGGGGGTCAGGCGGACAATGTGGTTTGTGTGGTTCAGTGGACGGGGGTCTGATAAAACATTGGGTCAGTTAAGGGGCCAGCTATGTTTAAATTTATGTTTAAATTTTGGCGTGTCTGGGCTCTTCCGTTTGTCCTGACACGGGTTTGTGTCAGGAGGGGGGTTTCTGTGGTTAATTAGAGCCCAGATTATTCTAATAGACAACGTAGGATACAAAATACATAGAATAAGTGGTAATTAGCCACAAACATCATTTGGTTGTGCGAGACGAGACAGAGGTTCCAGTATAGCTGGAGTGGGCTACATCTGGGGGCCTCGTGAGAGAGACGTTCACTCAAACCACCCTTCCCCCTTGGAGGGTACAATTACAAAGCTTTGACTATGTCTTAAGATGTTTCTGTTCTCATCAAGTCATAAACATATAGAACACCTGTATTTACATCCACAAACACAATGGAATGATATGTCATGTATTTCATATTTGCAATAATGAGGAGTTGTGTAGATTCACATAGCTCATGTTTAAAGTCATCTTATTCTCATTATGGCATATGAGCAGTGAGTGATACTAAGGAGAGACATTCCTGGCCTGGGTGCTGGACACAGGTCGGACGGGTCAACTGCGGGAGGGCTAGGAAACAAAGCCTCTGTTCATTATAGCATGTGGTTGTGATTTGGGTTTGGACACACACACACACACACACACACACACACACACACACACACACACACACACACACACACACATGCACGGGATTTGGTACGTGTGGGAAGGGACCCACAGAAGTATATAGGAGCTCCGTGGTAGGAGGAACGGGGCTTCTCAGAGAATATTGGGTCCTGTTTGGTCATATTTGGCGAGCTCATGGTGTTCTTCAAATAAACTCAAAATGAGAAAGAAAAGGACACTGGATGGACCTCACTTTTTTATACAACCTGCATGGCATATTTTCCACCTTAATCAACATCAATATATTACAAATCTGGCGAGCTAGCTTTGGACGCTTTCAGCCTGTTATTTTTATTTTTTGGGGGGGGGGACTTGGTAAGTTACGTGCTATACTTACTGTGTTTCCACAGAACAGGTTAACGGAAAGAACCTATATTGATTTGGCGGTGGGTGCAGATAATGGTGGAAATGGTGCCTTTGATGCGAGTGAGAGTCCATGAGTTACTTTGTTACTAGGAATTGCGATTGCTATGAATAAAGTAAATTAATGTAAAAAATGTAAAACTAAATAAAAGTGAAATTAAATGAAATTAAATAAAAGTGAGATTAAATGGAATTGAATAACAGTGAAATGGAATGAAATATAATACACAACTAAAATGGAAATGGTAAATGTGATGGGCCGTGCGTTTCTCTGACTTGGTGGAGTTGGGCCGTGCGCTAGTCAATTAATTCCATCGTTGTGCGGTGAATGTCTGCTGCAAACCTATTCGGTTATACAATCTAGTCTGGGGGGACCGCACCCTTTGCGTTGCGGGTGGAACGGTGTGATTAATTTTCTTTTGTATATGTAACATTGGCATGGACAAGACACGACCGAAGCAAGGCGTAACAAGACAAACACATAACAAAACAGAATGTTTTTTGGCCAGTCTTAGTCACTCCGGTGTTAAGCTGGGCCGTTGAAATGGTGCAGTCTTAGTCACAGTTTGTGTTAAGATATTGTAGCCTACTCTTAGACACTTTTCGTGTTGAGATGTTGTACCCTTAGACACTTTTGGTGTTAAGGATGATGGATACCCTTAGACACTTTTGGTGTTAAGGAATGGATGGAATGGATAATGGTTTTGTTTTGTGTTTGAATTGTTTTTTTTCCTCCTATGCATGTGTCTTGTGTGGGTTACGTGTGAGGAATTAAGGCGGATGTTGGGGTGCATATTGCGTAGTGACGCTGTGAGGTGCATAGTGTCACCGGGTGCATAGTGTCACCGGGTACATATACCGTAGGGATACCAGATACTTATGATGAGATGATTGAATTGGAGTTGAATTAATATGGGGGAATGATTGAATTGAAATTGACTTGATATGATGGGGTGTTTGTGTTGCATGGTGTAAATTGTGTGTAAATCTGTCTGTTAAGTTGGGTGGTCTGTCTATTTTGTCTGTGTGTTTTGTTTTGTCTCTGTGTGAGTGTAATGAAGTTGGGAGTGGAGTATGTTATATGGTTGAGGTGGTGTTATACTGCGACTGTATATTGTTGATGGTTGTTATATGGAATAGGGGCTCTTGTATTACATGTTGGCCTATGTGGAGTGGAAATGGTCTCTCTCTCTATGCGCTGTGGGATAATGCCGAGGGGGATTTAGGAGAGGAGTGTATGAGTATGATCCACACGCACTCTGCAGTGGGAAGTAGAAGTACTCGATTACTTGTTGCTGCATGCATGTGTGTGCTGCTGCTCCTCCCTGCCCACTCTCCTCAGTATTGAGGGGGGTGGGGCGGGGACGGGGGGCCTGCAACGCATGGCGCTGATGGGGTTTTGTTGAATGTTTTACTCCGTGTCAGAGTGGCCTGTGTACCGTTGCCTGGGTGGTTAACTGAGGGTTAAGGATTGGAAGTGCAGTAGGCTATGGTTAAAACATGTTCCACAGGTTTTAAAGGGGGGATGGTATATTGATGGTATATTGATGGTATATTGAGTTGGGTTGGAACATTTATAATAGGTTTATAATAATAGTAATAATAGGTAATATTTGAACAATTGAAATTTGGAAATTAATAGGAGGTTAATAAATAACTGGATGAATGAACTAAATTAGATAAGGGAACTATAAAATGGCTATTCATGTACGGTAGAGTGTACATACGTAGGAGTGTGGAACTATTTGAGAAATTGTTTAAACAGTTGCTTTGAGTGAGAAATCTCCATCTACTCATTCTATGAGTTGGTTGTATGCAAATGAGTGTGGGGGATGTGGGGGTAGCTAGTATGGTTCCCCATGGGTGAGAGAGGACACGACACATGAGTGTGTGAGTGCATGAGTCAAGGGGGGGTCATTCTCTCCTTGTAGTACTGTGGAAGAAACATAATAGGCTACTTCTACCTTGTCGTATTGTGTGATGCGAGTGAGTGTGGTTGAAGGGGTGGAAAATCTTCTCATTTAAAAAAGGCATAGCGATGGTAGACTACTGTTGTCTACTGTTGACATTTTTTTATTTTTGGTGGTGGATAATGATCGGGTCTGTTGACATTTTTTTATTTTTGGTGGTGGATAATGATCGGGTCTGTTGACATTTTTTTATTTTTGGTGGTGGATAATGATCGGGTACACCTTAAGGTGTCAGGAGAAACAGCAATGTTTGCCAGGTCATATGAAGCTTGAATTGGGTAGACGTTGGCCAGGGGTTTAAATGAGAAGATAAGAAGCCTGACAGTGATTGTGAGTGAAGGCCCATGTCATTGAGGGTTATTTTTTAAGAATTGGAGAAGTGGTACTAATGACATCGTTTTTGTGTTCTTATGTCCAAAAAACAACAAAGGCCAAGGCAAGGACTCAGACAAAAGACACAGAGGCCTGGTCTGGATGGAGAGGGAAAGTAGTGAATTGTCCCATTTCTTGTTGTATGGAACAACTTCTGGGAAATAGAATAGGCAGTAGATCTGATATAACATTTGGGCAGATAGTGTCACTGCAGGTGATTTTGTGTTAATCTGGTACTCATTCAGTGGTTAGGATGAGTTCTAAGGAAATTCTAACCCCAGTGGGAATTCTGGAGCGGGATAACCCCGCCGTTGTGGGTATTGCTGTGATTTCAAAGAAATGGAATAAACGCTGGCCTGGAATTGAACAGCGATGGCCGGTAACGGGCACTTTCAATGAGGACATTATTAGAACTATGAGGGTCCTTGTCCGTACGCATAGAGCAGGACAGAAAACCAACGCCCGAACAGTGAAGCGTAAATTTGAAATAGCAGTTTTAGATTTGTTTAGTGACGTAGGTCAAACCTTGGAAAAAGCTCGTAAGGACCAGGAGTCAGTACTAGTTGAGGCAGGGCAGGGGCAACGAACCGCCGACCAGACCTGCAAGGACAGCCGGCGTGATGACACCGCTGGCCAACAAAGTTGTGCTATCAATCTGGGAGCAGACGACTGCAGTAGGGACTCAGTGAATTCTGAGGTGAGCGGTGATGACGACAGTGACCAGGGGTCATTTGAGCGACAGCCAGAACATCTTGCTGTCACCCGACACTATGATATGGATGAGCGGGAACGTGTTGGCAACAGGAAGGAAGAAACAATCACTGCTACACAAATGCCTGTGATAATTGAGGGTCATAACCTGGTCTATTGTCCATTTTCATACGTGGACGTAACAGACATTGTAAGTAAACTGCCGCCGCTCTGTGACGGAGCCTATGCCTGGATTACTACGTTCGAGGTACTTTTGGAGGGCATTCAATTAACAATGGGTGATTTTAAGAAATTGATTGTCTGGCAAGTTGGTTTGTGTGCACTGGACAATGTTTTCAATTGTGCAGGACTTCAGAGATACATTGAAACAACTGTTGATGATGGGGACCTTTTTGATGCGTACAGGGGCCGACTCTGGCGTGTTTTGAGGGCCCTCTTTCCGACTAATATACACCCCAGCAGTATTATTATTGATAACATGAGTGAAACTGAACACCCAAGAATTTATGTGGACCGAGTGTATCAGAGATGGAGATCAGTCACAGGAAACGATCCAGACGTAAATAAATTTGAGCAGGTGGTCTTCAGAGGCACGGTTGAACAAGGGTTGCCTGAGACAGTGCAGAGGAAGTTAAGGGGGGTTGTGGGTCTTACCAGCATGACTAAAGCGATGTATATAGACCATGTTGCACATTATGTCGACCTGTACCAAAGAAAGTTAACTACTCAGACAGAACAAGATGAGGAGAGGCAGAGGGCTTTGACTCGTGCCCAACTGGCAGGACAGATGGTGGTTAGTTCAGATAGTCAGCAGCGACCGCCACAGGCCAGCCAGGTTGAACCCCGGTACCTCCCATACTCTCCGCTGCCAGGGGTTAGACCACCTAGACGTCAAGGACCGGGTAGTAATTCCCATCAGAAGAACCAGAGCGTTTGTTACATATGTGGAGAATTCAGTCATTTCTGGCGTCAGTGTAACCGGGGCGACCGACTGCAACCTCCGCAGGGGTGCAGGGGTCATACTGACGGTAGACCCAAATCAGGATGTTAAAGTCACAGTATGCATATTTATGTGAGCAGGGGGAGAGCTGAACGGGGACAGCTAGCAGCCCCCACCCACGCTGGGCCACTGGGAACATGTCAATTGTTCACAGGTCCGTGGTGGAGGAATGACAGAAGACCGATGTCATTGGGGATTTTGTATTTCAACTTTTGTTTGAGTTTGCATTTCAACTTAGAGGTTTTTGTTCTTATTTTGTGTGTTTCAGTACATGTAATATTCTGTGATGTGCATTTGTCAATTAGTTATGGTTTATTGTTTTCAGGTATTATGTGTTGAGTTATTGTTTGATCTTTATTTGTTTGTTTTATTATTTGTGTCATGTTTTGAGTGTCAACTTTTCATTTACAGGTATTTGAATTTAATCAATATAGGAATTTGATTTGGTTTAAATAGGATTTCAGTTATATGAGGAGTTTCATTTCTGGGTTAACACATGGTTCAGTTTCAAATCTATCTACAAAGGGTTTGTCTGTTCTAATTATGATTCAATTTAGGTGATTAACAAGACGCTCCTGTGTCAAGGGGGGTCCGAAATTAAGGTGTGCCTATCACGTCAAATTATGGTTAATGATTCATTTTGAATTTTGTGGAAAAAAGGCAGGTGATGAATTCTGATGCTGTAATTGTTTTTATCTGCTTATAATTGTCAGAAGTTTGCTTTAGTTTATGAGTAAGGTCAATGATAGTATTGATTGAGTAATAGTTTGTTATAGTTGTTCCTTTGTGTTTAGGTTAGCTTGAATTATTTCCTTATTTTATTTTGTGTAATAGGCTGTTTGTCTCTCCAGGGGGGTCAGGCGGACAATGTGGTTTGTGTGGTTCAGTGGACGGGGGTCTGATAAAACATTGGGTCAGTTAAGGGGCCAGCTATGTTTAAATTTATGTTTAAATTTTGGCGTGTCTGGGCTCTTCCGTTTGTCCTGACACGGGTTTGTGTCAGGAGGGGGGTTTCTGTGGTTAATTAGAGCCCAGATTATTCTAATAGACAACGTAGGATACAAAATACATAGAATAAGTGGTAATTAGCCACAAACATCATTTGGTTGTGCGAGACGAGACAGAGGTTCCAGTATAGCTGGAGTGGGCTACATCTGGGGGCCTCGTGAGAGAGACGTTCACTCAAACCACCCTTCCCCCTTGGAGGGTACAATTACAAAGCTTTGACTATGTCTTAAGATGTTTCTGTTCTCATCAAGTCATAAACATATAGAACACCTGTATTTACATCCACAAACACAATGGAATGATATGTCATGTATTTCATATTTGCAATAATGAGGAGTTGTGTAGATTCACATAGCTCATGTTTAAAGTCATCTTATTCTCATTATGGCATATGAGCAGTGAGTGATACTAAGGAGAGACATTCCTGGCCTGGGTGCTGGACACAGGTCGGACGGGTCAACTGCGGGAGGGCTAGGAAACAAAGCCTCTGTTCATTATAGCATGTGGTTGTGATTTGGGTTTGGACACACACACACACACACACACACACACACACACACACACACACACACACACATGCACGGGATTTGGTACGTGTGGGAAGGGACCCACAGAAGTATATAGGAGCTCCGTGGTAGGAGGAACGGGGCTTCTCAGAGAATATTGGGTCCTGTTTGGTCATATTTGGCGAGCTCATGGTGTTCTTCAAATAAACTCAAAATGAGAAAGAAAAGGACACTGGATGGACCTCACTTTTTTATACAACCTGCATGGCATATTTTCCACCTTAATCAACATCAATATATTACAGTTCCAGCATGTGTCTCCACAGTAAGCTGAATAATAAAAAGTGTGAATGGAGTTTCTAGGTGAAAGTGACTTTTGACGTGCCTATAGAGCTGCCATTGAGCCCCATGTTAAATGTCTCAAATTTGAAAGCACTATATTTCTAAAACTATGAAACATTTCAAAGATTCCTTTTCAGGCAAACATGTCCACCGTAAGATGAACCTAAGTAGGCTAGAATGGGGTTGCTAGGTGTAAGTATGTAGGACTAGTAGCATGTAGAATGTTGTGCTATTGCCATAGAGAATGCATTGGGCGTTTAAGTTAAATAACTCATAAACTACAAAACATAAAAATAAATAAAAGTTCCAGCATGTGTCTCCACCGTAAGCTGAATAATAAAAAGTGTGAATGGAGTTTCTGGGTGAAAGTGACTTTTGACGTGCCTATAGAGCTGCCATTGAGCCCCATGTTAAATGTCTCAAATTTGAAAGCACTATATTTCTAAAACTATGAAACATTTCAAAGATTCCTTTTCAGGCAAACATGTCCACCGTAAGATGAACCTAAGTAGGCTAGAATGGGGTTGCTAGGTGTAAGTATGTAGGACTAGTAGCATGTAGAATGTTGTGCTATTGCCATAGAGAATGCATTGGGCGTTTAAGTTAAATAACTCATAAACTACAAAACATAAAAATAAAAAAAAGTTCCAGCATGTGTCTCCACCGTAAGCTGAATAATAAAAAGTGTGAATGGAGTTTCTGGGTGAAAGTGACTTTTGACGTGCCTATAGAGCTGCCATTGAGCCCCATGTTAAATGTCTCAAATTTGAAAGCACTATATTTCTAAAACTATGAAACATTTCAAAGATTCCTTTTCAGGCAAACATGTCCACCGTAAGATGAACCTAAGTAGGCTAGAATGGGGTTGCTAGGTGTAAGTATGTAGGACTAGTAGCATGTAGAATGTTGTGCTATTGCCATAGAGAATGCATTGGGCGTTTAAGTTAAATAACTCATAAACTACAAAACATAAAAATAAAAAAAAGTTCCAGCATGTGTCTCCACAGTAAGCTGAATAATAAAAAGTGTGAATGGAGTTTCTAGGTGAAAGTGACTTTTGACGTGCCTATAGAGCTGCCATTGAGCCCCATGTTAAATGTCTCAAATTTGAAAGCACTATATTTCTAAAACTATGAAACATTTCAAAGATTCCTTTTCAGGCAAACATGTCCACCGTAAGATGAACCTAAGTAGGCTAGAATGGGGTTGCTAGGTGTAAGTATGTAGGACTAGTAGCATGCCAAAGTTTGTGCTATTGCCATAGAGAATGCATTGTGTTGCGGAGGATGAGAGGAATGCTCTCATCCTCCGCAACACCCATTCTCATACACCGCTATACACCGCGAGGATATGGGCTATAGCCTATATCGTACGGCATACTATACTGTAGCACGCCGTTTTTCATCATTTTTGAGGATTTGGAAAAAATTAAAAAAATTAAAAAAACGATGGGTTATAGCCCATCGTTTTTTGAATTTTGATTTTTTTTTTTAATCCTCGTTTTTCATCATTTTGGACCATGGGCTATAGCCCATATCGTACGGCATACTATAGCACGCCGTTTTTCATCATTTTTGAGGATTTGAAAAAAATGAAAAAATGAAAAAAACGATGGGTTATAGCCCATCGTTTTTTGAATTTTTGAAAAAAAAATTAATCCTCGTTTTTCATCATTTTGGACCATGGGCTATAGCCCATATCGTACGGCATACTATAGCACGCCGTTTTTCATCATTTTTGAGGATTTGAAGAAAAAATAATAATTGAAAAACGATGGGTTATAGCCCATCGTTTT
The DNA here is from genome assembly GCF_964188405.1 of Protomyctophum parallelum. Lineage (NCBI taxonomy): Eukaryota > Metazoa > Chordata > Actinopteri > Myctophiformes > Myctophidae > Protomyctophum > Protomyctophum parallelum. Next base: position 38,471,026 of record NC_139701.1, read on the forward strand.
TTTAATTTTTGATTTTTTTTTTAACCCTCGTTTTTCATCATTTTGGACCATGGGGCAATAGCGCATATCGTACGGCATACTATAGCACGCCGTTTTTCATCATTTTTGAGGATTTGAAAAAAATGAAAAAATGAAAAAAACGATGGGTTATAGCCCATCGTTTTTTGAATTTTTGAAAAAATAATTAATCCTCGTTTTTCATCATTTTGGACCATGGGCTATAGCCCATATCGTACGGCATACTATAGCACGCCGTTTTTCATCATTTTTGAGGATTTGAAGAAAAAAAAAATTGAAAAACGATGGGTTATAGCCCATCGTTTTTTTAATTTTTGATTTCTTTTTTAACCCTCGTTTTTCATCATATTGGACCATGGGCTATAGCCCATATCGTACGGCATACTATAGCACGCCGTTTTTCATCATTTTTGCCATAGAGAATGCATTGGGCGTTTAAGTTAAATAACTCATAAACTACAAAACATAAAAATAAAAAAAAGTTCCAGCATGTGTCTCCACAGTAAGCTGAATAATAAAAAGTGTGAATGGAGTTTCTAGGTGAAAGTGACTTTTGACGTGCCTATAGAGCTGCCATTGAGCCCCATGTTAAATGTCTCAAATTTGAAAGCACTATATTTCTAAAACTATGAAACATTTCAAAGATTCCTTTTCAGGCAAACATGTCCACCGTAAGATGAACCTAAGTAGGCTAGAATGGGGTTGCTAGGTGTAAGTATGTATGACTAGTAGCATGTAGAATGTTGTGCTATTGCCATAGAGAATGCATTGGGCGTTTAAGTTAAATAACTCATAAACTACAAAACATAAAAATAAATAAAAGTTCCAGCATGTGTCTCCACAGTAAGCTGAATAATAAAAAGTGTGAATGGAGTTTCTAGGTGAAAGTGACTTTTGACGTGCCTATAGAGCTGCCATTGAGCCCCATGTTAAATGTCTCAAATTTGAAAGCACTATATTTCTAAAACTATGAAACATTTCAAAGATTCCTTTTCAGGCAAACATGTCCACCGTAAGATGAACCTAAGTAGGCTAGAATGGGGTTGCTAGGTGTAAGTATGTAGGACTAGTAGCATGTAGAATGTTGTGCTATTGCCATAGAGAATGCATTGGGCGTTTAAGTTAAATAACTCATAAACTACAAAACATAAAAATTTAAAAAAGTTCCAGCATGTGTCTCCACCGTAAGCTGAATAATAAAAAGTGTGAATGGAGTTTCTAGGTGAAAGTGACTTTTGACGTGCCTATAGAGCTGCCATTGAGCCCCATGTTAAATGTCTCAAATTTGAAAGCACTATATTTCTAAAACTATGAAACATTTCAAAGATTCCTTTTCAGGCAAACATGTCCACCGTAAGATGAACCTAAGTAGGCTAGAATGGGGTTGCTAGGTGTAAGTATGTAGGACTAGTAGCATGTAGAATGTTGTGCTATTGCCATAGAGAATGCATTGGACGTTTAAGTTAAATAACTCATAAACTACAAAACATAAAAATAAAAAAAGGTTCCAGCATGTGTCTCCACAGTAAGCTGAATAATAAAAAGTGTGAATGGAGTTTCTAGGTGAAAGTGACTTTTGACGTGCCTATAGAGCTGCCATTGAGCCCCATGTTAAATGTCTCAAATTTGAAAGCACTATATTTCTAAAACTATGAAACATTTCAAAGATTCCTTTTCAGGCAAACATGTCCACCGTAAGATGAACCTAAGTAGGCTAGAATGGGGTTGCTAGGTGTAAGTATGTAGGACTAGTAGCATGTAGAATGTTGTGCTATTGCCATAGAGAATGCATTGGGCGTTTAAGTTAAATAACTCATAAACTACAAAACATAAAAATAAAAAAAAGTTCCAGCATGTGTCTCCACAGTAAGCTGAATAATAAAAAGTGTGAATGGAGTTTCTAGGTGAAAGTGACTTTTGACGTGCCTATAGAGCTGCCATTGAGCCCCATGTTAAATGTCTCAAATTTGAAAGCACTATATTTCTAAAACTATGAAACATTTCAAAGATTCCTTTTCAGGCAAACATGTCCACCGTAAGATGAACCTAAGTAGGCTAGAATGGGGTTGCTAGGTGTAAGTATGTAGGACTAGTAGCATGTAGAATGTTGTGCTATTGCCATAGAGAATGCATTGGGCGTTTAAGTTAAATAACTCATAAACTACAAAACATAAAAATAAAAAAAAGTTCCAGCATGTGTCTCCACAGTAAGCTGAATAATAAAAAGTGTGAATGGAGTTTCTAGGTGAAAGTGACTTTTGACGTGCCTATAGAGCTGCCATTGAGCCCCATGTTAAATGTCTCAAATTTGAAAGCACTATATTTCTAAAACTATGAAACATTTCAAAGATTCCTTTTCAGGCAAACATGTCCACCGTAAGATGAACCTAAGTAGGCTAGAATGGGGTTGCTAGGTGTAAGTATGTAGGACTAGTAGCATGTAGAATGTTGTGCTATTGCCATAGAGAATGCATTGGGCGTTTAAGTTAAATAACTCATAAACTACAAAACATAAAAATAAAAAAAAGTTCCAGCATGTGTCTCCACAGTAAGCTGAATAATAAAAAGTGTGAATGGAGTTTCTAGGTGAAAGTGACTTTTGACGTGCCTATAGAGCTGCCATTGAGCCCCATGTTAAATGTCTCAAATTTGAAAGCACTATATTTCTAAAACTATGAAACATTTCAAAGATTCCTTTTCAGGCAAACATGTCCACCGTAAGATGAACCTAAGTAGGCTAGAATGGGGTTGCTAGGTGTAAGTATGTAGGACTAGTAGCATGCCAAAGTTTGTGCTATTGCCATAGAGAATGCATTGTGTTGCGGAGGATGAGAGGAATGCTCTCATCCTCCGCAACACCCATTCTCATACACCGCTATACACCGCGAGGATATGGGCTATAGCCCATATCGTACGGCATACTATACTGTAGCACGCCGTTTTTCATCATTTTTGAGGATTTGGAAAAAATAAAAAAATAAAAAATAAACGATGGGTTATAGCCCATTGTTTTTTTTAATTTTTGAAAAAAATAATATCCTCGTTTTTCATCATTTTGGACCATGGGCTATAGCCCATATTGTACGGCATACTATAGCACGCCGTTTTTCATCATTTTTGAGGATTTGAAAAAAATGAAGAAAAAAAAACGATGGGTTATAGCCCATTGTTTTTTGAATTTTGATTTTTTTTTTTTATCCTCGTTTTTCATCATTTTGGACCATGGGCTATAGCCCATATCGTACGGCATACTATAGCACGCCGTTTTTCATCATTTTTGAGGATTTGAAAAAAATGAAAAAATGAAAAAAACGATGGGTTATAGCCCATCGTTTTTTGAATTTTTGAAAAAAAAATTAATCCTCGTTTTTCATCATTTTGGACCATGGGCTATAGCCCATATCGTACGGCATACTATAGCACGCCGTTTTTCATCATTTTTGAGGATTTGAAGAAAAAATAATAATTGAAAAACGATGGGTTATAGCCCATCGTTTTTTTAATTTTTGATTTTTTTTTAACCCTCGTTTTTCATCATATTGGACCATGGGCTATAGCCCATATCGTACGGCATACTATAGCACGCCGTTTTTCATCATTTTTGCCATAGAGAATGCATTGGGCGTTTAAGTTAAATAACTCATAAACTACAAAACATAAAAATAAAAAAAAGTTCCAGCATGTGTCTCCACAGTAAGCTGAATAATAAAAAGTGTGAATGGAGTTTCTAGGTGAAAGTGACTTTTGACGTGCCTATAGAGCTGCCATTGAGCCCCATGTTAAATGTCTCAAATTTGAAAGCACTATATTTCTAAAACTATGAAACATTTCAAAGATTCCTTTTCAGGCAAACATGTCCACCGTAAGATGAACCTAAGTAGGCTAGAATGGGGTTGCTAGGTGTAAGTATGTAGGACTAGTAGCATGCCAAAGTTTGTGCTATTGCCATAGAGAATGCATTGTGTTGCGGAGGATGAGAGGAATGCTCTCATCCTCCGCAACACCCATTCTCATACACCGCTATACACCGCGAGGATATGGGCTATAGCCCATATCGTACGGCATACTATACTGTAGCACGCCGTTTTTCATAATTTTTGAGGATTTGGAAAAAATAAAAAAAATAAAAATAAACGATGGGTTATAGCCCATTGTTTTTTTTAATTTTTGAAAAAAAAAATATCCTCGTTTTTCATCATTTTGGACCATGGGCTATAGCCCATATTGTACGGCATACTATAGCACGCCGTTTTTCATCATTTTTGAGGATTTGAAAAAAATGAAGAAAAAAAAACGATGGGTTATAGCCCATTGTTTTTTGAATTTTGAATTTTTTTTTTAATCCTCGTTTTTCATCATTTTGGACCATGGGCTATAGCCCATATCGTACGGCATACTATAGCACGCCGTTTTTCATCATTTTTGAGGATTTGAAAAAAATGAAAAAATGAAAAAAACGATGGGTTATAGCCCATTGTTTTTTGAATTTTTGAAAAAAAAATTAATCCTCGTTTTTCATCATTTTGGACCATGGGCTATAGCCCATATCGTACGGCATACTATAGCACGCCGTTTTTCATCATTTTTGAGGATTTGAAGAAAAAATAATAATTGAAAAACGATGGGTTATAGCCCATCGTTTTTTTAATTTTTGATTTTTTTTTTAACCCTCGTTTTTCATCATATTGGACCATGGGCTATAGCCCATATCGTACGGCATACTATAGCACGCCGTTTTTCATCATTTTTGCCATAGAGAATGCATTGGGCGTTTAAGTTAAATAACTCATAAACTACAAAACATAAAAATAAAAAAAAGTTCCAGCATGTGTCTCCACAGTAAGCTGAATAATAAAAAGTGTGAATGGAGTTTCTAGGTGAAAGTGACTTTTGACGTGCCTATAGAGCTGCCATTGAGCCCCATGTTAAATGTCTCAAATTTGAAAGCACTATATTTCTAAAACTATGAAACATTTCAAAGATTCCTTTTCAGGCAAACATGTCCACCGTAAGATGAACCTAAGTAGGCTAGAATGGGGTTGCTAGGTGTAAGTATGTAGGACTAGTAGCATGCCAAAGTTTGTGCTATTGCCATAGAGAATGCATTGTGTTGCGGAGGATGAGAGGAATGCTCTCATCCTCCGCAACACCCATTCTCATACACCGCTATACACCGCGAGGATATGGGCTATAGCCCATATCGTACGGCATACTATACTGTAGCACGCCGTTTTTCATAATTTTTGAGGATTTGGAAAAAATAAAAATAAATAAAAAAACGATGGGTTATAGCCCATTGTTTTTTTTAATTTTTGAAAAAAATAATATCCTCGTTTTTCATCATTTTGGACCATGGGCTATAGCCCATATTGTACGGCATACTATAGCACGCCGTTTTTCATCATTTTTGAGGATTTGAAAAAAATGAAGAAAAAAAAACGATGATTTATAGCCCATCGTTTTTTGAATTTTGATTCTTTTTTTTTAATCCTCGTTTTTCATCATTTTGGACCATGGGCTATAGCCCATATCGTACGGCATACTATAGCACGCCGTTTTTCATCATTTTTGAGGATTTGAAAAAAATGAAAAAATGAAAAAAACGATGGGTTATAGCCCATCGTTTTTAGAATTTTGAATTTTTTTTTTAATCCTTGTTTTTCATCATTTTGGACCATGGGCTATAGCCCATATCGTACGGCATACTATAGCACGCCGTTTTTCATCGTTTTTTGAATTTTTGAAAAAAAAATTAATCCTCGTTTTTCATCATTTTGGACCATGGGCTATAGCCCATATCGTACGGCATACTATAGCACGCCGTTTTTCATCATTTTTGAGGATTTGAAGATTTTTTTTTTTTGAAAAACGATGGGTTATAGCCCATCGTTTTTTTTAATTTTTGATTTTTTTTTTAACCCTCGTTTTTCATCATATTGGACCATGGGCTATAGCCCATATCGTACGGCATACTATAGCACGCCGTTTTTCATCATTTTTGCCATAGAGAATGCATTGGGCGTTTAAGTTAAATAACTCATAAACTACAAAACATAAAAATAAAAAAAAGTTCCAGCATGTGTCTCCACAGTAAGCTGAATAATAAAAAGTGTGAATGGAGTTTCTAGGTGAAAGTGACTTTTGACGTGCCTATAGAGCTGCCATTGAGCCCCATGTTAAATGTCTCAAATTTGAAAGCACTATATTTCTAAAACTATGAAACATTTCAAAGATTCCTTTTCAGGCAAACATGTCCACCGTAAGATGAACCTAAGTAGGCTAGAATGGGGTTGCTAGGTGTAAGTATGTAGGACTAGTAGCATGTAGAATGTTGTGCTATTGCCATAGAGAATGCATTGGGCGTTTAAGTTAAATAACTCATAAACTACAAAACATAAAAATAAAAAAAAGTTCCAGCATGTGTCTCCACAGTAAGCTGAATAATAAAAAGTGTGAATGGAGTTTCTAGGTGAAAGTGACTTTTGACGTGCCTATAGAGCTGCCATTGAGCCCCATGTTAAATGTCTCAAATTTGAAAGCACTATATTTCTAAAACTATGAAACATTTCAAAGATTCCTTTTCAGGCAAACATGTCCACCGTAAGATGAACCTAAGTAGGCTAGAATGGGGTTGCTAGGTGTAAGTATGTAGGACTAGTAGCATGCCAAAGTTTGTGCTATTGCCATAGAGAATGCATTGTGTTGCGGAGGATGAGAGGAATGCTCTCATCCTCCGCAACACCCATTCTCATACACCGCTATACACCGCGAGGATATGGGCTATAGCCCATATCGTACGGCATACTATACTGTAGCACGCCGTTTTTCATCATTTTTGAGGATTTGGAAAAAATAAAAAAAATAAAAAAAACGATGGGTTATAGCCCATTGTTTTTTTTAATTTTTGAAAAAAATAATATCCTCGTTTCTCATCATTTTGGACCATGGGCTATAGCCCATATTGTACGGCATACTATAGCACGCAGTTTTTCATCATTTTTGAGGATTTGAAAAAAATGAAGAAAAAAAAACGATGGGTTATAGCCCATCGTTTTTTGAATTTTGATTTTTTTTTTTTATCCTCGTTTTTCATCATTTTGGACCATGGGGCAATAGCGCATATCGTACGGCATACTATAGCACGCCGTTTTTCATCATTTTTGAGGATTTGAAAAAAATGAAAAAATGAAAAAAACGATGGGTTATAGCCCATCGTTTTTTGAATTTTTGAAAAAAAAATTAATCCTCGTTTTTCATCATTTTGGACCATGGGCTATAGCCCATATCGTACGGCATACTATAGCACGCCGTTTTTCATCATTTTTGAGGATTTGAAGAAAAAAAAAATTGAAAAACGATGGGTTATAGCCCATCGTTTTTTTAATTTTTGATTTTTTTTTTAACCCTCGTTTTTCATCATATTGGACCATGGGCTATAGCCCATATCGTACGGCATACTATAGCACGCCGTTTTTCATCATTTTTGCCATAGAGAATGCATTGGGCGTTTAAGTTAAATAACTCATAAACTACAAAACATAAAAATTAAAAAAAGTTCCAGCATGTGTCTCCACAGTAAGCTGAATAATAAAAAGTGTGAATGGAGTTTCTAGGTGAAAGTGACTTTTGACGTGCCTATAGAGCTGCCATTGAGCCCCATGTTAAATGTCTCAAATTTGAAAGCACTATATTTCTAAAACTATGAAACATTTCAAAGATTCCTTTTCAGGCAAACATGTCCACCGTAAGATGAACCTAAGTAGGCTAGAATGGGGTTGCTAGGTGTAAGTATGTAGGACTAGTAGCATGTAGAATGTTGTGCTATTGCCATAGAGAATGCATTGGGCGTTTAAGTTAAATAACTCATAAACTACAAAACATAAAAATAAAAAAAAGTTCCAGCATGTGTCTCCACAGTAAGCTGAATAATAAAAAGTGTGAATGGAGTTTCTAGGTGAAAGTGACTTTTGACGTGCCTATAGAGCTGCCATTGAGCCCCATGTTAAATGTCTCAAATTTGAAAGCACTATATTTCTAAAACTATGAAACATTTCAAAGATTCCTTTTCAGGCAAACATGTCCACCGTAAGATGAACCTAAGTAGGCTAGAATGGGGTTGCTAGGTGTAAGTATGTAGGACTAGTAGCATGCCAAAGTTTGTGCTATTGCCATAGAGAATGCATTGTGTTGCGGAGGATGAGAGGAACGCTCTCATCCTCCGCAACACCCATTCTCATACACCGCTATACACCGCGAGGATATGGGCTATAGCCCATATCGTACGGCATACTATACTGTAGCACGCCGTTTTTCATCATTTTTGAGGATTTGGAAAAAATAAAAAAAATAAAAAAAACGATGGGTTATAGCCCATTGTTTTTTTTTATTTTTGAAAAAAATAATATCCTCGTTTCTCATCATTTTGGACCATGGGCTATAGCCCATATTGTACGGCATACTATAGCACGCAGTTTTTCATCATTTTTGAGGATTTGAAAAAAATGAAGAAAAAAAAACGATGGGTCGTTTTTTGAATTTTGATTTTTTTTTTTTATCCTCGTTTTTCATCATTTTGGACCATGGGGCAATAGCGCATATCGTACGGCATACTATACTGTAGCACGCCGTTTTTCATCATTTTTGAGGATTTGGAAAAAATAAAAAAAATAAAAAAAACGATGGGTTATAGCCCATTGTTTTTTTTTTTTTTTGAAAAAAATAATATCCTCGTTTCTCATCATTTTGGACCATGGGCTATAGCCCATATTGTACGGCATACTATAGCACGCAGTTTTTCATCATTTTTGAGGATTTGAAAAAAATGAAGAAAAAAAAACGATGGGTCGTTTTTTGAATTTTGATTTTTTTTTTTTATCCTCGTTTTTCATCATTTTGGACCATGGGGCAATAGCGCATATCGTACGGCATACTATAGCACGCCGTTTTTCATCATTTTTGAGGATTTGAAAAAAATGAAAAAATGAAAAAAACGATGGGTTATAGCCCATCGTTTTTTGAATTTTTGAAAAAAAAATTAATCCTCGTTTTTCATCATTTTGGACCATGGGCTATAGCCCATATCGTACGGCATACTATAGCACGCCGTTTTTCATCATTTTTGAGGATTTGAAGAAAAAACAAAATTGAAAAACGATGGGTTATAGCCCATCGTTTTTTTAATTTTTGATTTTTTTTTTAACCCTCGTTTTTCATCATATTGGACCATGGGCTATAGCCCATATCGTACGGCATACTATAGCACGCCGTTTTTCATCATTTTTGCCATAGAGAATGCATTGGGCGTTTAAGTTAAATAACTCATAAACTACAAAACATAAAAATAAAAAAAAGTTCCAGCATGTGTCTCCACAGTAAGCTGAATAATAAAAAGTGTGAATGGAGTTTCTAGGTGAAAGTGACTTTTGACGTGCCTATAGAGCTGCCATTGAGCCCCATGTTAAATGTCTCAAATTTGAAAGCACTATATTTCTAAAACTATGAAACATTTCAAAGATTCCTTTTCAGGCAAACATGTCCACCGTAAGATGAACCTAAGTAGGCTAGAATGGGGTTGCTAGGTGTAAGTATGTAGGACTAGTAGCATGTAGAATGTTGTGCTATTGCCATAGAGAATGCATTGGGCGTTTAAGTTAAATAACTCATAAACTACAAAACATAAAAATAAAAAAAAGTTCCAGCATGTGTCTCCACAGTAAGCTGAATAATAAAAAGTGTGAATGGAGTTTCTAGGTGAAAGTGACTTTTGACGTGCCTATAGAGCTGCCATTGAGCCCCATGTTAAATGTCTCAAATTTGAAAGCACTATATTTCTAAAACTATGAAACATTTCAAAGATTCCTTTTCAGGCAAACATGTCCACCGTAAGATGAACCTAAGTAGGCTAGAATGGGGTTGCTAGGTGTAAGTATGTAGGACTAGTAGCATGCCAAAGTTTGTGCTATTGCCATAGAGAATGCATTGTGTTGCGGAGGATGAGAGGAATGCTCTCATCCTCCGCAACACCCATTCTCATACACCGCTATACACCGCGAGGATATGGGCTATAGCCCATATCGTACGGCATACTATACTGTAGCACGCCGTTTTTCATCATTTTTGAGGATTTGGAAAAAATAAAAAAAATAAAAAAAACGATGGGTTATAGCCCATTGTTTTTTTTTATTTTTGAAAAAAATAATATCCTCGTTTTTCATCATTTTGGACCATGGGCTATAGCCCATATTGTACGGCATACTATAGCACGTAGTTTTTCATCATTTTTGAGGATTTGAAAAAAAAGAAGAAAAAAAAACGATGGGTTATAGCCCATCGTTTTTTGAATTTTGAATTTTTTTTTTTATCCTCGTTTTTCATCATTTTGGACCATGGGGCAATAGCGCATATCGTACGGCATACTATAGCACGCCGTTTTTCATCATTTTTGAGGATTTGAAAAAAATGAAAAAATGAAAAAAACGATGGGTTATAGCCCATCGTTTTTTGAATTTTTGAAAAAAAAATTAATCCTCGTTTTTCATCATTTTGGACCATGGGCTATAGCCCATATCGTACGGCATACTATAGCACGCCGTTTTTCATCATTTTTGAGGATTTGAAGAAAAAAAAAAAAGAAAAACGATGGGTTATAGCCCATCGTTTTTTTAATTTTTGATTTTTTTTTTAACCCTCGTTTTTCATCATATTGGACCATGGGCTATAGCCCATATCGTACGGCATACTATAGCACGCCGTTTTTCATCATTTTTGCCATAGAGAATGCATTGGGCGTTTAAGTTAAATAACTCATAAACTACAAAACATAAAAATAAAAAAAAGTTCCAGCATGTGTCTCCACAGTAAGCTGAATAATAAAAAGTGTGAATGGAGTTTCTAGGTGAAAGTGACTTTTGACGTGCCTATAGAGCTGCCATTGAGCCCCATGTTAAATGTCTCAAATTTGAAAGCACTATATTTCTAAAACTATGAAACATTTCAAAGATTCCTTTTCAGGCAAACATGTCCACCGTAAGATGAACCTAAGTAGGCTAGAATGGGGTTGCTAGGTGTAAGTATGTAGGACTAGTAGCATGTAGAATGTTGTGCTATTGCCATAGAGAATGCATTGGGCGTTTAAGTTAAATAACTCATAAACTACAAAACATAAAAATAAAAAAAAGTTCCAGCATGTGTCTCCACAGTAAGCTGAATAATAAAAAGTGTGAATGGAGTTTCTAGGTGAAAGTGACTTTTGACGTGCCTATAGAGCTGCCATTGAGCCCCATGTTAAATGTCTCAAATTTGAAAGCACTATATTTCTAAAACTATGAAACATTTCAAAGATTCCTTTTCAGGCAAACATGTCCACCGTAAGATGAACCTAAGTAGGCTAGAATGGGGTTGCTAGGTGTAAGTATGTAGGACTAGTAGCATGTAGAATGTTGTGCTATTGCCATAGAGAATGCATTGGGCGTTTAAGTTAAATAACTCATAAACTACAAAACATAAAAATAAAAAAAAGTTCCAGCATGTGTCTCCACAGTAAGCTGAATAATAAAAAGTGTGAATGGAGTTTCTAGGTGAAAGTGACTTTTGACGTGCCTATAGAGCTGCCATTGAGCCCCATGTTAAATGTCTCAAATTTGAAAGCACTATATTTCTAAAACTATGAAACATTTCAAAGATTCCTTTTCAGGCAAACATGTCCACCGTAAGATGAACCTAAGTAGGCTAGAATGGGGTTGCTAGGTGTAAGTATGTAGGACTAGTAGCATGTAGAATGTTGTGCTATTGCCATAGAGAATGCATTGGGCGTTTAAGTTAAATAACTCATAAACTACAAAACATAAAAATAAAAAAAAGTTCCAGCATGTGTCTCCACAGTAAGCTGAATAATAAAAAGTGTGAATGGAGTTTCTAGGTGAAAGTGACTTTTGACGTGCCTATAGAGCTGCCATTGAGCCCCATGTTAAATGTCTCAAATTTGAAAGCACTATATTTCTAAAACTATGAAACATTTCAAAGATTCCTTTTCAGGCAAACATGTCCACCGTAAGATGAACCTAAGTAGGCTAGAATGGGGTTGCTAGGTGTAAGTATGTAGGACTAGTAGCATGCCAAAGTTTGTGCTATTGCCATAGAGAATGCATTGTGTTGCGGAGGATGAGAGGAATGCTCTCATCCTCCGCAACACCCATTCTCATACACCGCTATACACCGCGAGGATATGGGCTATAGCCCATATCGTACGGCATACTATACTGTAGCACGCCGTTTTTCATCATTTTTGAGGATTTGGAAAAAATAAAAAAAATAAAAAAAACGATGGGTTATAGCCCATTGTTTTTTTTTATTTTTGAAAAAAATAATATCCTCGTTTTTCATCATTTTGGACCATGGGCTATAGCCCATATTGTACGGCATACTATAGCACGTAGTTTTTCATCATTTTTGAGGATTTGAAAAAAAAGAAGAAAAAAAAACGATGGGTTATAGCCCATCGTTTTTTGAATTTTGATTTTTTTTTTTTATCCTCGTTTTTCATCATTTTGGACCATGGGGCAATAGCGCATATCGTACGGCATACTATAGCACGCCGTTTTTCATCATTTTTGAGGATTTGAAAAAAATGAAGAAAAAAAAACGATGGGTTATAGCCCATCGTTTTTTGAATTTTGATTTTTTTTTTTAATCCTCGTTTTTCATCATTTTGGACCATGGGGCAATAGCGCATATCGTACGGCATACTATAGCACGCAGTTTTTCATCATTTTTGAGGATTTGAAAAAAATGAAGAAAAAAAAACGATGGGTTATAGCCCATCGTTTTTTGAATTTTGATTTTTTTTTTTTATCCTCGTTTTTCATCATTTTGGACCATGGGGCAATAGCGCATATCGTACGGCATACTATAGCACGCCGTTTTTCATCATTTTTGAGGATTTGAAAAAAATGAAAAAATGAAAAAAACGATGGGTTATAGCCCATCGTTTTTTGAATTTTTGAAAAAAAAATTAATCCTCGTTTTTCATCATTTTGGACCATGGGCTATAGCCCATATCGTACGGCATACTATAGCACGCCGTTTTTCATCATTTTTGAGGATTTGAAGAAAAAAAAAATTGAAAAACGATGGGTTATAGCCCATCGTTTTTTTAATTTTTGATTTTTTTTTTAACCCTCGTTTTTCATCATATTGGACCATGGGCTATAGCCCATATCGTACGGCATACTATAGCACGCCGTTTTTCATCATTTTTGCCATAGAGAATGCATTGGGCGTTTAAGTTAAATAACTCATAAACTACAAAACATAAAAATAAAAAAAAGTTCCAGCATGTGTCTCCACAGTAAGCTGAATAATAAAAAGTGTGAATGGAGTTTCTAGGTGAAAGTGACTTTTGACGTGCCTATAGAGCTGCCATTGAGCCCCATGTTAAATGTCTCAAATTTGAAAGCACTATATTTCTAAAACTATGAAACATTTCAAAGATTCCTTTTCAGGCAAACATGTCCACCGTAAGATGAACCTAAGTAGGCTAGAATGGGGTTGCTAGGTGTAAGTATGTAGGACTAGTAGCATGTAGAATGTTGTGCTATTGCCATAGAGAATGCATTGGGCGTTTAAGTTAAATAACTCATAAACTACAAAACATAAAAATAAAAAAAAGTTCCAGCATGTGTCTCCACAGTAAGCTGAATAATAAAAAGTGTGAATGGAGTTTCTAGGTGAAAGTGACTTTTGACGTGCCTATAGAGCTGCCATTGAGCCCCATGTTAAATGTCTCAAATTTGAAAGCACTATATTTCTAAAACTATGAAACATTTCAAAGATTCCTTTTCAGGCAAACATGTCCACCGTAAGATGAACCTAAGTAGGCTAGAATGGGGTTGCTAGGTGTAAGTATGTAGGACTAGTAGCATGCCAAAGTTTGTGCTATTGCCATAGAGAATGCATTGTGTTGCGGAGGATGAGAGGAATGCTCTCATCCTCCGCAACACCCATTCTCATACACCGCTATACACCGCGAGGATATGGGCTATAGCCCATATCGTACGGCATACTATACTGTAGCACGCCGTTTTTCATCATTTTTGAGGATTTGGAAAAAAAAAATAAAATAAAAAAAACGATGGGTTATAGCCCATTGTTTTTTTTTATTTTTGAAAAAAATAATATCCTCGTTTTTCATCATTTTGGACCATGGGCTATAGCCCATATTGTACGGCATACTATAGCACGTAGTTTTTCATCATTTTTGAGGATTTGAAAAAAAAGAAGAAAAGAAAACGATGGGTTATAGCCCATCGTTTTTTGAATTTTGATTTTTTTTTTTTATCCTCGTTTTTCATCATTTTGGACCATGGGGCAATAGCGCATATCGTACGGCATACTATAGCACGCAGTTTTTCATCATTTTTGAGGATTTGAAAAAAATGAAAAAAACGATGGGTTATAGCCCATCGTTTTTTGAATTTTTGAAAAAAAAATTAATCCTCGTTTTTCATCATTTTGGACCATGGGCTATAGCCCATATCGTACGGCATACTATAGCACGCCATTTTTCATCATTTTTGAGGATTTGAAGAAAAAAAAATTGAAAAACGATGGGTTATAGCCCATCGTTTTTTTAATTTTTGATTTTTTTTTTAACCCTCGTTTTTCATCATATTGGACCATGGGCTATAGCCCATATCGTACGGCATACTATAGCACGCCGTTTTTCATCATTTTTGCCATAGAGAATGCATTGGGCGTTTAAGTTAAATAACTCATAAACTACAAAACATAAAAATAAAAAAAAGTTCCAGCATGTGTCTCCACAGTAAGCTGAATAATAAAAAGTGTGAATGGAGTTTCTAGGTGAAAGTGACTTTTGACGTGCCTATAGAGCTGCCATTGAGCCCCATGTTAAATGTCTCAAATTTGAAAGCACTATATTTCTAAAACTATGAAACATTTCAAAGATTCCTTTTCAGGCAAACATGTCCACCGTAAGATGAACCTAAGTAGGCTAGAATGGGGTTGCTAGGTGTAAGTATGTAGGACTAGTAGCATGTAGAATGTTGTGCTATTGCCATAGAGAATGCATTGGGCGTTTAAGTTAAATAACTCATAAACTACAAAACATAAAAATAAAAAAAAGTTCCAGCATGTGTCTCCACAGTAAGCTGAATAATAAAAAGTGTGAATGGAGTTTCTAGGTGAAAGTGACTTTTGACGTGCCTATAGAGCTGCCATTGAGCCCCATGTTAAATGTCTCAAATTTGAAAGCACTATATTTCTAAAACTATGAAACATTTCAAAGATTCCTTTTCAGGCAAACATGTCCACCGTAAGATGAACCTAAGTAGGCTAGAATGGGGTTGCTAGGTGTAAGTATGTAGGACTAGTAGCATGTAGAATGTTGTGCTATTGCCATAGAGAATGCATTGGGCGTTTAAGTTAAATAACTCATAAACTACAAAACATAAAAATAAAAAAAAGTTCCAGCATGTGTCTCCACAGTAAGCTGAATAATAAAAAGTGTGAATGGAGTTTCTAGGTGAAAGTGACTTTTGACGTGCCTATAGAGCTGCCATTGAGCCCCATGTTAAATGTCTCAAATTTGAAAGCACTATATTTCTAAAACTATGAAACATTTCAAAGATTCCTTTTCAGGCAAACATGTCCACCGTAAGATGAACCTAAGTAGGCTAGAATGGGGTTGCTAGGTGTAAGTATGTAGGACTAGTAGCATGCCAAAGTTTGTGCTATTGCCATAGAGAATGCATTGTGTTGCGGAGGATGAGAGGAATGCTCTCATCCTCCGCAACACCCATTCTCATACACCGCTATACACCGCGAGGATATGGGCTATAGCCCATATCGTACGGCATACTATACTGTAGCACGCCGTTTTTCATCATTTTTGAGGATTTGGAAAAAATAAAAAAAATAAAAAAAACGATGGGTTATAGCCCATTGTTTTTTTTAATTTTTGAAAAAAATAATATCCTCGTTTCTCATCATTTTGGACCATGGGCTATAGCCCATATTGTACGGCATACTATAGCACGCAGTTTTTCATCATTTTTGAGGATTTGAAAAAAATGAAGAAAAAAAAACGATGGGTTATAGCCCATCGTTTTTTGAATTTTGATTTTTTTTTTTTATCCTCGTTTTTCATCATTTTGGACCATGGGGCAATAGCGCATATCGTACGGCATACTATAGCACGCCGTTTTTCATCATTTTTGAGGATTTGAAAAAAATGAAAAAATGAAAAAAACGATGGGTTATAGCCCATCGTTTTTTGAATTTTTGAAAAAAAAATTAATCCTCGTTTTTCATCATTTTGGACCATGGGCTATAGCCCATATCGTACGGCATACTATAGCACGCCGTTTTTCATCATTTTTGAGGATTTGAAGAAAAAAAAAATTGAAAAACGATGGGTTATAGCCCATCGTTTTTTTAATTTTTGATTTTTTTTTTAACCCTCGTTTTTCATCATATTGGACCATGGGCTATAGCCCATATCGTACGGCATACTATAGCACGCCGTTTTTCATCATTTTTGCCATAGAGAATGCATTGGGCGTTTAAGTTAAATAACTCATAAACTACAAAACATAAAAATTAAAAAAAGTTCCAGCATGTGTCTCCACAGTAAGCTGAATAATAAAAAGTGTGAATGGAGTTTCTAGGTGAAAGTGACTTTTGACGTGCCTATAGAGCTGCCATTGAGCCCCATGTTAAATGTCTCAAATTTGAAAGCACTATATTTCTAAAACTATGAAACATTTCAAAGATTCCTTTTCAGGCAAACATGTCCACCGTAAGATGAACCTAAGTAGGCTAGAATGGGGTTGCTAGGTGTAAGTATGTAGGACTAGTAGCATGTAGAATGTTGTGCTATTGCCATAGAGAATGCATTGGGCGTTTAAGTTAAATAACTCATAAACTACAAAACATAAAAATAAAAAAAAGTTCCAGCATGTGTCTCCACAGTAAGCTGAATAATAAAAAGTGTGAATGGAGTTTCTAGGTGAAAGTGACTTTTGACGTGCCTATAGAGCTGCCATTGAGCCCCATGTTAAATGTCTCAAATTTGAAAGCACTATATTTCTAAAACTATGAAACATTTCAAAGATTCCTTTTCAGGCAAACATGTCCACCGTAAGATGAACCTAAGTAGGCTAGAATGGGGTTGCTAGGTGTAAGTATGTAGGACTAGTAGCATGCCAAAGTTTGTGCTATTGCCATAGAGAATGCATTGTGTTGCGGAGGATGAGAGGAACGCTCTCATCCTCCGCAACACCCATTCTCATACACCGCTATACACCGCGAGGATATGGGCTATAGCCCATATCGTACGGCATACTATACTGTAGCACGCCGTTTTTCATCATTTTTGAGGATTTGGAAAAAATAAAAAAAATAAAAAAAACGATGGGTTATAGCCCATTGTTTTTTTTTATTTTTGAAAAAAATAATATCCTCGTTTCTCATCATTTTGGACCATGGGCTATAGCCCATATTGTACGGCATACTATAGCACGCAGTTTTTCATCATTTTTGAGGATTTGAAAAAAATGAAGAAAAAAAAACGATGGGTCGTTTTTTGAATTTTGATTTTTTTTTTTAATCCTCGTTTTTCATCATTTTGGACCATGGGGCAATAGCGCATATCGTACGGCATACTATACTGTAGCACGCCGTTTTTCATCATTTTTGAGGATTTGGAAAAAATAAAAAAAATAAAAAAAACGATGGGTTATAGCCCATTGTTTTTTTTTTTTTTTGAAAAAAATAATATCCTCGTTTCTCATCATTTTGGACCATGGGCTATAGCCCATATTGTACGGCATACTATAGCACGCAGTTTTTCATCATTTTTGAGGATTTGAAAAAAATGAAGAAAAAAAAACGATGGGTCGTTTTTTGAATTTTGATTTTTTTTTTTTATCCTCGTTTTTCATCATTTTGGACCATGGGGCAATAGCGCATATCGTACGGCATACTATAGCACGCCGTTTTTCATCATTTCTGAGGATTTGAAAAAAATGAAAAAATGAAAAAAACGATGGGTTATAGCCCATCGTTTTTTGAATTTTTGAAAAAAAAATTAATCCTCGTTTTTCATCATTTTGGACCATGGGCTATAGCCCATATCGTACGGCATACTATAGCACGCCGTTTTTCATCATTTTTGAGGATTTGAAGAAAAAACAAAATTGAAAAACGATGGGTTATAGCCCATCGTTTTTTTAATTTTTGATTTTTTTTTTAACCCTCGTTTTTCATCATATTGGACCATGGGCTATAGCCCATATCGTACGGCATACTATAGCACGCCGTTTTTCATCATTTTTGCCATAGAGAATGCATTGGGCGTTTAAGTTAAATAACTCATAAACTACAAAACATAAAAATAAAAAAAAGTTCCAGCATGTGTCTCCACAGTAAGCTGAATAATAAAAAGTGTGAATGGAGTTTCTAGGTGAAAGTGACTTTTGACGTGCCTATAGAGCTGCCATTGAGCCCCATGTTAAATGTCTCAAATTTGAAAGCACTATATTTCTAAAACTATGAAACATTTCAAAGATTCCTTTTCAGGCAAACATGTCCACCGTAAGATGAACCTAAGTAGGCTAGAATGGGGTTGCTAGGTGTAAGTATGTAGGACTAGTAGCATGTAGAATGTTGTGCTATTGCCATAGAGAATGCATTGGGCGTTTAAGTTAAATAACTCATAAACTACAAAACATAAAAATAAAAAAAAGTTCCAGCATGTGTCTCCACAGTAAGCTGAATAATAAAAAGTGTGAATGGAGTTTCTAGGTGAAAGTGACTTTTGACGTGCCTATAGAGCTGCCATTGAGCCCCATGTTAAATGTCTCAAATTTGAAAGCACTATATTTCTAAAACTATGAAACATTTCAAAGATTCCTTTTCAGGCAAACATGTCCACCGTAAGATGAACCTAAGTAGGCTAGAATGGGGTTGCTAGGTGTAAGTATGTAGGACTAGTAGCATGCCAAAGTTTGTGCTATTGCCATAGAGAATGCATTGTGTTGCGGAGGATGAGAGGAATGCTCTCATCCTCCGCAACACCCATTCTCATACACCGCTATACACCGCGAGGATATGGGCTATAGCCCATATCGTACGGCATACTATACTGTAGCACGCCGTTTTTCATCATTTTTGAGGATTTGGAAAAAATAAAAAAAATAAAAAAAACGATGGGTTATAGCCCATTGTTTTTTTTTATTTTTGAAAAAAATAATATCCTCGTTTTTCATCATTTTGGACCATGGGCTATAGCCCATATTGTACGGCATACTATAGCACGTAGTTTTTCATCATTTTTGAGGATTTGAAAAAAAAGAAGAAAAAAAAACGATGGGTTATAGCCCATCGTTTTTTGAATTTTGATTTTTTTTTTTTATCCTCGTTTTTCATCATTTTGGACCATGGGGCAATAGCGCATATCGTACGGCATACTATAGCACGCCGTTTTTCATCATTTTTGAGGATTTGAAAAAAATGAAAAAATGAAAAAAACGATGGGTTATAGCCCATCGTTTTTTGAATTTTTGAAAAAAAAATTAATCCTCGTTTTTCATCATTTTGGACCATGGGCTATAGCCCATATCGTACGGCATACTATAGCACGCCGTTTTTCATCATTTTTGAGGATTTGAAGAAAAAAAAAAAAGAAAAACGATGGGTTATAGCCCATCGTTTTTTTAATTTTTGATTTTTTTTTTAACCCTCGTTTTTCATCATATTGGACCATGGGCTATAGCCCATATCGTACGGCATACTATAGCACGCCGTTTTTCATCATTTTTGCCATAGAGAATGCATTGGGCGTTTAAGTTAAATAACTCATAAACTACAAAACATAAAAATAAAAAAAAGTTCCAGCATGTGTCTCCACAGTAAGCTGAATAATAAAAAGTGTGAATGGAGTTTCTAGGTGAAAGTGACTTTTGACGTGCCTATAGAGCTGCCATTGAGCCCCATGTTAAATGTCTCAAATTTGAAAGCACTATATTTCTAAAACTATGAAACATTTCAAAGATTCCTTTTCAGGCAAACATGTCCACCGTAAGATGAACCTAAGTAGGCTAGAATGGGGTTGCTAGGTGTAAGTATGTAGGACTAGTAGCATGTAGAATGTTGTGCTATTGCCATAGAGAATGCATTGGGCGTTTAAGTTAAATAACTCATAAACTACAAAACATAAAAATAAAAAAAAGTTCCAGCATGTGTCTCCACAGTAAGCTGAATAATAAAAAGTGTGAATGGAGTTTCTAGGTGAAAGTGACTTTTGACGTGCCTATAGAGCTGCCATTGAGCCCCATGTTAAATGTCTCAAATTTGAAAGCACTATATTTCTAAAACTATGAAACATTTCAAAGATTCCTTTTCAGGCAAACATGTCCACCGTAAGATGAACCTAAGTAGGCTAGAATGGGGTTGCTAGGTGTAAGTATGTAGGACTAGTAGCATGTAGAATGTTGTGCTATTGCCATAGAGAATGCATTGGGCGTTTAAGTTAAATAACTCATAAACTACAAAACATAAAAATAAAAAAAAGTTCCAGCATGTGTCTCCACAGTAAGCTGAATAATAAAAAGTGTGAATGGAGTTTCTAGGTGAAAGTGACTTTTGACGTGCCTATAGAGCTGCCATTGAGCCCCATGTTAAATGTCTCAAATTTGAAAGCACTATATTTCTAAAACTATGAAACATTTCAAAGATTCCTTTTCAGGCAAACATGTCCACCGTAAGATGAACCTAAGTAGGCTAGAATGGGGTTGCTAGGTGTAAGTATGTAGGACTAGTAGCATGTAGAATGTTGTGCTATTGCCATAGAGAATGCATTGGGCGTTTAAGTTAAATAACTCATAAACTACAAAACATAAAAATAAAAAAAAGTTCCAGCATGTGTCTCCACAGTAAGCTGAATAATAAAAAGTGTGAATGGAGTTTCTAGGTGAAAGTGACTTTTGACGTGCCTATAGAGCTGCCATTGAGCCCCATGTTAAATGTCTCAAATTTGAAAGCACTATATTTCTAAAACTATGAAACATTTCAAAGATTCCTTTTCAGGCAAACATGTCCACCGTAAGATGAACCTAAGTAGGCTAGAATGGGGTTGCTAGGTGTAAGTATGTAGGACTAGTAGCATGCCAAAGTTTGTGCTATTGCCATAGAGAATGCATTGTGTTGCGGAGGATGAGAGGAATGCTCTCATCCTCCGCAACACCCATTCTCATACACCGCTATACACCGCGAGGATATGGGCTATAGCCCATATCGTACGGCATACTATACTGTAGCACGCCGTTTTTCATCATTTTTGAGGATTTGGAAAAAATAAAAAAAATAAAAAAAACGATGGGTTATAGCCCATTGTTTTTTTTTATTTTTGAAAAAAATAATATCCTCGTTTTTCATCATTTTGGACCATGGGCTATAGCCCATATTGTACGGCATACTATAGCACGTAGTTTTTCATCATTTTTGAGGATTTGAAAAAAAAGAAGAAAAAAAAACGATGGGTTATAGCCCATCGTTTTTTGAATTTTGATTTTTTTTTTTTATCCTCGTTTTTCATCATTTTGGACCATGGGGCAATAGCGCATATCGTACGGCATACTATAGCACGCCGTTTTTCATCATTTTTGAGGATTTGAAAAAAATGAAGAAAAAAAAACGATGGGTTATAGCCCATCGTTTTTTGAATTTTGATTTTTTTTTTTTATCCTCGTTTTTCATCATTTTGGACCATGGGGCAATAGCGCATATCGTACGGCATACTATAGCACGCAGTTTTTCATCATTTTTGAGGATTTGAAAAAAATGAAGAAAAAAAAACGATGGGTTATAGCCCATCGTTTTTTGAATTTTGATTTTTTTTTTTTATCCTCGTTTTTCATCATTTTGGACCATGGGGCAATAGCGCATATCGTACGGCATACTATAGCACGCCGTTTTTCATCATTTTTGAGGATTTGAAAAAAATGAAAAAATGAAAAAAACGATGGGTTATAGCCCATCGTTTTTTGAATTTTTGAAAAAAAAATTAATCCTCGTTTTTCATCATTTTGGACCATGGGCTATAGCCCATATCGTACGGCATACTATAGCACGCCGTTTTTCATCATTTTTGAGGATTTGAAGAAAAAAAAAATTGAAAAACGATGGGTTATAGCCCATCGTTTTTTTAATTTTTGATTTTTTTTTTAACCCTCGTTTTTCATCATATTGGACCATGGGCTATAGCCCATATCGTACGGCATACTATAGCACGCCGTTTTTCATCATTTTTGCCATAGAGAATGCATTGGGCGTTTAAGTTAAATAACTCATAAACTACAAAACATAAAAATAAAAAAAAGTTCCAGCATGTGTCTCCACAGTAAGCTGAATAATAAAAAGTGTGAATGGAGTTTCTAGGTGAAAGTGACTTTTGACGTGCCTATAGAGCTGCCATTGAGCCCCATGTTAAATGTCTCAAATTTGAAAGCACTATATTTCTAAAACTATGAAACATTTCAAAGATTCCTTTTCAGGCAAACATGTCCACCGTAAGATGAACCTAAGTAGGCTAGAATGGGGTTGCTAGGTGTAAGTATGTAGGACTAGTAGCATGTAGAATGTTGTGCTATTGCCATAGAGAATGCATTGGGCGTTTAAGTTAAATAACTCATAAACTACAAAACATAAAAATAAAAAAAAGTTCCAGCATGTGTCTCCACAGTAAGCTGAATAATAAAAAGTGTGAATGGAGTTTCTAGGTGAAAGTGACTTTTGACGTGCCTATAGAGCTGCCATTGAGCCCCATGTTAAATGTCTCAAATTTGAAAGCACTATATTTCTAAAACTATGAAACATTTCAAAGATTCCTTTTCAGGCAAACATGTCCACCGTAAGATGAACCTAAGTAGGCTAGAATGGGGTTGCTAGGTGTAAGTATGTAGGACTAGTAGCATGCCAAAGTTTGTGCTATTGCCATAGAGAATGCATTGTGTTGCGGAGGATGAGAGGAATGCTCTCATCCTCCGCAACACCCATTCTCATACACCGCTATACACCGCGAGGATATGGGCTATAGCCCATATCGTACGGCATACTATACTGTAGCACGCCGTTTTTCATCATTTTTGAGGATTTGGAAAAAATAAAAAAAATAAAAAAAACGATGGGTTATAGCCCATTGTTTTTTTTTATTTTTGAAAAAAATAATATCCTCGTTTTTCATCATTTTGGACCATGGGCTATAGCCCATATTGTACGGCATACTATAGCACGTAGTTTTTCATCATTTTTGAGGATTTGAAAAAAAAGAAGAAAAGAAAACGATGGGTTATAGCCCATCGTTTTTTGAATTTTGATTTTTTTTTTTTATCCTCGTTTTTCATCATTTTGGACCATGGGGCAATAGCGCATATCGTACGGCATACTATAGCACGCAGTTTTTCATCATTTTTGAGGATTTGAAAAAAATGAAAAAAACGATGGGTTATAGCCCATCGTTTTTTGAATTTTTGAAAAAAAAATTAATCCTCGTTTTTCATCATTTTGGACCATGGGCTATAGCCCATATCGTACGGCATACTATAGCACGCCATTTTTCATCATTTTTGAGGATTTGAAGAAAAAAAAATTGAAAAACGATGGGTTATAGCCCATCGTTTTTTTAATTTTTGATTTTTTTTTTAACCCTCGTTTTTCATCATATTGGACCATGGGCTATAGCCCATATCGTACGGCATACTATAGCACGCCGTTTTTCATCATTTTTGCCATAGAGAATGCATTGGGCGTTTAAGTTAAATAACTCATAAACTACAAAACATAAAAATAAAAAAAAGTTCCAGCATGTGTCTCCACAGTAAGCTGAATAATAAAAAGTGTGAATGGAGTTTCTAGGTGAAAGTGACTTTTGACGTGCCTATAGAGCTGCCATTGAGCCCCATGTTAAATGTCTCAAATTTGAAAGCACTATATTTCTAAAACTATGAAACATTTCAAAGATTCCTTTTCAGGCAAACATGTCCACCGTAAGATGAACCTAAGTAGGCTAGAATGGGGTTGCTAGGTGTAAGTATGTAGGACTAGTAGCATGTAGAATGTTGTGCTATTGCCATAGAGAATGCATTGGGCGTTTAAGTTAAATAACTCATAAACTACAAAACATAAAAATAAAAAAAAGTTCCAGCATGTGTCTCCACAGTAAGCTGAATAATAAAAAGTGTGAATGGAGTTTCTAGGTGAAAGTGACTTTTGACGTGCCTATAGAGCTGCCATTGAGCCCCATGTTAAATGTCTCAAATTTGAAAGCACTATATTTCTAAAACTATGAAACATTTCAAAGATTCCTTTTCAGGCAAACATGTCCACCGTAAGATGAACCTAAGTAGGCTAGAATGGGGTTGCTAGGTGTAAGTATGTAGGACTAGTAGCATGCCAAAGTTTGTGCTATTGCCATAGAGAATGCATTGTGTTGCGGAGGATGAGAGGAATGCTCTCATCCTCCGCAACACCCATTCTCATACACCGCTATACACCGCGAGGATATGGGCTATAGCCCATATCGTACGGCATACTATACTGTAGCACGCCGTTTTTCATCATTTTTGAGGATTTGGAAAAAATAAAAAAAATAAAAAAAACGATGGGTTATAGCCCATTGTTTTTTTAATTTTTGAAAAAAATAATATCCTCGTTTTTCATCATTTTGGACCATGGGCTATAGCCCATATTGTACGGCATACTATAGCACGTAGTTTTTCATCATTTTTGAGGATTTGAAAAAAATGAAGAAAAAAAAACGATGGGTTATAGCCCATCGTTTTTTGAATTTTGATTTTTTTTTTTTTATCCTCGTTTTTCATCATTTTGGACCATGGGGCAATAGCGCATATCGTACGGCATACTATAGCACGCCGTTTTTCATCATTTTTGAGGATTTGAAAAAAATGAAAAAATGAAAAAAACGATGGGTTATAGCCCATCGTTTTTTGAAATTTTGAAAAAAAAATTAATCCTCGTTTTTCATCATTTTGGACCATGGGCTATAGCCCATATCGTACGGCATACTATAGCACGCCGTTTTTCATCATTTTTGAGGATTTGAAGAAAAAAAAAAATTGAAAAACGATGGGTTATAGCCCATCGTTTTTTTAATTTTTGATTTTTTTTTTAACCCTCGTTTTTCATCATATTGGACCATGGGCTATAGCCCATATCGTACGGCATACTATAGCACGCCGTTTTTCATCATTTTTGCCATAGAGAATGCATTGGGCGTTTAAGTTAAATAACTCATAAACTACAAAACATAAAAATAAAAAAAAGTTCCAGCATGTGTCTCCACAGTAAGCTGAATAATAAAAAGTGTGAATGGAGTTTCTAGGTGAAAGTGACTTTTGACGTGCCTATAGAGCTGCCATTGAGCCCCATGTTAAATGTCTCAAATTTGAAAGCACTATATTTCTAAAACTATGAAACATTTCAAAGATTCCTTTTCAGGCAAACATGTCCACCGTAAGATGAACCTAAGTAGGCTAGAATGGGGTTGCTAGGTGTAAGTATGTAGGACTAGTAGCATGTAGAATGTTGTGCTATTGCCATAGAGAATGCATTGGGCGTTTAAGTTAAATAACTCATAAACTACAAAACATAAAAATAAAAAAAAGTTCCAGCATGTGTCTCCACAGTAAGCTGAATAATAAAAAGTGTGAATGGAGTTTCTAGGTGAAAGTGACTTTTGACGTGCCTATAGAGCTGCCATTGAGCCCCATGTTAAATGTCTCAAATTTGAAAGCACTATATTTCTAAAACTATGAAACATTTCAAAGATTCCTTTTCAGGCAAACATGTCCACCGTAAGATGAACCTAAGTAGGCTAGAATGGGGTTGCTAGGTGTAAGTATGTAGGACTAGTAGCATGTAGAATGTTGTGCTATTGCCATAGAGAATGCATTGGGCGTTTAAGTTAAATAACTCATAAACTACAAAACATAAAAATAAAAAAAAGTTCCAGCATGTGTCTCCACAGTAAGCTGAATAATAAAAAGTGTGAATGGAGTTTCTAGGTGAAAGTGACTTTTGACGTGCCTATAGAGCTGCCATTGAGCCCCATGTTAAATGTCTCAAATTTGAAAGCACTATATTTCTAAAACTATGAAACATTTCAAAGATTCCTTTTCAGGCAAACATGTCCACCGTAAGATGAACCTAAGTAGGCTAGAATGGGGTTGCTAGGTGTAAGTATGTAGGACTAGTAGCATGCCAAAGTTTGTGCTATTGCCATAGAGAATGCATTGTGTTGCGGAGGATGAGAGGAATGCTCTCATCCTCCGCAACACCCATTCTCATACACCGCTATACACCGCGAGGATATGGGCTATAGCCCATATCGTACGGCATACTATACTGTAGCACGCCGTTTTTCATCATTTTTGAGGATTTGGGAAAAAAAAAAAAAAAAAAAAAAACGATGGGTTATAGCCCATTGTTTTTTTTAATTTTTGAAAAAAATAATATCCTCGTTTTTCATCATTTTGGACCATGGGCTATAGCCCATATTGTACGGCATACTATAGCACGCAGTTTTTCATCATTTTTGAGGATTTGAAAAAAATGAAAAAATGAAAAAAACGATGGGTTATAGCCCATCGTTTTTTGAATTTTTGAAAAAAAAATTAATCCTCGTTTTTCATCATTTTGGACCATGGGGCAATAGCGCATATCGTACGGCATACTATAGCACACCGTTTTTCATCATTTTTGAGGATTTGAAAAAAATGAAAAAATGAAAAAAACGATGGGTTATAGCCCATCGTTTTTTGAATTTTTGAAAAAAAAAATTATCCTCGTTTTTCATCATTTTGGACCATGGGCTATAGCCCATATCGTACGGCATACTATAGCACGCCGTTTTTCATCATTTTTGAGGATTTGAAGAAAAAAAAAATTGAAAAACGATGGGTTATAGCCCATCGTTTTTTTAATTTTTGATTTTTTTTTTAACCCTCGTTTTTCATCATATTGGACCATGGGCTATAGCCCATATCGTACGGCATACTATAGCACGCCGTTTTTCATCATTTTTGCCATAGAGAATGCATTGGGCGTTTAAGTTAAATAACTCATAAACTACAAAACATAAAAATAAAAAAAAGTTCCAGCATGTGTCTCCACAGTAAGCTGAATAATAAAAAGTGTGAATGGAGTTTCTAGGTGAAAGTGACTTTTGACGTGCCTATAGAGCTGCCATTGAGCCCCATGTTAAATGTCTCAAATTTGAAAGCACTATATTTCTAAAACTATGAAACATTTCAAAGATTCCTTTTCAGGCAAACATGTCCACCGTAAGATGAACCTAAGTAGGCTAGAATGGGGTTGCTAGGTGTAAGTATGTAGGACTAGTAGCATGTAGAATGTTGTGCTATTGCCATAGAGAATGCATTGGGCGTTTAAGTTAAATAACTCATAAACTACAAAACATAAAAATAAAAAAAAGTTCCAGCATGTGTCTCCACAGTAAGCTGAATAATAAAAAGTGTGAATGGAGTTTCTAGGTGAAAGTGACTTTTGACGTGCCTATAGAGCTGCCATTGAGCCCCATGTTAAATGTCTCAAATTTGAAAGCACTATATTTCTAAAACTATGAAACATTTCAAAGATTCCTTTTCAGGCAAACATGTCCACCGTAAGATGAACCTAAGTAGGCTAGAATGGGGTTGCTAGGTGTAAGTATGTAGGACTAGTAGCATGCCAAAGTTTGTGCTATTGCCATAGAGAATGCATTGTGTTGCGGAGGATGAGAGGAATGCTCTCATCCTCCGCAACACCCATTCTCATACACCGCTATACACCGCGAGGATATGGGCTATAGCCCATATCGTACGGCATACTATACTGTAGCACGCCGTTTTTCATCATTTTTGAGGATTTGGAAAAAAAAAATAATAATAAAAAAAACGATGGGTTATAGCCCATTGTTTTTTTTTTTGTTTTTTTTTAAATAATATCCTCGTTTTTCATCATTTTGGACCATGGGCTATAGCCCATATTGTACGGCATACTATAGCACGCAGTTTTTCATCATTTTTGAGGATTTGAAAAAAATGAAGAAAAAAAAACGATGGGTTATAGCCCATCGTTTTTTGAATTTTGATTTTTTTTTTTTATCCTCGTTTTTCATCATTTTGGACCATGGGGCAATAGCGCATATCGTACGGCATACTATAGCACGCCGTTTTTCATCATTTTTGAGGATTTGAAAAAAATGAAAAAATGAAAAAAACGATGGGTTATAGCCCATCGTTTTTTGAATTTTTGAAAAAAAAAAATATCCTCGTTTTTCATCATTTTGGACCATGGGCTATAGCCCATATCGTACGGCATACTATAGCACGCCGTTTTTCATCATTTTTGAGGATTTGAAGAAAAAAAAAAATTGAAAAACGATGGGTTATAGCCCATCGTTTTTTAAATTTTTGATTTTTTTTTTAACCCTCGTTTTTCATCATATTGGACCATGGGCTATAGCCCATATCGTACGGCATACTATAGCACGCCGTTTTTCATCATTTTTGCCATAGAGAATGCATTGGGCGTTTAAGTTAAATAACTCATAAACTACAAAACATAAAAATAAAAAAAAGTTCCAGCATGTGTCTCCACAGTAAGCTGAATAATAAAAAGTGTGAATGGAGTTTCTAGGTGAAAGTGACTTTTGACGTGCCTATAGAGCTGCCATTGAGCCCCATGTTAAATGTCTCAAATTTGAAAGCACTATATTTCTAAAACTATGAAACATTTCAAAGATTCCTTTTCAGGCAAACATGTCCACCGTAAGATGAACCTAAGTAGGCTAGAATGGGGTTGCTAGGTGTAAGTATGTAGGACTAGTAGCATGTAGAATGTTGTGCTATTGCCATAGAGAATGCATTGGGCGTTTAAGTTAAATAACTCATAAACTACAAAACATCAAAATAAAAAAAAGTTCCAGCATGTGTCTCCACAGTAAGCTGAATAATAAAAAGTGTGAATGGAGTTTCTAGGTGAAAGTGACTTTTGACGTGCCTATAGAGCTGCCATTGAGCCCCATGTTAAATGTCTCAAATTTGAAAGCACTATATTTCTAAAACTATGAAACATTTCAAAGATTCCTTTTCAGGCAAACATGTCCACCGTAAGATGAACCTAAGTAGGCTAGAATGGGGTTGCTAGGTGTAAGTATGTAGGACTAGTAGCATGTAGAATGTTGTGCTATTGCCATAGAGAATGCATTGGGCGTTTAAGTTAAATAACTCATAAACTACAAAACATAAAAATAAAAAAAAGTTCCAGCATGTGTCTCCACAGTAAGCTGAATAATAAAAAGTGTGAATGGAGTTTCTAGGTGAAAGTGACTTTTGACGTGCCTATAGAGCTGCCATTGAGCCCCATGTTAAATGTCTCAAATTTGAAAGCACTATATTTCTAAAACTATGAAACATTTCAAAGATTCCTTTTCAGGCAAACATGTCCACCGTAAGATGAACCTAAGTAGGCTAGAATGGGGTTGCTAGGTGTAAGTATGTAGGACTAGTAGCATGTAGAATGTTGTGCTATTGCCATAGAGAATGCATTGGGCGTTTAAGTTAAATAACTCATAAACTACAAAACATAAAAATAAAAAAAAGTTCCAGCATGTGTCTCCACAGTAAGCTGAATAATAAAAAGTGTGAATGGAGTTTCTAGGTGAAAGTGACTTTTGACGTGCCTATAGAGCTGCCATTGAGCCCCATGTTAAATGTCTCAAATTTGAAAGCACTATATTTCTAAAACTATGAAACATTTCAAAGATTCCTTTTCAGGCAAACATGTCCACCGTAAGATGAACCTAAGTAGGCTAGAATGGGGTTGCTAGGTGTAAGTATGTAGGACTAGTAGCATGCCAAAGTTTGTGCTATTGCCATAGAGAATGCATTGTGTTGCGGAGGATGAGAGGAATGCTCTCATCCTCCGCAACACCCATTCTCATACACCGCTATACACCGCGAGGATATGGGCTATAGCCCATATCGTACGGCATACTATACTGTAGCACGCCGTTTTTCATCATTTTTGAGGATTTGGAAAAAATAAAAAAAATAAAAAAAACGATGGGTTATAGCCCATTGTTTTTTTTAATTTTTGAAAAAAATAATATCCTCGTTTTTCATCATTTTGGACCATGGGCTATAGCCCATATTGTACGGCATACTATAGCACGCAGTTTTTCATCATTTTTGAGGATTTGAAAAAAATGAAGAAAAAAAAACGATGGGTTATAGCCCATCGTTTTTTGAATTTTGATTTTTTTTTTTTATCCTCGTTTTTCATCATTTTGGACCATGGGGCAATAGCGCATATCGTACGGCATACTATAGCACGCCGTTTTTCATCATTTTTGAGGATTTGAAAAAAATGAAAAAATGAAAAAAACGATGGGTTATAGCCCATCGTTTTTTGAATTTTTGAAAAAAAAATTAATCCTCGTTTTTCATCATTTTGGACCATGGGCTATAGCCCATATCGTACGGCATACTATAGCACGCCGTTTTTCATCATTTTTGAGGATTTGAAGAAAAAAAAATTGAAAAACGATGGGTTATAGCCCATCGTTTTTTTAATTTTTGATTTTTTTTTTAACCCTCGTTTTTCATCATATTGGACCATGGGCTATAGCCCATATCGTACGGCATACTATAGCACGCCGTTTTTCATCATTTTTGCCATAGAGAATGCATTGGGCGTTTAAGTTAAATAACTCATAAACTACAAAACATAAAAATAAAAAAAAGTTCCAGCATGTGTCTCCACAGTAAGCTGAATAATAAAAAGTGTGAATGGAGTTTCTAGGTGAAAGTGACTTTTGACGTGCCTATAGAGCTGCCATTGAGCCCCATGTTAAATGTCTCAAATTTGAAAGCACTATATTTCTAAAACTATGAAACATTTCAAAGATTCCTTTTCAGGCAAACATGTCCACCGTAAGATGAACCTAAGTAGGCTAGAATGGGGTTGCTAGGTGTAAGTATGTAGGACTAGTAGCATGTAGAATGTTGTGCTATTGCCATAGAGAATGCATTGGGCGTTTAAGTTAAATAACTCATAAACTACAAAACATAAAAATAAAAAAAAGTTCCAGCATGTGTCTCCACAGTAAGCTGAATAATAAAAAGTGTGAATGGAGTTTCTAGGTGAAAGTGACTTTTGACGTGCCTATAGAGCTGCCATTGAGCCCCATGTTAAATGTCTCAAATTTGAAAGCACTATATTTCTAAAACTATGAAACATTTCAAAGATTCCTTTTCAGGCAAACATGTCCACCGTAAGATGAACCTAAGTAGGCTAGAATGGGGTTGCTAGGTGTAAGTATGTAGGACTAGTAGCATGTAGAATGTTGTGCTATTGCCATAGAGAATGCATTGGGCGTTTAAGTTAAATAACTCATAAACTACAAAACATAAAAATAAAAAAAAGTTCCAGCATGTGTCTCCACAGTAAGCTGAATAATAAAAAGTGTGAATGGAGTTTCTAGGTGAAAGTGACTTTTGACGTGCCTATAGAGCTGCCATTGAGCCCCATGTTAAATGTCTCAAATTTGAAAGCACTATATTTCTAAAACTATGAAACATTTCAAAGATTCCTTTTCAGGCAAACATGTCCACCGTAAGATGAACCTAAGTAGGCTAGAATGGGGTTGCTAGGTGTAAGTATGTAGGACTAGTAGCATGCCAAAGTTTGTGCTATTGCCATAGAGAATGCATTGTGTTGCGGAGGATGAGAGGAATGCTCTCATCCTCCGCAACACCCATTCTCATACACCGCTATACACCGCGAGGATATGGGCTATAGCCCATATCGTACGGCATACTATACTGTAGCACGCCGTTTTTCATCATTTTTGAGGATTTGGAAAAAAATAATAATAATAAAAAAAACGATGGGTTATAGCCCATTGTTTTTTTTTATTTTTGAAAAAAATAATATCCTCGTTTTTCATCATTTTGGACCATGGGCTATAGCCCATATTGTACGGCATACTATAGCACGCAGTTTTTCATCATTTTTGAGGATTTGAAAAAAATGAAGAAAAAAAAACGATGGGTTATAGCCCATCGTTTTTTGAATTTTGATTTATTTTTTTTATCCTCGTTTTTCATCATATTGGACCATGGGCTATAGCCCATATCGTACGGCATACTATAGCACGCCGTTTTTCATCATTTTTGCCATAGAGTAAGCTGAATAATAAAAAGTGTGAATGGAGTTTCTAGGTGAAAGTGACTTTTGACGTGCCTATAGAGCTGCCATTGAGCCCCATGTTAAATGTCTCAAATTTGAAAGCACTATATTTCTAAAACTATGAAACATTTCAAAGATTCCTTTTCAGGCAAACATGTCCACCGTAAGATGAACCTAAGTAGGCTAGAATGGGGTTGCTAGGTGTAAGTATGTAGGACTAGTAGCATGTAGAATGTTGTGCTATTGCCATAGAGAATGCATTGGGCGTTTAAGTTAAATAACTCATAAACTACAAAACATAAAAATAAAAAAAAGTTCCAGCATGTGTCTCCACAGTAAGCTGAATAATAAAAAGTGTGAATGGAGTTTCTAGGTGAAAGTGACTTTTGACGTGCCTATAGAGCTGCCATTGAGCCCCATGTTAAATGTCTCAAATTTGAAAGCACTATATTTCTAAAACTATGAAACATTTCAAAGATTCCTTTTCAGGCAAACCTGTCCACCGTAAGATGAACCTAAGTAGGCTAGAATGGGGTTGCTAGGTGTAAGTATGTAGGACTAGTAGCATGCCAAAGTTTGTGCTATTGCCATAGAGAATGCATTGTGTTGCGGAGGATGAGAGGAATGCTCTCATCCTCCGCAACACCCATTCTCATACACCGCTATACACCGCGAGGATATGGGCTATAGCCCATATCGTACGGCATACTATACTGTAGCACGCCGTTTTTCATCATTTTTGAGGATTTGGAGAAAAAAAAATAATAATAAAAAAAACGATGGGTTATAGCCCATTGTTTTGTTTTTTTTTTGAAAAAAATAATATCCTCGTTTTTCATCATTTTGGACCATGGGCTATAGCCCATATTGTACGGCATACTATAGCACGCAGTTTTTCATCATTTTTGAGGATTTGAAAAAAATGAAGAAAAAAAAACGATGGGTTATAGCCCATCGTTTTTTGAATTTTGATTTTTTTTTTTTTATCCTCGTTTTTCATCATTTTGGACCATGGGGCAATAGCGCATATCGTACGGCATACTATAGCACGCCGTTTTTCATCATTTTTGAGGATTTGAAAAAAATGAAAAAATGAAAAAAACGATGGGTTATAGCCCATCGTTTTTTGAATTTTTGAAAAAAAAAATTATCCTCGTTTTTCATCATTTTGGACCATGGGCTATAGCCCATATCGTACGGCATACTATAGCACGCCGTTTTTCATCATTTTTGAGGATTTGAAGAATTTTTTTTTTTGAAAAACGATGGGTTATAGCCCATCGTTTTTTTAATTTTTGATTTTTTTTTTAACCCTCGTTTTTCATCATATTGGACCATGGGCTA
Organism: Protomyctophum parallelum; assembly: GCF_964188405.1. NCBI lineage: Eukaryota > Metazoa > Chordata > Actinopteri > Myctophiformes > Myctophidae > Protomyctophum > Protomyctophum parallelum. The sequence continues at coordinate 38,504,677 of NC_139701.1, forward strand.
TAGCCCATATCGTACGGCATACTATAGCACGCCGTTTTTCATCATTTTTGCCATAGAGAATGCATTGGGCGTTTAAGTTAAATAACTCATAAACTACAAAACATAAAAATAAAAAAAAGTTCCAGCATGTGTCTCCACAGTAAGCTGAATAATAAAAAGTGTGAATGGAGTTTCTAGGTGAAAGTGACTTTTGACGTGCCTATAGAGCTGCCATTGAGCCCCATGTTAAATGTCTCAAATTTGAAAGCACTATATTTCTAAAACTATGAAACATTTCAAAGATTCCTTTTCAGGCAAACATGTCCACCGTAAGATGAACCTAAGTAGGCTAGAATGGGGTTGCTAGGTGTAAGTATGTAGGACTAGTAGCATGTAGAATGTTGTGCTATTGCCATAGAGAATGCATTGGGCGTTTAAGTTAAATAACTCATAAACTACAAAACATAAAAATAAAAAAAAGTTCCAGCATGTGTCTCCACAGTAAGCTGAATAATAAAAAGTGTGAATGGAGTTTCTAGGTGAAAGTGACTTTTGACGTGCCTATAGAGCTGCCATTGAGCCCCATGTTAAATGTCTCAAATTTGAAAGCACTATATTTCTAAAACTATGAAACATTTCAAAGATTCCTTTTCAGGCAAACATGTCCACCGTAAGATGAACCTAAGTAGGCTAGAATGGGGTTGCTAGGTGTAAGTATGTAGGACTAGTAGCATGCCAAAGTTTGTGCTATTGCCATAGAGAATGCATTGTGTTGCGGAGGATGAGAGGAATGCTCTCATCCTCCGCAACACCCATTCTCATACACCGCTATACACCGCGAGGATATGGGCTATAGCCCATATCGTACGGCATACTATACTGTAGCACGCCGTTTTTCATCATTTTTGAGGATTTGGAAAAAAAAAATAATAATAAAAAAAACGATGGGTTATAGCCCATTGTTTTTTTTTATTTTTGAAAAAAATAATATCCTCGTTTTTCATCATTTTGGACCATGGGCTATAGCCCATATTGTACGGCATACTATAGCACGCAGTTTTTCATCATTTTTGAGGATTTGAAAAAAATGAAGAAAAAAAAACGATGGGTTATAGCCCATCGTTTTTTGAATTTTGATTTTTTTTTTTATCCTCGTTTTTCATCATTTTGGACCATGGGGCAATAGCGCATATCGTACGGCATACTATAGCACGCCGTTTTTCATCATTTTTGAGGATTTGAAAAAAATGAAAAAATGAAAAAAACGATGGGTTATAGCCCATCGTTTTTTGAATTTAAAAAAAAAAAAAATATCCTCGTTTTTCATCATTTTGGACCATGGGCTATAGCCCATATCGTACGGCATACTATAGCACGCCGTTTTTCATCATTTTTGAGGATTTGAAGAAAAAAAAAAAAGAAAAACGATGGGTTATAGCCCATCGTTTTTTTAATTTTAGATTTTTTTTTTAACCCTCGTTTTTCATCATATTGGACCATGGGCTATAGCCCATATCGTACGGCATACTATAGCACGCCGTTTTTCATCATTTTTGCCATAGAGAATGCATTGGGCGTTTAAGTTAAATAACTCATAAACTACAAAACATAAAAATAAAAAAAAGTTCCAGCATGTGTCTCCACAGTAAGCTGAATAATAAAAAGTGTGAATGGAGTTTCTAGGTGAAAGTGACTTTTGACGTGCCTATAGAGCTGCCATTGAGCCCCATGTTAAATGTCTCAAATTTGAAAGCACTATATTTCTAAAACTATGAAACATTTCAAAGATTCCTTTTCAGGCAAACATGTCCACCGTAAGATGAACCTAAGTAGGCTAGAATGGGGTTGCTAGGTGTAAGTATGTAGGACTAGTAGCATGTAGAATGTTGTGCTATTGCCATAGAGAATGCATTGGGCGTTTAAGTTAAATAACTCATAAACTACAAAACATAAAAATAAAAAAAAGTTCCAGCATGTGTCTCCACAGTAAGCTGAATAATAAAAAGTGTGAATGGAGTTTCTAGGTGAAAGTGACTTTTGACGTGCCTATAGAGCTGCCATTGAGCCCCATGTTAAATGTCTCAAATTTGAAAGCACTATATTTCTAAAACTATGAAACATTTCAAAGATTCCTTTTCAGGCAAACATGTCCACCGTAAGATGAACCTAAGTAGGCTAGAATGGGGTTGCTAGGTGTAAGTATGTAGGACTAGTAGCATGTAGAATGTTGTGCTATTGCCATAGAGAATGCATTGGGCGTTTAAGTTAAATAACTCATAAACTACAAAACATAAAAATAAAAAAAAGTTCCAGCATGTGTCTCCACAGTAAGCTGAATAATAAAAAGTGTGAATGGAGTTTCTAGGTGAAAGTGACTTTTGACGTGCCTATAGAGCTGCCATTGAGCCCCATGTTAAATGTCTCAAATTTGAAAGCACTATATTTCTAAAACTATGAAACATTTCAAAGATTCCTTTTCAGGCAAACATGTCCACCGTAAGATGAACCTAAGTAGGCTAGAATGGGGTTGCTAGGTGTAAGTATGTAGGACTAGTAGCATGTAGAATGTTGTGCTATTGCCATAGAGAATGCATTGGGCGTTTAAGTTAAATAACTCATAAACTACAAAACATAAAAATAAAAATTAATTCCAGCATGTGTCTCCACAGTAAGCTGAATAATAAAAAGTGTGAATGGAGTTTCTAGGTGAAAGTGACTTTTGACGTGCCTATAGAGCTGCCATTGAGCCCCATGTTAAATGTCTCAAATTTGAAAGCACTATATTTCTAAAACTATGAAACATTTCAAAGATTCCTTTTCAGGCAAACATGTCCACCGTAAGATGAACCTAAGTAGGCTAGAATGGGGTTGCTAGGTGTAAGTATGTAGGACTAGTAGCATGTAGAATGTTGTGCTATTGCCATAGAGAATGCATTGGGCGTTTAAGTTAAATAACTCATAAACTACAAAACATAAAAATAAAAAAAAGTTCCAGCATGTGTCTCCACAGTAAGCTGAATAATAAAAAGTGTGAATGGAGTTTCTAGGTGAAAGTGACTTTTGACGTGCCTATAGAGCTGCCATTGAGCCCCATGTTAAATGTCTCAAATTTGAAAGCACTATATTTCTAAAACTATGAAACATTTCAAAGATTCCTTTTCAGGCAAACATGTCCACCGTAAGATGAACCTAAGTAGGCTAGAATGGGGTTGCTAGGTGTAAGTATGTAGGACTAGTAGCATGCCAAAGTTTGTGCTATTGCCATAGAGAATGCATTGTGTTGCGGAGGATGAGAGGAATGCTCTCATCCTCCGCAACACCCATTCTCATACACCGCTATACACCGCGAGGATATGGGCTATAGCCCATATCGTACGGCATACTATACTGTAGCACGCCGTTTTTCATCATTTTTGAGGATTTGGAAAAAAAAAATAATAATAAAAAAAACGATGGGTTATAGCCCATTGTTTTTTTTTATTTTTGAAAAAAATAATATCCTCGTTTTTCATCATTTTGGACCATGGGCTATAGCCCATATTGTACGGCATACTATAGCACGCAGTTTTTCATCATTTTTGAGGATTTGAAAAAAATGAAGAAAAAAAAACGATGGGTTATAGCCCATCGTTTTTTGAATTTTGATTTATTTTTTTTATCCTCGTTTTTCATCATTTTGGACCATGGGGCAATAGCGCATATCGTACGGCATACTATAGCACGCCGTTTTTCATCATTTTTGAGGATTTGAAAAAAATGAAAAAATGAAAAAAACGATGGGTTATAGCCCATCGTTTTTTGAATTTTTGAAAAAAAAAATTATCCTCGTTTTTCATCATTTTGGACCATGGGCTATAGCCCATATCGTACGGCATACTATAGCACGCCGTTTTTCATCATTTTTGAGGATTTGAAGGAAAAAAAAAAAAAAAACGATGGGTTATAGCCCATCGTTTTTTTAATTTTTGATTTTTTTTTTAACCCTCGTTTTTCATCATATTGGACCATGGGCTATAGCCCATATCGTACGGCATACTATAGCACGCCGTTTTTCATCATTTTTGCCATAGAGAATGCATTGGGCGTTTAAGTTAAATAACTCATAAACTACAAAACATAAAAATAAAAAAAAGTTCCAGCATGTGTCTCCACAGTAAGCTGAATAATAAAAAGTGTGAATGGAGTTTCTAGGTGAAAGTGACTTTTGACGTGCCTATAGAGCTGCCATTGAGCCCCATGTTAAATGTCTCAAATTTGAAAGCACTATATTTCTAAAACTATGAAACATTTCAAAGATTCCTTTTCAGGCAAACATGTCCACCGTAAGATGAACCTAAGTAGGCTAGAATGGGGTTGCTAGGTGTAAGTATGTAGGACTAGTAGCATGTAGAATGTTGTGCTATTGCCATAGAGAATGCATTGGGCGTTTAAGTTAAAAAACTCATAAACTACAAAACATAAAAATAAAAAAAAGTTCCAGCATGTGTCTCCACAGTAAGCTGAATAATAAAAAGTGTGAATGGAGTTTCTAGGTGAAAGTGACTTTTGACGTGCCTATAGAGCTGCCATTGAGCCCCATGTTAAATGTCTCAAATTTGAAAGCACTATATTTCTAAAACTATGAAACATTTCAAAGATTCCTTTTCAGGCAAACATGTCCACCGTAAGATGAACCTAAGTAGGCTAGAATGGGGTTGCTAGGTGTAAGTATGTAGGACTAGTAGCATGTAGAATGTTGTGCTATTGCCATAGAGAATGCATTGGGCGTTTAAGTTAAATAACTCATAAACTACAAAACATAAAAATAAAAAAAAGTTCCAGCATGTGTCTCCACAGTAAGCTGAATAATAAAAAGTGTGAATGGAGTTTCTAGGTGAAAGTGACTTTTGACGTGCCTATAGAGCTGCCATTGAGCCCCATGTTAAATGTCTCAAATTTGAAAGCACTATATTTCTAAAACTATGAAACATTTCAAAGATTCCTTTTCAGGCAAACATGTCCACCGTAAGATGAACCTAAGTAGGCTAGAATGGGGTTGCTAGGTGTAAGTATGTAGGACTAGTAGCATGTAGAATGTTGTGCTATTGCCATAGAGAATGCATTGGGCGTTTAAGTTAAATAACTCATAAACTACAAAACATAAAAATAAAAATAAATTCCAGCATGTGTCTCCACAGTAAGCTGAATAATAAAAAGTGTGAATGGAGTTTCTAGGTGAAAGTGACTTTTGACGTGCCTATAGAGCTGCCATTGAGCCCCATGTTAAATGTCTCAAATTTGAAAGCACTATATTTCTAAAACTATGAAACATTTCAAAGATTCCTTTTCAGGCAAACATGTCCACCGTAAGATGAACCTAAGTAGGCTAGAATGGGGTTGCTAGGTGTAAGTATGTAGGACTAGTAGCATGTAGAATGTTGTGCTATTGCCATAGAGAATGCATTGGGCGTTTAAGTTAAATAACTCATAAACTACAAAACATAAAAATAAAAAAAAGTTCCAGCATGTGTCTCCACAGTAAGCTGAATAATAAAAAGTGTGAATGGAGTTTCTAGGTGAAAGTGACTTTTGACGTGCCTATAGAGCTGCCATTGAGCCCCATGTTAAATGTCTCAAATTTGAAAGCACTATATTTCTAAAACTATGAAACATTTCAAAGATTCCTTTTCAGGCAAACCTGTCCACCGTAAGATGAACCTAAGTAGGCTAGAATGGGGTTGCTAGGTGTAAGTATGTAGGACTAGTAGCATGCCAAAGTTTGTGCTATTGCCATAGAGAATGCATTGTGTTGCGGAGGATGAGAGGAATGCTCTCATCCTCCGCAACACCCATTCTCATACACCGCTATACACCGCGAGGATATGGGCTATAGCCCATATCGTACGGCATACTATACTGTAGCACGCCGTTTTTCATCATTTTTGAGGATTTGGAAAAAAAAAATAATAATAAAAAAAACGATGGGTTATAGCCCATTGTTTTGTTTTTTTTTTGAAAAAAATAATATCCTCGTTTTTCATCATTTTGGACCATGGGCTATAGCCCATATTGTACGGCATACTATAGCACGCAGTTTTTCATCATTTTTGAGGATTTGAAAAAAATGAAGAAAAAAAAACGATGGGTTATAGCCCATCGTTTTTTGAATTTTGATTTTTTTTTTTTTATCCTCGTTTTTCATCATTTTGGACCATGGGGCAATAGCGCATATCGTACGGCATACTATAGCACGCCGTTTTTCATCATTTTTGAGGATTTGAAAAAAATGAAAAAATGAAAAAAACGATGGGTTATAGCCCATCGTTTTTTGAATTTTTGAAAAAAAAAATTATCCTCGTTTTTCATCATTTTGGACCATGGGCTATAGCCCATATCGTACGGCATACTATAGCACGCCGTTTTTCATCATTTTTGAGGATTTGAAGAATTTTTTTTTTTGAAAAACGATGGGTTATAGCCCATCGTTTTTTTAATTTTTGATTTTTTTTTTAACCCTCGTTTTTCATCATATTGGACCATGGGCTATAGCCCATATCGTACGGCATACTATAGCACGCCGTTTTTCATCATTTTTGCCATAGAGAATGCATTGGGCGTTTAAGTTAAATAACTCATAAACTACAAAACATAAAAATAAAAAAAAGTTCCAGCATGTGTCTCCACAGTAAGCTGAATAATAAAAAGTGTGAATGGAGTTTCTAGGTGAAAGTGACTTTTGACGTGCCTATAGAGCTGCCATTGAGCCCCATGTTAAATGTCTCAAATTTGAAAGCACTATATTTCTAAAACTATGAAACATTTCAAAGATTCCTTTTCAGGCAAACATGTCCACCGTAAGATGAACCTAAGTAGGCTAGAATGGGGTTGCTAGGTGTAAGTATGTAGGACTAGTAGCATGTAGAATGTTGTGCTATTGCCATAGAGAATGCATTGGGCGTTTAAGTTAAATAACTCATAAACTACAAAACATAAAAATAAAAAAAAGTTCCAGCATGTGTCTCCACAGTAAGCTGAATAATAAAAAGTGTGAATGGAGTTTCTAGGTGAAAGTGACTTTTGACGTGCCTATAGAGCTGCCATTGAGCCCCATGTTAAATGTCTCAAATTTGAAAGCACTATATTTCTAAAACTATGAAACATTTCAAAGATTCCTTTTCAGGCAAACATGTCCACCGTAAGATGAACCTAAGTAGGCTAGAATGGGGTTGCTAGGTGTAAGTATGTAGGACTAGTAGCATGTAGAATTTTGTGCTATTGCCATAGAGAATGCATTGGGCGTTTAAGTTAAATAACTCATAAACTACAAAACATAAAAATAAAAAAAAGTTCCAGCATGTGTCTCCACAGTAAGCTGAATAATAAAAAGTGTGAATGGAGTTTCTAGGTGAAAGTGACTTTTGACGTGCCTATAGAGCTGCCATTGAGCCCCATGTTAAATGTCTCAAATTTGAAAGCACTATATTTCTAAAACTATGAAACATTTCAAAGATTCCTTTTCAGGCAAACATGTCCACCGTAAGATGAACCTAAGTAGGCTAGAATGGGGTTGCTAGGTGTAAGTATGTAGGACTAGTAGCATGTAGAATGTTGTGCTATTGCCATAGAGAATGCATTGGGCGTTTAAGTTAAATAACTCATAAACTACAAAACATAAAAATAAAAAAAAGTTCCAGCATGTGTCTCCACAGTAAGCTGAATAATAAAAAGTGTGAATGGAGTTTCTAGGTGAAAGTGACTTTTGACGTGCCTATAGAGCTGCCATTGAGCCCCATGTTAAATGTCTCAAATTTGAAAGCACTATATTTCTAAAACTATGAAACATTTCAAAGATTCCTTTTCAGGCAAACATGTCCACCGTAAGATGAACCTAAGTAGGCTAGAATGGGGTTGCTAGGTGTAAGTATGTAGGACTAGTAGCATGTAGAATTTTGTGCTATTGCCATAGAGAATGCATTGGGCGTTTAAGTTAAATAACTCATAAACTACAAAACATAAAAATAAAAAAAAGTTCCAGCATGTGTCTCCACAGTAAGCTGAATAATAAAAAGTGTGAATGGAGTTTCTAGGTGAAAGTGACTTTTGACGTGCCTATAGAGCTGCCATTGAGCCCCATGTTAAATGTCTCAAATTTGAAAGCACTATATTTCTAAAACTATGAAACATTTCAAAGATTCCTTTTCAGGCAAACATGTCCACCGTAAGATGAACCTAAGTAGGCTAGAATGGGGTTGCTAGGTGTAAGTATGTAGGACTAGTAGCATGTAGAATGTTGTGCTATTGCCATAGAGAATGCATTGGGCGTTTAAGTTAAATAACTCATAAACTACAAAACATAAAAATAAAAAAAAGTTCCAGCATGTGTCTCCACAGTAAGCTGAATAATAAAAAGTGTGAATGGAGTTTCTAGGTGAAAGTGACTTTTGACGTGCCTATAGAGCTGCCATTGAGCCCCATGTTAAATGTCTCAAATTTGAAAGCACTATATTTCTAAAACTATGAAACATTTCAAAGATTCCTTTTCAGGCAAACATGTCCACCGTAAGATGAACCTAAGTAGGCTAGAATGGGGTTGCTAGGTGTAAGTATGTAGGACTAGTAGCATGCCAAAGTTTGTGCTATTGCCATAGAGAATGCATTGTGTTGCGGAGGATGAGAGGAATGCTCTCATCCTCCGCAACACCCATTCTCATACACCGCTATACACCGCGAGGATATGGGCTATAGCCCATATCGTACGGCATACTATACTGTAGCACGCCGTTTTTCATCATTTTTGAGGATTTGGAAAAAAAAAAAAAAAAAAAAAAAAACGATGGGTTATAGCCCATTGTTTTATTTAATTTTTGAAAAAAATAATATCCTCGTTTTTCATCATTTTGGACCATGGGCTATAGCCCATATTGTACGGCATATTATAGCACGCAGTTTTTCATCATTTTTGAGGATTTGAAAAAAATGAAAAAATGAAAAAAACGATGGGTTATAGCCCATCGTTTTTTGAATTTTTGAAAAAAAAAATAATCCTCGTTTTTCATCATTTTGGACCATGGGGCAATAGCGCATATCGTACGGCATACTATAGCACACCGTTTTTCATCATTTTTGAGGATTTGAAAAAAATGAAAAAATGAAAAAAACGATGGGTTATAGCCCATCGTTTTTTGAATTTTTGAAAAAAAAATTAATCCTCGTTTTTCATCATTTTGGACCATGGGCTATAGCCCATATCGTACGGCATACTATAGCACGCCGTTTTTCATCATTTTTGAGGATTTGAAGAAAAAAAAATTGAAAAACGATGGGTTATAGCCCATCGTTTTTTTAATTTTTGATTTTTTTTTTAACCCTCGTTTTTCATCATATTGGACCATGGGCTATAGCCCATATCGTACGGCATACTATAGCACGCCGTTTTTCATCATTTTTGCCATAGAGAATGCATTGGGCGTTTAAGTTAAATAACTCATAAACTACAAAACATAAAAATAAAAAAAAGTTCCAGCATGTGTCTCCACAGTAAGCTGAATAATAAAAAGTGTGAATGGAGTTTCTAGGTGAAAGTGACTTTTGACGTGCCTATAGAGCTGCCATTGAGCCCCATGTTAAATGTCTCAAATTTGAAAGCACTATATTTCTAAAACTATGAAACATTTCAAAGATTCCTTTTCAGGCAAACATGTCCACCGTAAGATGAACCTAAGTAGGCTAGAATGGGGTTGCTAGGTGTAAGTATGTAGGACTAGTAGCATGTAGAATGTTGTGCTATTGCCATAGAGAATGCATTGGGCGTTTAAGTTAAATAACTCATAAACTACAAAACATAAAAATAAAAAAAAGTTCCAGCATGTGTCTCCACAGTAAGCTGAATAATAAAAAGTGTGAATGGAGTTTCTAGGTGAAAGTGACTTTTGACGTGCCTATAGAGCTGCCATTGAGCCCCATGTTAAATGTCTCAAATTTGAAAGCACTATATTTCTAAAACTATGAAACATTTCAAAGATTCCTTTTCAGGCAAACATGTCCACCATAAGATGAACCTAAGTAGGCTAGAATGGGGTTGCTAGGTGTAAGTATGTAGGACTAGTAGCATGCCAAAGTTTGTGCTATTGCCATAGAGAATGCATTGTGTTGCGGAGGATGAGAGGAATGCTCTCATCCTCCGCAACACCCATTCTCATACACCGCTATACACCGCGAGGATATGGGCTATAGCCCATATCGTACGGCATACTATACTGTAGCACGCCGTTTTTCATCATTTTTGAGGATTTGGAAAAAAAAAATAATAATAAAAAAAACGATGGGTTATAGCCCATTGTTTTTTTTTTTGTTTTTTTTAAAATAATATCCTCGTTTTTCATCATTTTGGACCATGGGCTATAGCCCATATTGTACGGCATACTATAGCACGCAGTTTTTCATCATTTTTGAGGATTTGAAAAAAATGAAGAAAAAAAAACGATGGGTTATAGCCCATCGTTTTTTGAATTTTGATTTTTTTTTTTTATCCTCGTTTTTCATCATTTTGGACCATGGGGCAATAGCGCATATCGTACGGCATACTATAGCACGCCGTTTTTCATCATTTTTGAGGATTTGAAAAAAATGAAAAAATGAAAAAAACGATGGGTTATAGCCCATCGTTTTTTGAATTTTTGAAAAAAAAAATTATCCTCGTTTTTCATCATTTTGGACCATGGGATATAGCCCATATCGTACGGCATACTATAGCACGCCGTTTTTCATCATTTTTGAGGATTTGAAGAAAAAAAAAATTTGAAAAACGATGGGTTATAGCCCATCGTTTTTTTAATTTTTGATTTTTTTTTTAACCCTCGTTTTTCATCATATTGGACCATGGGCTATAGCCCATATCGTACGGCATACTATAGCACGCCGTTTTTCATCATTTTTGCCATAGAGAATGCATTGGGCGTTTAAGTTAAATAACTCATAAACTACAAAACATAAAAATAAAAAAAAGTTCCAGCATGTGTCTCCACAGTAAGCTGAATAATAAAAAGTGTGAATGGAGTTTCTAGGTGAAAGTGACTTTTGACGTGCCTATAGAGCTGCCATTGAGCCCCATGTTAAATGTCTCAAATTTGAAAGCACTATATTTCTAAAACTATGAAACATTTCAAAGATTCCTTTTCAGGCAAACATGTCCACCGTAAGATGAACCTAAGTAGGCTAGAATGGGGTTGCTAGGTGTAAGTATGTAGGACTAGTAGCATGTAGAATGTTGTGCTATTGCCATAGAGAATGCATTGGGCGTTTAAGTTAAATAACTCATAAACTACAAAACATAAAAATAAAAAAAAGTTCCAGCATGTGTCTCCACAGTAAGCTGAATAATAAAAAGTGTGAATGGAGTTTCTAGGTGAAAGTGACTTTTGACGTGCCTATAGAGCTGCCATTGAGCCCCATGTTAAATGTCTCAAATTTGAAAGCACTATATTTCTAAAACTATGAAACATTTCAAAGATTCCTTTTCAGGCAAACATGTCCACCGTAAGATGAACCTAAGTAGGCTAGAATGGGGTTGCTAGGTGTAAGTATGTAGGACTAGTAGCATGTAGAATGTTGTGCTATTGCCATAGAGAATGCATTGGGCGTTTAAGTTAAATAACTCATAAACTACAAAACATAAAAATAAAAATAAATTCCAGCATGTGTCTCCACAGTAAGCTGAATAATAAAAAGTGTGAATGGAGTTTCTAGGTGAAAGTGACTTTTGACGTGCCTATAGAGCTGCCATTGAGCCCCATGTTAAATGTCTCAAATTTGAAAGCACTATATTTCTAAAACTATGAAACATTTCAAAGATTCCTTTTCAGGCAAACATGTCCACCGTAAGATGAACCTAAGTAGGCTAGAATGGGGTTGCTAGGTGTAAGTATGTAGGACTAGTAGCATGTAGAATGTTGTGCTATTGCCATAGAGAATGCATTGGGCGTTTAAGTTAAATAACTCATAAACTACAAAACATAAAAATAAAAAAAAGTTCCAGCATGTGTCTCCACAGTAAGCTGAATAATAAAAAGTGTGAATGGAGTTTCTAGGTGAAAGTGACTTTTGACGTGCCTATAGAGCTGCCATTGAGCCCCATGTTAAATGTCTCAAATTTGAAAGCACTATATTTCTAAAACTATGAAACATTTCAAAGATTCCTTTTCAGGCAAACATGTCCACCGTAAGATGAACCTAAGTAGGCTAGAATGGGGTTGCTAGGTGTAAGTATGTAGGACTAGTAGCATGCCAAAGTTTGTGCTATTGCCATAGAGAATGCATTGTGTTGCGGAGGATGAGAGGAATGCTCTCATCCTCCGCAACACCCATTCTCATACACCGCTATACACCGCGAGGATATGGGCTATAGCCCATATCGTACGGCATACTATACTGTAGCACGCCGTTTTTCATCATTTTTGAGGATTTGGAAAAAAAAAATAATAATAAAAAAAACGATGGGTTATAGCCCATTGTTTTTTTTTATTTTTGAAAAAAATAATATCCTCGTTTTTCATCATTTTGGACCATGGGCTATAGCCCATATTGTACGGCATACTATAGCACGCAGTTTTTCATCATTTTTGAGGATTTGAAAAAAATGAAGAAAAAAAAACGATGGGTTATAGCCCATCGTTTTTTGAATTTTGATATTTTTTTTTTATCCTCGTTTTTCATCATTTTGGACCATGGGGCAATAGCGCATATCGTACGGCATACTATAGCACGCCGTTTTTCATCATTTTTGAGGATTTGAAAAAAATGAAAAAATGAAAAAAACGATGGGTTATAGCCCATCGTTTTTTGAATTTTTGAAAAAAAAAATTATCCTCGTTTTTCATCATTTTGGACCATGGGCTATAGCCCATATCGTACGGCATACTATAGCACGCCGTTTTTCATCATTTTTGAGGATTTGAAGAAAAGAAAAAAATTGAAAAACGATGGGTTATAGCCCATCGTTTTTTTTATTTTTGATTTTTTTTTTAACCCTCGTTTTTCATCATATTGGACCATGGGCTATAGCCCATATCGTACGGCATACTATAGCACGCCGTTTTTCATCATTTTTGCCATAGAGAATGCATTGGGCGTTTAAGTTAAATAACTCATAAACTACAAAACATAAAAATAAAAAAAAGTTCCAGCATGTGTCTCCACAGTAAGCTGAATAATAAAAAGTGTGAATGGAGTTTCTAGGTGAAAGTGACTTTTGACGTGCCTATAGAGCTGCCATTGAGCCCCATGTTAAATGTCTCAAATTTGAAAGCACTATATTTCTAAAACTATGAAACATTTCAAAGATTCCTTTTCAGGCAAACATGTCCACCGTAAGATGAACCTAAGTAGGCTAGAATGGGGTTGCTAGGTGTAAGTATGTAGGACTAGTAGCATGTAGAATGTTGTGCTATTGCCATAGAGAATGCATTGGGCGTTTAAGTTAAATAACTCATAAACTACAAAACATAAAAATAAAAAAAAGTTCCAGCATGTGTCTCCACAGTAAGCTGAATAATAAAAAGTGTGAATGGAGTTTCTAGGTGAAAGTGACTTTTGACGTGCCTATAGAGCTGCCATTGAGCCCCATGTTAAATGTCTCAAATTTGAAAGCACTATATTTCTAAAACTATGAAACATTTCAAAGATTCCTTTTCAGGCAAACATGTCCACCGTAAGATGAACCTAAGTAGGCTAGAATGGGGTTGCTAGGTGTAAGTATGTAGGACTAGTAGCATGTAGAATGTTGTGCTATTGCCATAGAGAATGCATTGGGCGTTTAAGTTAAATAACTCATAAACTACAAAACATAAAAATAAAAATAAATTCCAGCATGTGTCTCCACAGTAAGCTGAATAATAAAAAGTGTGAATGGAGTTTCTAGGTGAAAGTGACTTTTGACGTGCCTATAGAGCTGCCATTGAGCCCCATGTTAAATGTCTCAAATTTGAAAGCACTATATTTCTAAAACTATGAAACATTTCAAAGATTCCTTTTCAGGCAAACATGTCCACCGTAAGATGAACCTAAGTAGGCTAGAATGGGGTTGCTAGGTGTAAGTATGTAGGACTAGTAGCATGTAGAATGTTGTGCTATTGCCATAGAGAATGCATTGGGCGTTTAAGTTAAATAACTCATAAACTACAAAACATAAAAATAAAAAAAAGTTCCAGCATGTGTCTCCACAGTAAGCTGAATAATAAAAAGTGTGAATGGAGTTTCTAGGTGAAAGTGACTTTTGACGTGCCTATAGAGCTGCCATTGAGCCCCATGTTAAATGTCTCAAATTTGAAAGCACTATATTTCTAAAACTATGAAACATTTCAAAGATTCCTTTTCAGGCAAACATGTCCACCGTAAGATGAACCTAAGTAGGCTAGAATGGGGTTGCTAGGTGTAAGTATGTAGGACTAGTAGCATGCCAAAGTTTGTGCTATTGCCATAGAGAATGCATTGTGTTGCGGAGGATGAGAGGAATGCTCTCATCCTCCGCAACACCCATTCTCATACACCGCTATACACCGCGAGGATATGGGCTATAGCCCATATCGTACGGCATACTATACTGTAGCACGCCGTTTTTCATCATTTTTGAGGATTTGGAAAAAAAAAATAATAATAAAAAAAACGATGGGTTATAGCCCATTGTTTTTTTTTATTTTTGAAAAAAATAATATCCTCGTTTTTCATCATTTTGGACCATGGGCTATAGCCCATATTGTACGGCATACTATAGCACGCAGTTTTTCATCATTTTTGAGGATTTGAAAAAAATGAAGAAAAAAAAACGATGGGTTATAGCCCATCGTTTTTTGAATTTTGATTTTTTTTTTTTATCCTCGTTTTTCATCATTTTGGACCATGGGGCAATAGCGCATATCGTACGGCATACTATAGCACGCCGTTTTTCATCATTTTTGAGGATTTGAAAAAAATGAAAAAATGAAAAAAACGATGGGTTATAGCCCATCGTTTTTTGAATTTTTGAAAAAAAAAATTATCCTCGTTTTTCATCATTTTGGACCATGGGCTATAGCCCATATCGTACGGCATACTATAGCACGCCGTTTTTCATCATTTTTGAGGATTTGAAGAAAAAAAAAAATTGAAAAACGATGGGTTATAGCCCATCGTTTTTTTTATTTTTGATTTTTTTTTTAACCCTCGTTTTTCATCATATTGGACCATGGGCTATAGCCCATATCGTACGGCATACTATAGCACGCCGTTTTTCATCATTTTTGCCATAGAGAATGCATTGGGCGTTTAAGTTAAATAACTCATAAACTACAAAACATAAAAATAAAAAAAAGTTCCAGCATGTGTCTCCACAGTAAGCTGAATAATAAAAAGTGTGAATGGAGTTTCTAGGTGAAAGTGACTTTTGACGTGCCTATAGAGCTGCCATTGAGCCCCATGTTAAATGTCTCAAATTTGAAAGCACTATATTTCTAAAACTATGAAACATTTCAAAGATTCCTTTTCAGGCAAACATGTCCACCGTAAGATGAACCTAAGTAGGCTAGAATGGGGTTGCTAGGTGTAAGTATGTAGGACTAGTAGCATGTAGAATGTTGTGCTATTGCCATAGAGAATGCATTGGGCGTTTAAGTTAAATAACTCATAAACTACAAAACATAAAAATAAAAAAAAGTTCCAGCATGTGTCTCCACAGTAAGCTGAATAATAAAAAGTGTGAATGGAGTTTCTAGGTGAAAGTGACTTTTGACGTGCCTATAGAGCTGCCATTGAGCCCCATGTTAAATGTCTCAAATTTGAAAGCACTATATTTCTAAAACTATGAAACATTTCAAAGATTCCTTTTCAGGCAAACATGTCCACCGTAAGATGAACCTAAGTAGGCTAGAATGGGGTTGCTAGGTGTAAGTATGTAGGACTAGTAGCATGTAGAATGTTGTGCTATTGCCATAGAGAATGCATTGGGCGTTTAAGTTAAATAACTCATAAACTACAAAACATAAAAATAAAAAAAAGTTCCAGCATGTGTCTCCACAGTAAGCTGAATAATAAAAAGTGTGAATGGAGTTTCTAGGTGAAAGTGACTTTTGACGTGCCTATAGAGCTGCCATTGAGCCCCATGTTAAATGTCTCAAATTTGAAAGCACTATATTTCTAAAACTATGAAACATTTCAAAGATTCCTTTTCAGGCAAACATGTCCACCGTAAGATGAACCTAAGTAGGCTAGAATGGGGTTGCTAGGTGTAAGTATGTAGGACTAGTAGCATGCCAAAGTTTGTGCTATTGCCATAGAGAATGCATTGTGTTGCGGAGGATGAGAGGAATGCTCTCATCCTCCGCAACACCCATTCTCATACACCGCTATACACCGCGAGGATATGGGCTATAGCCCATATCGTACGGCATACTATACTGTAGCACGCCGTTTTTCATCATTTTTGAGGATTTGGAAAAAAAAAAACAAAAAAAAAAAAACGATGGGTTATAGCCCATTGTTTTTTTTAATTTTTGAAAAAAATAATATCCTCGTTTTTCATCATTTTGGACCATGGGCTATAGCCCATATTGTACGGCATACTATAGCACGCAGTTTTTCATCATTTTTGAGGATTTGAAAAAAATGAAAAAATGAAAAAAACGATGGGTTATAGCCCATCGTTTTTTGAATTTTTGAAAAAAAAAAAAATCCTCGTTTTTCATCATTTTGGACCATGGGGCAATAGCGCATATCGTACGGCATACTATAGCACACCGTTTTTCATCATTTTTGAGGATTTGAAAAAAATGAAAAAATGAAAAAAACGATGGGTTATAGCCCATCGTTTTTTGAATTTTTGAAAAAAAAATTAATCCTCGTTTTTCATCATTTTGGACCATGGGCTATAGCCCATATCGTACGGCATACTATAGCACGCCGTTTTTCATCATTTTTGAGGATTTGAAGAAAAAAAAAATTGAAAAACGATGGGTTATAGCCCATCGTTTTTTTAATTTTAGATTTTTTTTTTAACCCTCGTTTTTCATCATATTGGACCATGGGCTATAGCCCATATCGTACGGCATACTATAGCACGCCGTTTTTCATCATTTTTGCCATAGAGAATGCATTGGGCGTTTAAGTTAAATAACTCATAAACTACAAAACATAAAAATAAAAAAAAGTTCCAGCATGTGTCTCCACAGTAAGCTGAATAATAAAAAGTGTGAATGGAGTTTCTAGGTGAAAGTGACTTTTGACGTGCCTATAGAGCTGCCATTGAGCCCCATGTTAAATGTCTCAAATTTGAAAGCACTATATTTCTAAAACTATGAAACATTTCAAAGATTCCTTTTCAGGCAAACATGTCCACCGTAAGATGAACCTAAGTAGGCTAGAATGGGGTTGCTAGGTGTAAGTATGTAGGACTAGTAGCATGTAGAATGTTGTGCTATTGCCATAGAGAATGCATTGGGCGTTTAAGTTAAATAACTCATAAACTACAAAACATAAAAATAAAAAAAAGTTCCAGCATGTGTCTCCACAGTAAGCTGAATAATAAAAAGTGTGAATGGAGTTTCTAGGTGAAAGTGACTTTTGACGTGCCTATAGAGCTGCCATTGAGCCCCATGTTAAATGTCTCAAATTTGAAAGCACTATATTTCTAAAACTATGAAACATTTCAAAGATTCCTTTTCAGGCAAACATGTCCACCGTAAGATGAACCTAAGTAGGCTAGAATGGGGTTGCTAGGTGTAAGTATGTAGGACTAGTAGCATGCCAAAGTTTGTGCTATTGCCATAGAGAATGCATTGTGTTGCGGAGGATGAGAGGAATGCTCTCATCCTCCGCAACACCCATTCTCATACACCGCTATACACCGCGAGGATAATGGGCTATAGCCCATATCGTACGGCATACTATACTGTAGCACGCCGTTTTTCATCATTTTTGAGGATTTGGAAAAAAAAAAAAATAATAAAAAAAACGATGGGTTATAGCCCATTGTTTTTTTTTTTGTTTTTTTTTAAATAATATCCTCGTTTTTCATCATTTTGGACCATGGGCTATAGCCCATATTGTACGGCATACTATAGCACGCAGTTTTTCATCATTTTTGAGGATTTGAAAAAAATGAAGAAAAAAAAACGATGGGTTATAGCCCATCGTTTTTTGAATTTTGATTTTTTTTTTTTATCCTCGTTTTTCATCATTTTGGACCATGGGGCAATAGCGCATATCGTACGGCATACTATAGCACGCCGTTTTTCATCATTTTTGAGGATTTGAAAAAAATGAAAAAATGAAAAAAACGATGGGTTATAGCCCATCGTTTTTTGAATTTTTGAAAAAAAAAATTATCCTCGTTTTTCATCATTTTGGACCATGGGCTATAGCCCATATCGTACGGCATACTATAGCACGCCGTTTTTCATCATTTTTGAGGATTTGAAGAAAAAAAAAATTGAAAAACGATGGGTTATAGCCCATCGTTTTTTTAATTTTTGATTTTTTTTTTAACCCTCGTTTTTCATCATATTGGACCATGGGCTATAGCCCATATCGTACGGCATACTATAGCACGCCGTTTTTCATCATTTTTGCCATAGAGAATGCATTGGGCGTTTAAGTTAAATAACTCATAAACTACAAAACATAAAAATAAAAAAAAGTTCCAGCATGTGTCTCCACAGTAAGCTGAATAATAAAAAGTGTGAATGGAGTTTCTAGGTGAAAGTGACTTTTGACGTGCCTATAGAGCTGCCATTGAGCCCCATGTTAAATGTCTCAAATTTGAAAGCACTATATTTCTAAAACTATGAAACATTTCAAAGATTCCTTTTCAGGCAAACATGTCCACCGTAAGATGAACCTAAGTAGGCTAGAATGGGGTTGCTAGGTGTAAGTATGTAGGACTAGTAGCATGTAGAATGTTGTGCTATTGCCATAGAGAATGCATTGGGCGTTTAAGTTAAATAACTCATAAACTACAAAACATAAAAATAAAAAAAAGTTCCAGCATGTGTCTCCACAGTAAGCTGAATAATAAAAAGTGTGAATGGAGTTTCTAGGTGAAAGTGACTTTTGACGTGCCTATAGAGCTGCCATTGAGCCCCATGTTAAATGTCTCAAATTTGAAAGCACTATATTTCTAAAACTATGAAACATTTCAAAGATTCCTTTTCAGGCAAACATGTCCACCGTAAGATGAACCTAAGTAGGCTAGAATGGGGTTGCTAGGTGTAAGTATGTAGGACTAGTAGCATGCCAAAGTTTGTGCTATTGCCATAGAGAATGCATTGTGTTGCGGAGGATGAGAGGAATGCTCTCATCCTCCGCAACACCCATTCTCATACACCGCTATACACCGCGAGGATATGGGCTATAGCCCATATCGTACGGCATACTATACTGTAGCACGCCGTTTTTCATCATTTTTGAGGATTTGGAAAAAATAAAAAAAATAAAAAAAACGATGGGTTATAGCCCATTGTTTTTTTTAATTTTTGAAAAAAATAATATCCTCGTTTTTCATCATTTTGGACCATGGGCTATAGCCCATATTGTACGGCATACTATAGCACGCAGTTTTTCATCATTTTTGAGGATTTGAAAAAAATGAAGAAAAAAAAACGATGGGTTATAGCCCATCGTTTTTTGAATTTTGATTTTTTTTTTTTATCCTCGTTTTTCATCATTTTGGACCATGGGGCAATAGCGCATATCGTACGGCATACTATAGCACGCCGTTTTTCATCATTTTTGAGGATTTGAAAAAAATGAAAAAATGAAAAAAACGATGGGTTATAGCCCATCGTTTTTTGAATTTTTGAAAAAAAAATTAATCCTCGTTTTTCATCATTTTGGACCATGGGCTATAGCCCATATCGTACGGCATACTATAGCACGCCGTTTTTCATCATTTTTGAGGATTTGAAGAAAAAAAAATTGAAAAACGATGGGTTATAGCCCATCGTTTTTTTAATTTTTGATTTTTTTTTTAACCCTCGTTTTTCATCATATTGGACCATGGGCTATAGCCCATATCGTACGGCATACTATAGCACGCCGTTTTTCATCATTTTTGCCATAGAGAATGCATTGGGCGTTTAAGTTAAATAACTCATAAACTACAAAACATAAAAATAAAAAAAAGTTCCAGCATGTGTCTCCACAGTAAGCTGAATAATAAAAAGTGTGAATGGAGTTTCTAGGTGAAAGTGACTTTTGACGTGCCTATAGAGCTGCCATTGAGCCCCATGTTAAATGTCTCAAATTTGAAAGCACTATATTTCTAAAACTATGAAACATTTCAAAGATTCCTTTTCAGGCAAACATGTCCACCGTAAGATGAACCTAAGTAGGCTAGAATGGGGTTGCTAGGTGTAAGTATGTAGGACTAGTAGCATGTAGAATGTTGTGCTATTGCCATAGAGAATGCATTGGGCGTTTAAGTTAAATAACTCATAAACTACAAAACATAAAAATAAAAAAAAGTTCCAGCATGTGTCTCCACAGTAAGCTGAATAATAAAAAGTGTGAATGGAGTTTCTAGGTGAAAGTGACTTTTGACGTGCCTATAGAGCTGCCATTGAGCCCCATGTTAAATGTCTCAAATTTGAAAGCACTATATTTCTAAAACTATGAAACATTTCAAAGATTCCTTTTCAGGCAAACATGTCCACCGTAAGATGAACCTAAGTAGGCTAGAATGGGGTTGCTAGGTGTAAGTATGTAGGACTAGTAGCATGCCAAAGTTTGTGCTATTGCCATAGAGAATGCATTGTGTTGCGGAGGATGAGAGGAATGCTCTCATCCTCCGCAACACCCATTCTCATACACCGCTATACACCGCGAGGATATGGGCTATAGCCCATATCGTACGGCATACTATACTGTAGCACGCCGTTTTTCATCATTTTTGAGGATTTGGAAAAAAAAAATAATAATACAAAAAACGATGGGTTATAGCCCATTGTTTTTTTTATTTTTGAAAAAAATAATATCCTCGTTTTTCATCATTTTGGACCATGGGCTATAGCCCATATTGTACGGCATACTATAGCACGCAGTTTTTCATCATTTTTGAGGATTTGAAAAAAATGAAGAAAAAAAAACGATGGGTTATAGCCCATCGTTTTTTGAATTTTGATTTTTTTTTTTATCCTCGTTTTTCATCATTTTGGACCATGGGGCAATAGCGCATATCGTACGGCATACTATAGCACGCCGTTTTTCATCATTTTTGAGGATTTGAAAAAAATGAAAAAATGAAAAAAACGATGGGTTATAGCCCATCGTTTTTTGAATTTTTGAAAAAAAAGATTATCCTCGTTTTTCATCATTTTGGACCATGGGCTATAGCCCATATCGTACGGCATACTATAGCACGCCGTTTTTCATCATTTTTGAGGATTTGAAAAAAAAAAAAAAAAAAAACGATGGGTTATAGCCCATCGTTTTTTTAATTTTTGATTTTTTTTTTAACCCTCGTTTTTCATCATATTGGACCATGGGCTATAGCCCATATCGTACGGCATACTATAGCACGCCGTTTTTCATCATTTTTGCCATAGAGAATGCATTGGGCGTTTAAGTTAAATAACTCATAAACTACAAAACATAAAAATAAAAAAAAGTTCCAGCATGTGTCTCCACAGTAAGCTGAATAATAAAAAGTGTGAATGGAGTTTCTAGGTGAAAGTGACTTTTGACGTGCCTATAGAGCTGCCATTGAGCCCCATGTTAAATGTCTCAAATTTGAAAGCACTATATTTCTAAAACTATGAAACATTTCAAAGATTCCTTTTCAGGCAAACATGTCCACCGTAAGATGAACCTAAGTAGGCTAGAATGGGGTTGCTAGGTGTAAGTATGTAGGACTAGTAGCATGTAGAATGTTGTGCTATTGCCATAGAGAATGCATTGGGCGTTTAAGTTAAATAACTCATAAACTACAAAACATAAAAATAAAAAAAAGTTCCAGCATGTGTCTCCACAGTAAGCTGAATAATAAAAAGTGTGAATGGAGTTTCTAGGTGAAAGTGACTTTTGACGTGCCTATAGAGCTGCCATTGAGCCCCATGTTAAATGTCTCAAATTTGAAAGCACTATATTTCTAAAACTATGAAACATTTCAAAGATTCCTTTTCAGGCAAACATGTCCACCGTAAGATGAACCTAAGTAGGCTAGAATGGGGTTGCTAGGTGTAAGTATGTAGGACTAGTAGCATGTAGAATGTTGTGCTATTGCCATAGAGAATGCATTGGGCGTTTAAGTTAAATAACTCATAAACTACAAAACATAAAAATAAAAAAAAGTTCCAGCATGTGTCTCCACAGTAAGCTGAATAATAAAAAGTGTGAATGGAGTTTCTAGGTGAAAGTGACTTTTGACGTGCCTATAGAGCTGCCATTGAGCCCCATGTTAAATGTCTCAAATTTGAAAGCACTATATTTCTAAAACTATGAAACATTTCAAAGATTCCTTTTCAGGCAAACATGTCCACCGTAAGATGAACCTAAGTAGGCTAGAATGGGGTTGCTAGGTGTAAGTATGTAGGACTAGTAGCATGTAGAATGTTGTGCTATTGCCATAGAGAATGCATTGGGCGTTTAACTTAAATAACTCATAAACTACAAAACATAAAAATAAAAAAAAGTTCCAGCATGTGTCTCCACAGTAAGCTGAATAATAAAAAGTGTGAATGGAGTTTCTAGGTGAAAGTGACTTTTGACGTGCCTATAGAGCTGCCATTGAGCCCCATGTTAAATGTCTCAAATTTGAAAGCACTATATTTCTAAAACTATGAAACATTTCAAAGATTCCTTTTCAGGCAAACCTGTCCACCGTAAGATGAACCTAAGTAGGCTAGAATGGGGTTGCTAGGTGTAAGTATGTAGGACTAGTAGCATGCCAAAGTTTGTGCTATTGCCATAGAGAATGCATTGTGTTGCGGAGGATGAGAGGAATGCTCTCATCCTCCGCAACACCCATTCTCATACACCGCTATACACCGCGAGGATATGGGCTATAGCCCATATCGTACGGCATACTATACTGTAGCACGCCGTTTTTCATCATTTTTGAGGATTTGGAAAAAAAAAATAATAATAAAAAAAACGATGGGTTATAGCCCATTGTTTTTTTTTATTTTTGAAAAAAATAATATCCTCGTTTTTCATCATTTTGGACCATGGGCTATAGCCCATATTGTACGGCATACTATAGCACGCAGTTTTTCATCATTTTTGAGGATTTGAAAAAAATGAAGAAAAAAAAACGATGGGTTATAGCCCATCGTTTTTTGAATTTTGATATTTTTTTTTTATCCTCGTTTTTCATCATTTTGGACCATGGGGCAATAGCGCATATCGTACGGCATACTATAGCACGCCGTTTTTCATCATTTTTGAGGATTTGAAAAAAATGAAAAAATGAAAAAAACGATGGGTTATAGCCCATCGTTTTTTGAATTTTTGAAAAAAAAAATTATCCTCGTTTTTCATCATTTTGGACCATGGGCTATAGCCCATATCGTACGGCATACTATAGCACGCCGTTTTTCATCATTTTTGAGGATTTGAAGAAAAAAAAAATTTGAAAAACGATGGGTTATAGCCCATCGTTTTTTTAATTTTTGATTTTTTTTTTAACCCTCGTTTTTCATCATATTGGACCATGGGCTATAGCCCATATCGTACGGCATACTATAGCACGCCGTTTTTCATCATTTTTGCCATAGAGAATGCATTGGGCGTTTAAGTTAAATAACTCATAAACTACAAAACATAAAAATAAAAAAAAGTTCCAGCATGTGTCTCCACAGTAAGCTGAATAATAAAAAGTGTGAATGGAGTTTCTAGGTGAAAGTGACTTTTGACGTGCCTATAGAGCTGCCATTGAGCCCCATGTTAAATGTCTCAAATTTGAAAGCACTATATTTCTAAAACTATGAAACATTTCAAAGATTCCTTTTCAGGCAAACATGTCCACCGTAAGATGAACCTAAGTAGGCTAGAATGGGGTTGCTAGGTGTAAGTATGTAGGACTAGTAGCATGTAGAATGTTGTGCTATTGCCATAGAGAATGCATTGGGCGTTTAAGTTAAATAACTCATAAACTACAAAACATAAAAATAAAAATAAATTCCAGCATGTGTCTCCACAGTAAGCTGAATAATAAAAAGTGTGAATGGAGTTTCTAGGTGAAAGTGACTTTTGACGTGCCTATAGAGCTGCCATTGAGCCCCATGTTAAATGTCTCAAATTTGAAAGCACTATATTTCTAAAACTATGAAACATTTCAAAGATTCCTTTTCAGGCAAACATGTCCACCGTAAGATGAACCTAAGTAGGCTAGAATGGGGTTGCTAGGTGTAAGTATGTAGGACTAGTAGCATGTAGAATGTTGTGCTATTGCCATAGAGAATGCATTGGGCGTTTAAGTTAAATAACTCATAAACTACAAAACATAAAAATAAAAAAAAGTTCCAGCATGTGTCTCCACAGTAAGCTGAATAATAAAAAGTGTGAATGGAGTTTCTAGGTGAAAGTGACTTTTGACGTGCCTATAGAGCTGCCATTGAGCCCCATGTTAAATGTCTCAAATTTGAAAGCACTATATTTCTAAAACTATGAAACATTTCAAAGATTCCTTTTCAGGCAAACATGTCCACCGTAAGATGAACCTAAGTAGGCTAGAATGGGGTTGCTAGGTGTAAGTATGTAGGACTAGTAGCATGCCAAAGTTTGTGCTATTGCCATAGAGAATGCATTGTGTTGCGGAGGATGAGAGGAATGCTCTCATCCTCCGCAACACCCATTCTCATACACCGCTATACACCGCGAGGATATGGGCTATAGCCCATATCGTACGGCATACTATACTGTAGCACGCCGTTTTTCATCATTTTTGAGGATTTGGAAAAAAAAAATAATAATAAAAAAAACGATGGGTTATAGCCCATTGTTTTGTTTTTTTTTTGAAAAAAATAATATCCTCGTTTTTCATCATTTTGGACCATGGGCTATAGCCCATATTGTACGGCATACTATAGCACGCAGTTTTTCATCATTTTTGAGGATTTGAAAAAAATGAAGAAAAAAAAACGATGGGTTATAGCCCATCGTTTTTTGAATTTTGATTTTTTTTTTTTATCCTCGTTTTTCATCATTTTGGACCATGGGGCAATAGCGCATATCGTACGGCATACTATAGCACGCCGTTTTTCATCATTTTTGAGGATTTGAAAAAAATGAAAAAATGAAAAAAACGATGGGTTATAGCCCATCGTTTTTTGAATTTTTGAAAAAAAAAAATATCCTCGTTTTTCATCATTTTGGACCATGGGCTATAGCCCATATCGTACGGCATACTATAGCACGCCGTTTTTCATCATTTTTGAGGATTTGAAGAAAAAAAAAATTTGAAAAACGATGGGTTATAGCCCATCGTTTTTTTAATTTTTGATTTTTTTTTTAACCCTCGTTTTTCATCATATTGGACCATGGGCTATAGCCCATATCGTACGGCATACTATAGCACGCCGTTTTTCATCATTTTTGCCATAGAGAATGCATTGGGCGTTTAAGTTAAATAACTCATAAACTACAAAACATAAAAATAAAAAAAAGTTCCAGCATGTGTCTCCACAGTAAGCTGAATAATAAAAAGTGTGAATGGAGTTTCTAGGTGAAAGTGACTTTTGACGTGCCTATAGAGCTGCCATTGAGCCCCATGTTAAATGTCTCAAATTTGAAAGCACTATATTTCTAAAACTATGAAACATTTCAAAGATTCCTTTTCAGGCAAACATGTCCACCGTAAGATGAACCTAAGTAGGCTAGAATGGGGTTGCTAGGTGTAAGTATGTAGGACTAGTAGCATGTAGAATGTTGTGCTATTGCCATAGAGAATGCATTGGGCGTTTAAGTTAAATAACTCATAAACTACAAAACATAAAAATAAAAAAAAGTTCCAGCATGTGTCTCCACAGTAAGCTGAATAATAAAAAGTGTGAATGGAGTTTCTAGGTGAAAGTGACTTTTGACGTGCCTATAGAGCTGCCATTGAGCCCCATGTTAAATGTCTCAAATTTGAAAGCACTATATTTCTAAAACTATGAAACATTTCAAAGATTCCTTTTCAGGCAAACATGTCCACCGTAAGATGAACCTAAGTAGGCTAGAATGGGGTTGCTAGGTGTAAGTATGTAGGACTAGTAGCATGCCAAAGTTTGTGCTATTGCCATAGAGAATGCATTGTGTTGCGGAGGATGAGAGGAATGCTCTCATCCTCCGCAACACCCATTCTCATACACCGCTATACACCGCGAGGATATGGGCTATAGCCCATATCGTACGGCATACTATACTGTAGCACGCCGTTTTTCATCATTTTTGAGGATTTGGAAAAAAAAAATAATAATAAAGAAAACGATGGGTTATAGCCCATTGTTTTTTTTTATTTTTGAAAAAAATAATATCCTCGTTTTTCATCATTTTGGACCATGGGCTATAGCCCATATTGTACGGCATACTATAGCACGCAGTTTTTCATCATTTTTGAGGATTTGAAAAAAATGAAGAAAAAAAAACGATGGGTTATAGCCCATCGTTTTTTGAATTTTGATTTTTTTTTTTTATCCTCGTTTTTCATCATTTTGGACCATGGGGCAATAGCGCATATCGTACGGCATACTATAGCACGCCGTTTTTCATCATTTTTGAGGATTTGAAAAAAATGAAAAAATGAAAAAAACGATGGGTTATAGCCCATCGTTTTTTGAATTTTTGAAAAAAAAAATTATCCTCGTTTTTCATCATTTTGGACCATGGGCTATAGCCCATATCGTACGGCATACTATAGCACGCCGTTTTTTATCATTTGTGAGGATTTGAAGAAAAATTTTTTTTGAAAAACGATGGGTTATAGCCCATCGTTTTTTTAATTTTTGATTTTTTTTTTAACCCTCGTTTTTCATCATATTGGACCATGGGCTATAGCCCATATCGTACGGCATACTATAGCACGCCGTTTTTCATCATTTTTGCCATAGAGAATGCATTGGGCGTTTAAGTTAAATAACTCATAAACTACAAAACATAAAAATAAAAAAAAGTTCCAGCATGTGTCTCCACAGTAAACTGAATAATAAAAAGTGTGAATGGAGTTTCTAGGTGAAAGTGACTTTTGACGTGCCTATAGAGCTGCCATTGAGCCCCATGTTAAATGTCTCAAATTTGAAAGCACTATATTTCTAAAACTATGAAACATTTCAAAGATTCCTTTTCAGGCAAACATGTCCACCGTAAGATGAACCTAAGTAGGCTAGAATGGGGTTGCTAGGTGTAAGTATGTAGGACTAGTAGCATGTAGAATGTTGTGCTATTGCCATAGAGAATGCATTGGGCGTTTAAGTTAAATAACTCATAAACTACAAAACATAAAAATAAAAAAAAGTTCCAGCATGTGTCTCCACAGTAAGCTGAATAATAAAAAGTGTGAATGGAGTTTCTAGGTGAAAGTGACTTTTGACGTGCCTATAGAGCTGCCATTGAGCCCCATGTTAAATGTCTCAAATTTGAAAGCACTATATTTCTAAAACTATGAAACATTTCAAAGATTCCTTTTCAGGCAAACATGTCCACCGTAAGATGAACCTAAGTAGGCTAGAATGGGGTTGCTAGGTGTAAGTATGTAGGACTAGTAGCATGTAGAATGTTGTGCTATTGCCATAGAGAATGCATTGGGCGTTTAAGTTAAATAACTCATAAACTACAAAACATAAAAATAAAAATAAATTCCAGCATGTGTCTCCACAGTAAGCTGAATAATAAAAAGTGTGAATGGAGTTTCTAGGTGAAAGTGACTTTTGACGTGCCTATAGAGCTGCCATTGAGCCCCATGTTAAATGTCTCAAATTTGAAAGCACTATATTTCTAAAACTATGAAACATTTCAAAGATTCCTTTTCAGGCAAACATGTCCACCGTAAGATGAACCTAAGTAGGCTAGAATGGGGTTGCTAGGTGTAAGTATGTAGGACTAGTAGCATGTAGAATGTTGTGCTATTGCCATAGAGAATGCATTGGGCGTTTAAGTTAAATAACTCATAAACTACAAAACATAAAAATAAAAAAAAGTTCCAGCATGTGTCTCCACAGTAAGCTGAATAATAAAAAGTGTGAATGGAGTTTCTAGGTGAAAGTGACTTTTGACGTGCCTATAGAGCTGCCATTGAGCCCCATGTTAAATGTCTCAAATTTGAAAGCACTATATTTCTAAAACTATGAAACATTTCAAAGATTCCTTTTCAGGCAAACATGTCCACCGTAAGATGAACCTAAGTAGGCTAGAATGGGGTTGCTAGGTGTAAGTATGTATAGTAGCATGCCAAAGTTTGTGCTATTGCCATAGAGAATGCATTGTGTTGCGGAGGATGAGAGGAATGCTCTCATCCTCCGCAACACCCATTCTCATACACCGCTATACACCGCGAGGATATGGGCTATAGCCCATATCGTACGGCATACTATACTGTAGCACGCCGTTTTTCATCATTTTTGAGGATTTGGAAAAAAAAAAAAATAATAAAAAAAACGATGGGTTATAGCCCATTGTTTTTTTTGTTTTTTGAAAAAAATAATATCCTCGTTTTTCATCATTTTGGACCATGGGCTATAGCCCATATTGTACGGCATACTATAGCACGCAGTTTTTCATCATTTTTGAGGATTTGAAAAAAATGAAGAAAAAAAAACGATGGGTTATAGCCCATCGTTTTTTGAATTTTGATTTTTTTTTTTTATCCTCGTTTTTCATCATTTTGGACCATGGGGCAATAGCGCATATCGTACGGCATACTATAGCACGCCGTTTTTCATCATTTTTGAGGATTTGAAAAAAATGAAAAAATGAAAAAAACGATGGGTTATAGCCCATCGTTTTTTGAATTTTTGAAAAAAAAAATTATCCTCGTTTTTCATCATTTTGGACCATGGGCTATAGCCCATATCGTACGGCATACTATAGCACGCCGTTTTTCATCATTTTTGAGGATTTGAAGAAAAATTTTTTTTGAAAAACGATGGGTTATAGCCCATCGTTTTTTTAATTTTTGATTTTTTTTTTAACCCTCGTTTTTCATCATATTGGACCATGGGCTATAGCCCATATCGTACGGCATACTATAGCACGCCGTTTTTCATCATTTTTGCCATAGAGAATGCATTGGGCGTTTAAGTTAAATAACTCATAAACTACAAAACATAAAAATAAAAAAAAGTTCCAGCATGTGTCTCCACAGTAAGCTGAATAATAAAAAGTGTGAATGGAGTTTCTAGGTGAAAGTGACTTTTGACGTGCCTATAGAGCTGCCATTGAGCCCCATGTTAAATGTCTCAAATTTGAAAGCACTATATTTCTAAAACTATGAAACATTTCAAAGATTCCTTTTCAGGCAAACATGTCCACCGTAAGATGAACCTAAGTAGGCTAGAATGGGGTTGCTAGGTGTAAGTATGTAGGACTAGTAGCATGTAGAATGTTGTGCTATTGCCATAGAGAATGCATTGGGCGTTTAAGTTAAATAACTCATAAACTACAAAACATAAAAATAAAAAAAAGTTCCAGCATGTGTCTCCACAGTAAGCTGAATAATAAAAAGTGTGAATGGAGTTTCTAGGTGAAAGTGACTTTTGACGTGCCTATAGAGCTGCCATTGAGCCCCATGTTAAATGTCTCAAATTTGAAAGCACTATATTTCTAAAACTATGAAACATTTCAAAGATTCCTTTTCAGGCAAACATGTCCACCGTAAGATGAACCTAAGTAGGCTAGAATGGGGTTGCTAGGTGTAAGTATGTAGGACTAGTAGCATGTAGAATGTTGTGCTATTGCCATAGAGAATGCATTGGGCGTTTAAGTTAAATAACTCATAAACTACAAAACATAAAAATAAAAAAAAGTTCCAGCATGTGTCTCCACAGTAAGCTGAATAATAAAAAGTGTGAATGGAGTTTCTAGGTGAAAGTGACTTTTGACGTGCCTATAGAGCTGCCATTGAGCCCCATGTTAAATGTCTCAAATTTGAAAGCACTATATTTCTAAAACTATGAAACATTTCAAAGATTCCTTTTCAGGCAAACATGTCCACCGTAAGATGAACCTAAGTAGGCTAGAATGGGGTTGCTAGGTGTAAGTATGTAGGACTAGTAGCATGTAGAATGTTGTGCTATTGCCATAGAGAATGCATTGGGCGTTTAAGTTAAATAACTCATAAACTACAAAACATAAAAATAAAAAAAGGTTCCAGCATGTGTCTCCACAGTAAGCTGAATAATAAAAAGTGTGAATGGAGTTTCTAGGTGAAAGTGACTTTTGACGTGCCTATAGAGCTGCCATTGAGCCCCATGTTAAATGTCTCAAATTTGAAAGCACTATATTTCTAAAACTATGAAACATTTCAAAGATTCCTTTTCAGGCAAACATGTCCACCGTAAGATGAACCTAAGTAGGCTAGAATGGGGTTGCTAGGTGTAAGTATGTAGGACTAGTAGCATGTAGAATGTTGTGCTATTGCCATAGAGAATGCATTGGGCGTTCAAGTTAAATAACTCATAAACTACAAAACATAAAAATAAAAAAAAGTTCCAGCATGTGTCTCCACAGTAAGCTGAATAATAAAAAGTGTGAATGGAGTTTCTAGGTGAAAGTGACTTTTGACGTGCCTATAGAGCTGCCATTGAGCCCCATGTTAAATGTCTCAAATTTGAAAGCACTATATTTCTAAAACTATGAAACATTTCAAAGATTCCTTTTCAGGCAAACATGTCCACCGTAAGATGAACCTAAGTAGGCTAGAATGGGGTTGCTAGGTGTAAGTATGTAGGACTAGTAGCATGTAGAATGTTGTGCTATTGCCATAGAGAATGCATTGGGCGTTTAAGTTAAATAACTCATAAACTACAAAACATAAAAATAAAAATAAATTCCAGCATGTGTCTCCACAGTAAGCTGAATAATAAAAAGTGTGAATGGAGTTTCTAGGTGAAAGTGACTTTTGACGTGCCTATAGAGCTGCCATTGAGCCCCATGTTAAATGTCTCAAATTTGAAAGCACTATATTTCTAAAACTATGAAACATTTCAAAGATTCCTTTTCAGGCAAACATGTCCACCGTAAGATGAACCTAAGTAGGCTAGAATGGGGTTGCTAGGTGTAAGTATGTAGGACTAGTAGCATGCCAAAGTTTGTGCTATTGCCATAGCATAGAGAATGCATTGTGTTGCGGAGGATGAGAGGAATGCTCTCATCCTCCGCAACACCCATTCTCATACACCGCTATACACCGCGAGGATATGGGCTATAGCCCATATCGTACGGCATACTATACTGTAGCACGCCGTTTTTCATCATTTTTGAGGATTTGGAAAAAATAAAAAAAATAAAAAAAACGATGGGTTATAGCCCATTGTTTTTTTTAATTTTTGAAAAAAATAATATCCTCGTTTTTCATCATTTTGGACCATGGGCTATAGCCCATATTGTACGGCATACTATAGCACGCAGTTTTTCATCATTTTTGAGGATTTGAAAAAAATGAAGAAAAAAAAACGATGGGTTATAGCCCATCGTTTTTTGAATTTTGATTTTTTTTTTTTATCCTCGTTTTTCATCATTTTGGACCATGGGGCAATAGCGCATATCGTACGGCATACTATAGCACGCCGTTTTTCATCATTTTTGAGGATTTGAAAAAAATGAAAAAATGAAAAAAACGATGGGTTATAGCCCATCGTTTCTTGAATTTAAAAAAAAAAATTAATCCTCGTTTTTCATCATATTGGACCATGGGCTATAGCCCATATCGTACGGCATACTATAGCACGCCGTTTTTCATCATTTTTGCCATAGAGAATGCATTGGGCGTTTAAGTTAAATAACTCATAAACTACAAAACATAAAAATAAAAAAAAGTTCCAGCATGTGTCTCCACAGTAAGCTGAATAATAAAAAGTGTGAATGGAGTTTCTAGGTGAAAGTGACTTTTGACGTGCCTATAGAGCTGCCATTGAGCCCCATGTTAAATGTCTCAAATTTGAAAGCACTATATTTCTAAAACTATGAAACATTTCAAAGATTCCTTTTCAGGCAAACATGTCCACCGTAAGATGAACCTAAGTAGGCTAGAATGGGGTTGCTAGGTGTAAGTATGTAGGACTAGTAGCATGTAGAATGTTGTGCTATTGCCATAGAGAATGCATTGGGCGTTTAAGTTAAATAACTCATAAACTACAAAACATAAAAATAAAAAAAAGTTCCAGCATGTGTCTCCACAGTAAGCTGAATAATAAAAAGTGTGAATGGAGTTTCTAGGTGAAAGTGACTTTTGACGTGCCTATAGAGCTGCCATTGAGCCCCATGTTAAATGTCTCAAATTTGAAAGCACTATATTTCTAAAACTATGAAACATTTCAAAGATTCCTTTTCAGGCAAACATGTCCACCGTAAGATGAACCTAAGTAGGCTATAGGGTTTCTAGGTGTAAGTATGTAGGACTAGTAGCATGTAGAATGTTGTGCTATTGCCATAGAGAATGCATTGGGCGTTTAAGTTAAATAACTCATAAACTACAAAACATAAAAATAAAAAAAAGTTCCAGCATGTGTCTCCACAGTAAGCTGAATAATAAAAAGTGTGAATGGAGTTTCTAGGTGAAAGTGACTTTTGACGTGCCTATAGAGCTGCCATTGAGCCCCATGTTAAATGTCTCAAATTTGAAAGCACTATATTTCTAAAACTATGAAACATTTCAAAGATTCCTTTTCAGGCAAACATGTCCACCGTAAGATGAACCTAAGTAGGCTATAGGGTTTCTAGGTGTAAGTATGTAGGACTAGTAGCATGCCAAAGTTTGTGCTATTGCCATAGAGAATGCATTGTGTTGCGGAGGATGAGAGGAATGCTCTCATCCTCCGCAACACCCATTCTCATACACCGCTATACACCGCGAGGATATGGGCTATAGCCCATATCGTACGGCATACTATACTGTAGCACGCCGTTTTTCATCATTTTTGAGGATTTGGAAAAAATAAAAAAAATGAAAAAAAACGATGGGTTATAGCCCATCGTTTTTTGAATTTTTAATTTTTTTTTTTATCCTCGTTTTTCATCATTTTGGACCATGGGCTATAGCCCATATCGTACGGCATACTATAACACGCCGTTTTTCATCATTTTTGAGGATTTGAAAAAAATGAAAAAATGAAAAAAAACGATGGGTTATAGCCCATCGTTTTTTGAATTTTTGAAAAAAAAATTAATCCTCGTTTTTCATCATTTTGGACCATGGGCTATAGCCCATATCGTACGGCATACTATAGCACGCCGTTTTTCATCATTTTTGCCATAGAGAATGCATTGGGCGTTTAAGTTAAATAACTCATAAACTACAAAACATAAAAATAAAAAAAAGTTCCAGCATGTGTCTCCACAGTAAGCTGAATAATAAAAAGTGTGAATGGAGTTTCTAGGTGAAAGTGACTTTTGACGTGCCTATAGAGCTGCCATTGAGCCCCATGTTAAATGTCTCAAATTTGAAAGCACTATATTTCTAAAACTATGAAACATTTCAAAGATTCCTTTTCAGGCAAACATGTCCACCGTAAGATGAACCTAAGTAGGCTAGAATGGGGTTGCTAGGTGTAAGTACGTATGTAGGACTAGTAGCATGTCAATTTTTTTGCTATTGCCATAGAGAATGCATTGGGCGTTTAAGTTAAACTAGAAAGCAGTTCCCTGCAGAAACTGCGTGGGCTCGCCAAAAG
The DNA here is from genome assembly GCF_964188405.1 of Protomyctophum parallelum. NCBI lineage: Eukaryota > Metazoa > Chordata > Actinopteri > Myctophiformes > Myctophidae > Protomyctophum > Protomyctophum parallelum. Next base: position 38,538,459 of record NC_139701.1, read on the forward strand.
ACGCAATGTATATAATGTACAGTAGAAAATGGATTAAAGCTGAAGGAAAAGTTTAAAAAAGAATGTATAAAAATTGGTAAAAAGAATAAGCATAAATAACTGCATAAAGCGGAATAAAGTATGTGGAAGTAGTACGATGCCCAAAAAGTGGCAGAATAAAGTAAGTAAAGTATTACTGTCTACTAATGATTTGTAATGTATGAATAATGCTTTACAATGTATTCTTGATGAATTAAGAAAAGGTAAAAAAGAAAAAGAAAAAAAAGAGTAAATCCAATGGAGTATACATATAAAAGCATTCATGAGCTTAACAGAAATAGCATACTTTTACATGTAAAAAGAAGGTTCAAATAGCATATAGGCCTATCTTTAAAAGCATAAACACAATGATTATTGATAATGGTCTAAGATTTTTCTTTAAATGTAAAAATAAAAATAATATTAAGTTCTTTATTAAAAGTTTTTCTTTTTAAGTTTAAAAAAAAAGTTAAAGTTTTTAAATTTTAAATGTTTTTAATTTTTTAATTAAAAAAAGAAAAATCCAAATTTTTTCATTTTTTTCATTTTTTTCATTTTTTTTCATTTTTTTTTTTTTTTAATTCTTTTTTTTATTTTTTTCATTTTTTAAATTGTTTATTTTTTATTTTTATGAAAGTATTTTTTTTATAAACGTGTGTGCGTGTGTGTGTGCGTGCGTGCGCTTGCGAGAGCTGTGTAAAGGCCAGCCAATAGGAAGACAGGGTGTGTGTGTGCGTGCGTGCGTGCGTGCGTGCGTGCGTGCGTGCTCTTGCGAGAGCTGTGTAAAGTCCATCCAATTGCACAAATAGCAGACCTACAAGCCCACAAGGTATCGCAGAGCAACTCATTGAGATCTTGTAACTTTAATTTCAGCCCTGTAATTAAGCCCTTATAATATAAGGGCTTAATTACAGGGCTGAAACAGTCTTTTACACTTCCACAGCTGAGACATATTATGTCTCAGCTGTGGAAGTGTAAAAGACTGTAAGTGGCGCGCAACTTGAAGGTCTGCTATTTTACAATGGTCCTGAATGGGGGGAAACTATGCCCGAACAAATTGCTCTATCGCAAAAAGTAAAAGTCGAATGCAAATATTTTTTTCGCTGTGAGTGGCCTGAGATATTGAGGTACACCATGTGCGATTGTGGTGTTGGTACGATCGAAAATGTGGTTATAAGAGCGAGTTAAGAATTGTCATCGCGATAATTTCCTCGTAAGAATTTTACAATGGAGGTCAATGAGCAGCTTGACTGTATTTGTGTCACTTAAAAGGCCGTAGTTCACATTCTGTATGTCTCTGTGCTTTGGTGGTCACATTGTGTGAAAGACGACATGTGTGGCTACAAAATGACCAAAGAACATGCGTGTAAAATGAATATTTTGGCCGGGACGACAATTTGTTTGGTAAATTTTCAAGGAAAGATTTTCTGTCTTCCGCACTCTAGTGAAAGAAGCCCCGCACTCTAAGTTGGCACTAATTAGGCGAAACGGCCTGCGATTGAACTGCGATTTCGGAGAAACCGTTTAACGTATTCGAATACGGTTTGAACCACGAAAAAGTCCAGAGTCGTGTGAGCTTTCTAAAGTTTAAATCACGTTTCTACGACAAAGTATGCCAGAGTAATGAGGCTGCAAAAGTGAGGTTGATTTAGAGATAAATCCCATACATTGTCAATGGGAGGAAAAAACTATAAATAAAGTTAAATATTTTAAAAAGTATAAACTTTTTCAAAACAACTTTTTCACCAATGAAAGTTCAAAGATAGATGAACATTATAAAGTTTGAATGAAGTTTCAAAGTGAAAGTATGACGGAGTAATAAGAGCTCAAAAAAGTTAACTGTGAAAAATGGGACCTTTCTTCCATCGACTCTCACTATAAAGAATGTAAAAAAAAGTTAAAAAGTTAAAAAGTATAAAAAGTATAAAACTTTGTAAAAATAAAAATACAAGCATCCATCACTGCAAAGAGCTGAACAGTTTGAAGTTTGAAGTACATTTCTAGCATAAAGTGTGTGGAAGTTAGAAGGTGCCAAAAAAAAGGGCGGAAATTGGAAAAATAAATATAAACTGACAAGAACTATTGTGTGCTCGCTGTGGCGAGCCCACAAATATAGACTGGCAATAACTATTGTGTGCTCGCTGTGGCGAGCCCACAATAACTCAGAAACTATAAAACATTTCAAAGTAAAAAAGTTCCAGCATGTGTCTCCACAGTAAGCTGAATAATAAAAAGTGTGAATGGAGTTTCTAGGTGAAAGTGATTTTTTGACGCCAAAATCTGCCATTGAGCCCCATGTTAAAAGTCTCAAATTTGAAAGCACTATATTTCTAAAACTATGACACCTTTCAAAGATTCCTTTTCAGGCAAAGGTTTAAGTATGTAGGACTAGTAGCATGCCAACGTTTCTAAAACTTTAAAACATTTCAAAGATTCATTTTCAGGCAGACATGTCCAATATGAACCTAAAGTTTCTAGGTGTAATTATGTAGGACTAGTAGCATGCCAAAGTTTGTGCTATTTCCATTGGGAATGCATTGGGCGTTTAAGTTAAATAACTCAGAAACTACAAAACATGTCAAAGTAAAAAGTTCCAGCATGTGTCTCCACAGTAAGCTGAATTTTAAAATTCTAATTTGAAAGCACTATAGGCCTATTTCTAAAACTATGAAACATTTCAAAGATTCGTTTTCAGGCAAACATATGTCCACCGTGAGATGAACATTTTATCTGAACCAGCACCCTCCTACTAGGAGTGTTTTGGGTTTGAACCAGCACACTAGCTACTATAGGAAGTCTTCAGAAATCTGATTTATCCACTGGGTCACTTAGCGGCACACATTTTAGCTGGTATTTCTAGGCTACTTGAAGCGAGTGTGGAAAGGAGTGGGGTTTGAACCCACAATCTCCAGATCATGGAGCCACTCATTTATATTATGACTTGGCCCACATTGAACTAAACTTCTCACATCATGACAATGTCGCCATCTCCTGGAGAATGTCTGAATGGCCTGGGGTGATATGAAAGGGCCTGTCCGGAGGTTCCGGACATCCATCCATATAAACAACTCTACGGTACTTTAATTGTAACAGGCTTTATTCTGCAACAGTATTTCTAAATGATTTACTTAGGCAAAGTAAAAACTATGAGAATTCTTACAACACTGGATATGAGCTTTTTCAATCTTCCAGTGCAAATACTGCAATCGGCTGGGTGTTGGGCTTTAGCCAGGACTCAAGCAGACCTCTGCTTGAGCAAAAGTTGGCATCTCGATAAGAGTGCATTTCTAGTTTGCTTCTCAAATGCCCCGTTTTCTGATTTGCGAAATGTAATGTTGTGAAGGCACTTTCTCAACAATGTACAAGCAGAATAAACAAAGGCCACAGAAAAAAATGAATCGACCATCTTTATTTACCGACAGAGGTCAGGTCTCTAATAGCAGGGTTAGAATTCACACATCTGCTGTATCAACTGTATTTCTTTCAGAGCAATTATGCAGTGGTGCCACTGTGGAGGCTAAAGAGCAAGTCAACCTTGGAGGAAATGATTAGCACAGACGGCTGAAAGCTATTGGAGGTGGGCTGAGTTCACATTCATCTCAGTATGCATATGTATGTGGAGTGTGTAAACTGTAGTTGTAGAAAGCAGAAGGAACTCCTGCTGCAACTCAGTCTAAATACACATCCTTCCCTCATCATCTTTGATTCAATTTAATGCTGTGTCATAATTTAACAGACAAGCAAATGATGAAAGAGGGTGAGACATTATAGACAATAGCACCGCGTATACAAAGTAAATGAGAACAAAGGAAGGGAAACTTTTCACCTGTAAATTACCCCACAGGCTTTGTCACAGTACATGAAATTAGCAGTTTTCTTGACTACAGATGTTAACAATGTTATTTACATAAAATGTTTCAACAGATGCTGGGTTCAACATTTACCTGGTATTCTAGTTTCTTTGAGGCTCTACGTTGTTGTCTGCATTCTACTTAATTGATCGTTGGTTGTTGACTTGCACGTTTTAAGTCGCTCTGTGTAAGAGCAGCTGTGCTAAATGTCTAAATTGTAAATTGAAGTAATCAGCATTACTATCGTCAAATGCTTTGGAAACATTTCACTACCAAAGACCTCCCAATATGAATTTGGATCCTTTGTCAATGTGCTCAAGGGTAGGTAAAGGGATCGCATATCTGCAGTGCACCATCTGAAATACAATCCAAGAGATTATGAAAATAGCTATTATTGTCAGGCCTATTGTCAGACAAAGACCTCTAAAAAATATATAAAAAAACAAAAAACCTATCTTCAAATAAAAGTCTTGAAATCTCAATGAGTGAAGCAGTAACTTTTTTCTTCAAAGAAATACCCAGTGTGGTAGAGCTTACAAGCTTGGGTTCAGAGCCCCACAGTGCGTGAATTAAAGCAATCAATACTCAGAGCAAGCCATGGGACACCCAAGATACTGGATACTTATATTTGGAAATGCATATTTGCAAGCAGCAATACAAAAAAAAGTATCCATGAACAATGCATAAACTCTGAAAAAAATACTGTATGAAAACATCCCTGCTACTTTGTTTCCAAGTACAAAACCTCTACCAATAAGTTGCTCCAGAGTAGCAAGAAGTCCTTTTCTTTTTTTCTTAGTTTTTTTGTGTTCATTTCTGTTTTTTTTTTCTTCTCCATCTTCTTTTGTGGTTTTTTTTCTTTGTTTTTTTTAACGGGTAAAATTCAGTCCAAAGTTGAGTGTCATACGTTATGACAGTCTTCGCCATCAATGAAATTCTGCTGCTGAAGGATCCAGGAACATGCAAGCCTCGTAGTGGAGGTGCCTAGGGGGCTCCTGTGGATCGGAGAGACTCCAGCCGGGCCCTTAAGCCAGGGCTGGGAAGGCCTCGGGGTCATCCACGTTGGGCACGGACACTCCACTTGGCTGGACAGAGGGGAAAATATAGAGGCAAGTTCAGACAATCTGACCACAAGTGCAAAACAAAACTTGTTTCAACGCTATCCATGACAGTTAAGAAAACCAAGTTTGCCAATTAACTGTCATGTAAGAAGGATGAAGTTTTATATTCTTGACTTTCTTGTATTTTACTTTTCAGACAAATCAACAGCATGATTTCAGTTTGGTGAAGCAAACGCTCAATCCTTTTCCCAGATAATGACACGGCATATGCCATGAAAATACTGCTCGTTTCACTGATCCTCAACTAGTAGTCAACGGCATATTTACAGGCGGTAAAATTCCACATTTTTAATTATTTTGAGAGTATTTGTCTTAGCAGTCCTGTGATAATGAAGCCTTAACTGAAATAAAAAATATATATTCATATTTTTATGTTCCAATGTTCAATGACAAAAAATGTGTAAACGTGACTGCCCTATCGAGTAGCTGACTAGTTGTCACAAGTTAAGTTACCCGCTCAGTCCTGCCGCCACCGCCACCACCACCACCACGGGGCGTCCTAGAGGGGCCTCCATCACGGTCACGGTCGCGATCCCCGCGAGGGTCGCGATCCCCGCGGTCGCCACGGGACTCGCCGCCTCGGCCACGGCCCCCTCGGCCACCACGGGGTCCCCCGCGGCCACCACGCCCTGGACGGCCCAGGTCTCCAAAGTTGATCTCCAGCTGGGCAGTGATGTCATTGGCTGGCTTCCTGTGGTGCTCATCCTCTGCCTGAGATGGGGACAAAAACACCAATACATTTTGATTTAAACCAATAAAACCAGAATACATTTTGACAGCAAACTTAGATTTAGTTTTAGTGAGTCATTTTAGTCATCTGAAAAGTTTGTCTTTGTTTAGTTTTAGTCTACTACCAAAAGAAGTTTACTAAATCTACGGCCCAAGTATTTTGGCAGGACACTTGGTTGCTGAAAAAAGCAGATATACAAGCTCACAGCAACCAAACTGGTTCTACTGGATCTCTTCTCCACTAGTGCCTCCGTTAACATTTTAGTCTAGTTTTTATTTGTTGACGGAAATATGAATATACGTATTTAGACTTGGTCATCATAGCATAGCATAGTTTATTTATTGTTTGTCAGTGAAAAAAGGTAGTCAAGAGTTGACAATTTACATATTTTTTTCAGTTGATGCAGTGTGCTCACTGCCCAGGTTAAACGCTTACCTTGGCAGGCTCTTCTGCTTCATCGATCAAGGTACCGGCTTTCTTCTCCTGTATGAGTGAAAAAAGAAATACAATAAAAATACGAAATAGTGCATGATTTCAACATGCACTCACTGGAGAACAATGCTTTTCTGACACTGGCAACTTAGAAGACATTTGAATAGTTTATCAAAATAAATAAAACCAATCGCCTTTCCTCTCCCTACCTCTTACCGCCATGTTCCCACCCCTACAGCTTCTCGCTATGATTATACTGGATGGCATGATGAAACATGTGTACACTTCATTCACAAAGGGTTACACCCCTCCAAAAGCTTCCCCGATTGGTTGGAAAGCCAGACCATGCAGAGTCAGAGGAGAGTGTGCGTGCGTGCATGCGTGCGTGCGTGAGAGAGCGTGCGACTGTTTTACAACAGCACAGTTTACAAGGAATCAGTAGTCATGAAAACACATGGAAGGACACCTTTTCTTTTTGCATAAGTCAATGTATTGAATAGAACCCCCTTTACATCTGTATGTTTGTTAAAAATATATAACCAAAGAATAGTAAAAAGTGCTTTGGACAAAACCTCTTAAATCAAAAAATATATATATTTTCTTTCATTTCCTGAAAAATGAACATTTTGGAGTTAGGTTTCCTCACGACAGCAGACCTATTGATATTGATTCTGAATATTTAAAATAGTTTCAAAACTCATTTGAGGCATATACCAGCTGTGCGTTCTATGACTAGTCTCTGCTCAAGTAACACACAGCAGCCCCACCTCTCATTCAGAGAGTTGCGTTTCTCTCCGCCATCTGCTCATCTCGTTCCTCAGCATGAGAATACTTGGGGAAAAACATTACTTTCTGACACATGGTGAAATTGCACAAGGCTGGAATGACAGCACAGCAACGCTCAGCAACGTTCTTTAGTTGTCGTGTCAATGAGTAAGCTATTCTCCACGCTAACATAGCACTAGAGCTGTCTGCTCACTAGGGAAGGAGTTGGTCACAACACCAACTATTTGCACTTGCACAAATGCTCCCACTTATATTTTGAGGTGGCAAGGATTATTTTTTCAGTCATAATGTTGAGCCCTGGTGTGTTTCTGTCTCTCGGGGTGGCAGGTGTTCAAATGTTTGATGTCAAATACAAATTAACTACATTATAAAAGCATTTACAAAATACCATATATTTCCAAATAGTAGCCCAGGCACTTTGACATAATTACCCAATGTCCACCTCTCTCTCCATATTATTTGATAGAGGCATATAAAAACATATTTACAAAACCAAAAGAAATCGGTTGAGAATTGGTTTCAGTTAAACTACCGGTGTCTACAACCAAGATTTAATTTTGGGATATGCACTAAATACCGAAAATAGCAGACCTACAAGCTACACGTAACGTGACGTGTTCATGGCGCGTTGTGAGCTTGTAGATCTTCTATTTTCGGCACCGGACAGTCATTCAACAATATAAATGAGGCTGACAAAACTTGCAAATAATATCCCCAGCATTTAAATGGACCGGGAACAATTATTCAGAGGCGGCGTTTAATACACAAAATGGTGTCAGACCCCCGGTGGTAATTAGGTGGGTATTTGCATTTAGGGCTACCATTTGGAAATATATGGTAACAGACTTTAGTCACTCACATCTTCTGTCTTGGACTTGTGCAGCACATATCCTTTCTTCCAATCTGCTCCCTCGTTGGCCTTACGAATGTTGAACTCCACCTTGGCGGCGGAACGCTCCTTGTCCTGCACGGCCTTCCATTCATCCAGAGTCATCTCCTTGGCAACTTCCTCCTTGGGGCCTTCCTCTACCTCATTCTCCCTGCAACACACCATGTAGTGTTATGTTGCATTCAAACTAGCAGTGACAAAAAGACCAAGGGTGGCCAGCTACATTGCTTCCAAGTCACCATTGCAACAATGTTAATAATTGAAGTGTGTTCACTCATTTATCCATTCAAAAAATGCCTGTCCAAAACAAAGGAATTGTCTGACAATTTCAGACACTAGACCGGTGCCCGGCTGTAGAACATAGAGTCGGTAACGATAGAAGTTGGAGATCCATGCCCGAGCCAGCTATGCAATATCCGTTGTACCCATGTCAGGGTACCCGTTCCACCCATCTCTCCGTATCCCTTTTATGCCCATATATGGAGATTTCTGTATATGTCTCTTTGTGTCCCTTTATTCCTATATATGGAGTTCTGTGTCACGCATTCCCAAATATGAAGCGTTGTGATGTCAGAACAGGCCAGTTCCATATATGGAGATATACTGTATATGGACTTATGGAGTTTAGGCATGCCCAAATATGAATGGGGCGAACGGTTTTCGAGTTACATGCATTACAGACGTAAACACGTATGTACACGCGTACGTACAGAGACTTGTTGCATAGATGTCTGAAAGGCATATATCTTATAATAATATATACCTCTTTTAGAAAGTAGATATCTGAGGGTTTGTTCTCAGAAACAACCACAACTCACTTGTTCTCAGAGTCAGCGGGCGGATGCTCTCTGTCCTCTCCCTCAGGGCCTCCCTCATCTGTGACGTTTGATTGGTCAAGCTCGCTGAGAGAAGGGAGAAAAAAAAAGAAATATTGCAACAATATTAATATGTGCATGTTCCTAGTTTCATGCAATGCAGCATAATCCAAATAATGTAAAACCTTTTTGGCTTGGGTGGGGCTTTTCCCGATGCAAAACATTTGGTCCTCGACGAGGAGTCGGGACCAAATGTTTTATACTCGATAAGGCTCTACTCTGGGTTCTTAACTAATCTACTGTCAAGGACAATTTTCCCCCTCGATGAAACAGACTGCCATGGACAACTTTGAGGTTTTTTGTCAGGTAAAACCTGACTAACAACTGCTCATGAAACGTAAGCGACCTAGTCATGATAGCCAATCACGATTGGCTATCATGCCTCCTAAGCCCTGCCCCTCACCACAGAGGTCTGGCAACGCCACCTGCACCGCGGCCAGTGCCGGCCACGCCAAGACCGCAACTCGAGGCGACAAGTAGCTACTAGCTGCTAATGTTATGAGCCAACTGCATGACAGCAGCAAAGCATGTTACATGTACCGTTTTATTGGTTTTTAATTCTTATTTTACTTTTTTTGGGAGTTTAACCTATGACATGCCCAAAATAGGGAAAAGGGGGTGAAAGTGGTCAACTGAACTGTACCAGACGTGTGGCAAATACTACAAATCTGGACCAAGCATAATTTCAAAACAGATCACTGTTGATCTGAAACTTAAGCCCAAGGTTGTATGTATTGGACAGGTGTCAAAATGTTGGGCATCACTTACTTGATATCATCCTTGACAGTGCCCCAGTTGTGAGATCCACTTCCACCACGCTTCTCCTCACCTTTCTGGCTGCTGAAACAACATTTGCCTTAGCCAGGAGCTTATGTGTCGTGTACACACAAAAGTATTTTGGTATTAAACATGAAGGAGTTGTTTGTTTTAGCCCACATAGTTCAGTCCAATTAAAATGACTACCTTCAGGTGATTATATTTATTTAATTATCTCCCACAAACGCAGCCTAGAGTGCCCGGCAAAGCCAGAGGCACTATGGAGGAATTGAACCAAACTCCACTGTGGTGAGCAGGATTTTTACCCCTGTGCCATCCAGATACACATGTTGGGTGACCCGATAGACGGTCCCCAGTTTGATTCACAGCCGGACAAACCATGTGTTGCCTGTCATGCTCCTACTCTCCCTTCTCTCTTCACTTTTCCCATCAAATAAAGGCTTGTACATGTGGGAGAAGGCCATTTTTGACCACAGAAGATGTCATGTGACTAGATGGCAGAGTACTTACGATTTGTCACTGCCACTGTGTCGGTCAAATTCACGTTTTCCCCGGGAGTCAAAACCATCACTACGACCCATTCCGCGTCCTCTGCCGCCACGGCCGCCTCTGTCACCTCCACGTCCACCTCCACGTCCTCTCATGGGTCTGTCACCAATAGGCCTACAGAAACAGATGGGGAACACTCATCAAGTCATTGTATCAAAGAGTTTCTTCATAAATTACATAAACCAACCCATTAATGTTTGATTAACAGATAATTAAATCTCATCCAACCATGAATAGCAGTTACATTTAATCTCTCAAGACAGAATCTGTTAATGTTAGTAGGAATAAATACAGAAGCACCCAGGAGGAAGTAGTCTAAGAAAAGGTGGGGAGCTTAACAGAGTTCCTGTTTCTTAAACAGGAATTGATGACATCAATTAATTACCAGCTGCTGCCTTATATCCCATGGCTAAGAGGTTGGCTAGAGGCAAAAAGTGTGGGGTTGTTTAGAGACGTGGCAGCCAATCAGGACGATAGGTTGTCAGTACAGCCAATGAGAAACATAGGTCTCAACTACAGCAAGTGGCCGTGAAAGCACAGCAGAGAAAACATTGACCAGCTGTGCTTACACAGCAGTTGGTAAAAGAAAAGGAGGCGGTGCACCCAGAGGCTAAAACAAAAGGTTCCTTTTTTCGAGTGGTGCAACCACTCCAAGGAACAGCAATATTCGTGTTAAACTATGTGACTATGTGTGTGGCTATGTGACTATGAGTACCAGTAGGGGCAAAAGTGGTGCTGTTGTGCCAGAAACAGAGCGAGATAGTGTTGCACTGTTGCCTAGTGCTAATTACAGAGCGAGAGGCAGGGGGAGAGGAGAGTTGCACCACTCAGTTCACACAGGTGTGATTTTTTTACAGAATGGGTTCCCAGATTGCGAAACATGTAGCTGCAGCATCTATGTCACCGTTCAACTCACTTTTCCACAGAGAATTCGCCTCCCTCTGGTTTCTCGCCACCTTCGCTGGCAGGCCTCTCAAAGCGACGCGGGGGCCGCCTGTCCACTGGTCTCCTGTCTGTGAAAGGGGGGCGACCTTCTCCCTGGCCCCGACCTTCTCCCTGGGGTCTGAAGCCCTCGCCCTCCGGCCTGCGGCCCATCCTCCTCATACCAGCACCTGCGATAGACGACCAAGAGGACGGGAACAGTCATTAGGAGTCTGCCAGTATAACCATCATGGTGGTGCACTTAACACTGACCACTGTCCCTCGTTTGATTCTGGCTGGAGTCCTCCACCTCTCTGCCCTCAGATTCATGTCTCCTTCCTTATACCCATCAAATGGAGAAAACTGCCAAAAAGATCACTTCAAAAAGTAATCGAGATTTAACCCTTTAAAACCATTAAGGCATATTCAAAAGTAGCAGACATATAAAAGCTCACAGCAAGCTTGTACATGTGTTATTTTAGAAAAAAATCCAGTGTTTTGTTTGATTTTTTGTTTAGAAGGCATTAGTAGAATCGGCCTCAGGGTCTTAATGAGTTAAAAGGGGGGACGGCATTCCAATTACGGTCCAATTCATCCATACTGAGAGAGGGGGGTACGCCAGTACGGGGGTATAAGGCTGACAAAAGGTTGACCTTTACCATTTATTATGCTTGATAAATAAATGGTGACACATGTTGGTATCAAATAGATCCATAAACACCTAAAAAAACATAGTGTGTCTGTTCACACAAGCCCCTCCCCACTGCCTGAATCAACAGTTACCAAAATAGAAACCCTACCCTTCAGTACAGCGCTGCTGGCTGCACCTGTCTCATCTTCTCTCTGGCAACTAGATACAACCTAACGGACATTATTGTCGATAATAGCCAAACAACTTCCTATTGCTAATGTTACAATTTCATCTCAAGGTTATTTGCCGTTATTGCCTGGTTAAAAGTAGGCCTACACATGTGTTAATTTAGCGTCACATTAGAATGAATGATATACATATTGAGAACTTCTTTTAACATGAGCACTAGAGCGAATAATAATAATAATGTATAAATTCAGCAATGAGCATATAAATCGCCCAAGGTTAAGAGAGGAAACGGCATCCAAAGAGAATGACATCATTCCCCAATCCCATTCCGAGGGCAGCATGTGTTGTGTGCGCCGCTTTCAAGTGTCAGTTCGTGTGTTCCGTTTATCATGGCCCACTCCCTCCAGCCACGAGGTTTATCACCATGAGAACTGACATGGTGGCCATGGTTATCTGGGCTGGCACCAGTTGTCAAAACTACGGGCTAGTGAGGTGTTAATCAATATGCCGTTTATTATTTATATCAATACAGTGTATAGTGCGTCACTTTCTTTCGGATCACATTATCTCGCACAAGAAATACTAGTCTTTTTATTATTAGGCATCAGTGGTTCCCGGCCACCCGGAGATGTTCAAGGCAAAGACAAGACGTTGTGTGTGAATTTCGACCCACTTTACGATATAATCCATGGGATGAATGCCTAGTTAACATCGTGTACCCACCAGGCTTTGGAGCCCTGCCTGTGTTCGTAGGCCCGAGGGGGGCAGGCCAAAACAAGTTAGACAACACGCCATTTATCTGGCCCTGCAAGATAAAGCACCCCACCTACTGCACACACTGCGATGGGTGCCGTCTGGAAAAGGCACGATTGTTCCGACAACTGACAGTTCTATGAAACTGACAGACAAAAGGAAACGTGTAGACCTCATGTCACGGGGCTTCTGGGTCGTTTCTGGCTAACAAGAAAGCAGCTTAGCGAGCTAGCATTAGCTTAGAACACGGCTAATATTACGTTAGGGCCCACTGATAATTAATTCGAATAAAGCATGTTTCACCATCTTTCTTGAGGGGCACTGGCGCCTGGCTCTCCTCCTTCTTGTCGGCGAGCGGGCTCTTTCTGTCTTTCAGGGAGTCCTTTTTCTGTTGCTTGGCAGCCTGGGCTGCGGTCTTGGCGGCACCGGGAACAGGAGCCTCCTTCTTCTTCAGCGCTGCCTGCTTCAACAGCTCGAACGGGTCCGATTCGTCGTCCAATAAATGGTCGAAACGATTGGTTATGGCACAGCCAAAACCTTCTTGCATTTGTCCGGGCATGATGGCGCCCCTTCAGCAGGATTTTCCTCCGATTCTACGAGGCTTGGTGCGAACACTTCGCTAAATGAAGCCACAAGATGGCTGGGGTAAAGAGCTTCTTCTCTTCCGGCGCGAGCTACATCCGGGACACTCTCAGCGTTGGCGCGGGGTGGGGCGTGTAGTTCTTTATAACAAAGAGCTCAGCGGAGGATCACGTAGAAAAGAGAGAGGACGGACCCGCAGAAAACTACGTTACCCAAAAGGCCAAATAAGCAGCGGGGTTCTTTTTTAATGACTCTCTCTAGTTGTTGAGCAGCATTGAAATGACTTGGCTCATGTTTCCTTGCGTTTTGCATTTGAGTTCTCCAGGAAACTGCGACCGACAAACCTTTAAACTTATATTAATGGCGATCATTTTTCAGCTCAAGACAGTCTCAAGTGGGGGACAAAAACACGTTTAATACTTTTTAGTTATGATGTCATATCCATAGACTGTAAAAGGATACTATTTTTGTAGAAATCAAGAAGCAACAGGTGCATTTGTTACAAGAAGTCCGTTATTATTGGCAGAGGTGTGAAACTGTGAACAAACGGACAGCTTTGAAATCTCATTAACTTGCAACCTATAGAGGCTACCCATGTATTAGGCCATGAAACAGACGAAACTTGTGAAAAATATATAAAGGGCTCATGCAGAAAAAGGTACAAAACTCAACTCAAGTTTCTAAAAAATGTCATTGATCATCGGTTATTTTTTTGGAGCTCACATATCATATAGGCTATGTGATTGTCATGTCACTGCCCTTATAAGGAAAGACAATCTTCTGAGCTTTTGATGTTGATGATGCACAAATTGCTGTTACACTGGGCCACTTCAAATGTCGTGCGCCTCATAGGCCTTCAGATCTAAATCCAAAACAATGAAACATATTGAACATTTTATCTTTATAAAGGTATATCGGTCCAGAGACTAGTACCCTATAAATAAACAATATAGGATCACGAATAGGATATACGATACGAATATGGGCAACTGAATAAAATCTAAGATATGGCTATAGAATTATTTTTTATTGTTTGAACTAGGCTAGTATAGTTTATAGGCTACGACTCTAAGATTAAAAAAAACATCATCATCATCATGATATTTATATAGGTCTATTATGGGCTATAATTAATGATTCTGAAATATATCAAGAGCGCGTCTAATAGTTTTGTGATGTGTGTGGGTGTAGTTGTGGACTGTAAATAAATAATTGCGTATATAGAAATGTTAAATGTAGGCCTGGTGACTATGAACGTGAGTCACACTCACTCGCACAATGTGTAAATAGGCTACCGTATTCTAAATCCCATAGTCCCATATGAATCAGTCAATGTACAGGCAGCTCATTTGTCAATTCAAGCGAGCAGGCTGGAGCAGCAAGCAATCAATATACAAGGTTTTAACGGCACCCGACCCGTGGTCCGCGCAGTCAGAACACAAAGACGCGCCTCTTTATGACTATCGCACACTCGACAGGACCGCTCTTTACCGGCCTGTTGGACAGCTGCTGCGCTGCAGAAGAATGTCATATTAAACACTATAGTCAGTGCCTGCCAGTGGACATTGTTCGACAGAAGAACTCTGGGTGGCTGAATCGGCGACAGACACACGTGCGCAACGAGTATGACATCTATAATTACCAAAACGATGATTGAATCGTACGCTCTCATGATACTGGTTATGGGGGGCTTTTTCTTATATTTCTGTGGAATAGTCTGGGCTTTCTGCAACCCGATGCACGAGTTGGATGCGGCGACCGACGAAGAGACGTTAACAGCAGCAGCACCCGAGCACTGCTGGGTGTGCGCCCAGAACCCACAAGAGCGAATTAACCATTGCACAGGTGCGCACAACGGGGCATCGCAGAAAACCGGCGACTGGCTCGCAGAGACGACCTATATAAACTTTTTGGATGACACAGATAGTTTACTGTCGGATCATCACCCAGGGTTTTGTTGTGAGGATCATAAAACTATAAACTACTGTAACATTGGGGACAGCAGCAGCATAACTTATAAGCACCAGTCATGGTGCACTCTGGATTGATTGATTTGATTATGATTATTAGGACACTATATTATAGTTGGAGGAGGCTTATTGCCTACAGCATCTTTTTTGGATAATGAGAAATTTACGCTACTGCAAATGTGTGTTTCTTTCCGGAAATAGTTTATGCTTTATACCAAGCTAAGCATGTTATAGTGAATATGAAATTGGTTTATCCTGTCCTGGTTTATTGTATTCCGGTTCTCTCTCTCTCTCTTTCTCTCTCACTCTCTTCCTCCTTTTAACATAGAAAAACTCACAACCACGAGGACAAGATAACATGAAGATCACATAACTGATGTCATTTTATTTTATATACAAATAATTACAAAAAAAGTCTAAAGTAGTTAGAATACTAATTTAACACTATGCTGTACATTCTTGGCTGGCTCACGTTTAACAGATGCTGTACATTCTGGGCTGGCTCACGTTTAACAGTAAATAAGCTGCAAATATGATGTCCTGGTGCCCGTGTGAGGAGGTCATGATGAAACGGTCTCAATCATAGATGCGATTAATCCACATTGATGGCTAATGCTGACTATTGTGAACACACCCCGTCTCCGATACGCTTTTCCACTTTAAGCTTCTTCCGCATGGTGTCTTCTAGTGACAGCAATTTCTCATATAAGGCCTCTGACATATCCTCATCAATATCCATCTGCAATGGGAATAGAACGGTGAGATGAGAAGGGATGAGACCGACACCTCGGCATGAGAGATCTTTAGTTAGTGTCAGTGTCTGGCATTGATTAAACAGATTAAACAGACAGCTATGGCACCTGTCAGTCAGAACCAATAATAATTGCATGAAATTTCATAATTCTGTGTCCGGTATCCAGGTTTCATTCACCCATATTGTAACAACCTTCAGTGTTGTTACACAACAAATGAAACATACGTAGAGATGGTTCACCCTTGTGCATATTGATTGGTACCTGTCACAATCATTTAGACCTGGGAACGATTCTACAAAATGTCTTCTAAATCATGACATGTTTCTATGTCAGTGGTTCTCAAACTATTTCATGTCAAAGAGCCCCAGAATTATCTGTATTTGGCCGCAGTTAAAAACGCTCTGAAAGAATATTAGATTTGCACTACATTTTCACGATTCTTCAAAAATAGCTAAAGTATAACATAATGCTTAAAACACCAAAAGGTGTTCCCGCCCAAAATGGGTTAACTACGGTAACCACCAATTATTTGAGATCATCGCAATTATTTTTGTATAATCGTAGCATATGTGGAAATATGCTCATACATTTTCCCCAAATAGCGGAAATAGCAGATCTACAAGCTCACAAGGTGTGGACACTACTTTTATAGCCTACTTTTATTTTTTTAAATTGTAGAAATAATGTCATTTCTTATTTAAGTTATTTGTCATGTGCAATATTTGTTTACACATCCTAAAGGGCAAACATAAATTGTATTCACATGTTCCAATGTTCAATGCCAAAAATATAATAAAATCGTTGATCGCAATATTTGTTATGACAATTAATGGTGTAGTAAAAAGGATGTACCTGTACCTTACATGGCTGCGTGTAGTTATTTCCTAGACCAGACGTTAAGCTGTGGTACTTTGCATGAGGGTCCAGTGACTCTGGCTTCTGCTTAAACAGCCAGAACTACAGTACAAAAGACAAGGGCATTCATAAATTATTTTGATTCTCCTTTATTTTCTCCCTGAAGATTCTGAATCAGATTAGAAGGTGTTTTGGTCTGCCAAATGTTTCTGTATACACCTCTTATAGCACATAATCAATTATTCAAAACAAGCATGATGGATGGCGTATTTTCGGATTGGAGGAGGATGGGATTGTATTGGAGATCTATAAATAGACAAGAAACTGGCCTCTTTTGTTCAATAAATACCATCTGCCTCAGGCAATGTTTTTGCCTGAGGTACCTTCAAATTAGGCACTTTGTGAGTGAACATTTACAGTAAAACCCTATGACATAATCCTCTCACATCCAAAGTCTAAACTTATAGATTCCCATTTTGTTGCTGCTTTTGACTGGTAATCTCAGAGATGCGTGGCCTGAGGACCTGGTAATTTCAATATTAGATGAACTGTCAATTCTAGATATAGGTTGATTCAAGTATTTCACAGATTGCATTACGCCAAATCTAAACCTAGTAAAATTTACCAATCAGTCTCCCCAATATGTGATAGATGTGGCATTGCAGAGGGTTCTCTGTCCCATTTATTCTGGCAGTGTCTAATAATAACCCAATTTCTGGAGAGATATATGCAATAGTTTCTCCAGACAATGGGAAAGTGATATTCAGCCAGATGGCAATATTTGGTTGATCTGATGAGACAAGGGCTCCATTCCATTCCTGGCATTCCTTAAACAAATTGATGATCAAGATATCTGGTGGCTATGGTGCATCCTTCTGATGGTCATTGATCTCAACCATGTGTCCTTTTTTGTGTCTTTTGTCCCTAGTTTGACTTATTGATTAAGTACTGTTAATCTCTTATTTTTCAGTCATTGCATTGTTGTATACTATTTCAGATTTTACAGGGGCCAGTTTCGAATTGCAGCCGTCCGTAGGTGCCCTTTGAGAGCGGTTTTGAAGGAGTCAAGGGATTCACATGTCTTAATGGCTGTTGGTAGGGCGTTCCACATTTTGGTGGCATAGGAGCGAAAATAATTTAGTCCCTTGTTTGTGCCGAATATGGGTTGTACATGTTTTGTTACACTCCCTCTGGTGTTGTTGGTGTGGACTTTGTTTACATTAAGGAAGTATCTAGACAGGAATCTTGTGGACCAGACCCATTGCAAGATGCTGTACTCTGTCGTCGACCCTAAGCCATCCCAGCCTGTCAAAGTAGGCAGGGGTGAGGTGGGTTCGGGGGTGAGGCCAAGTAGGAGCCTGACCAGTTTGTTTTGGGAGGTCTGGAGACTTGTTTTAAGGGCCTTTGAGGTGCTGTGATACCAAGAGGTGCATGCATAGTCAAAGAAACCTTGTACGAGGGCTCCTGTTAAGGTCTTCAAGGTGTTTTTGTTGACCAGTGAGGATCCTGTAAAGGAATCTTGTTCTTTGATTGAATTTTTTGATTACGTTGGTGGCCATTTTATCACCAGAAAGATTGGCCTCCAGGATGGAACCTAGGTAGGTAATTTCATCTTTTCGTTTTGCTGAGATTACTATTTGATCCGAAGAGAATGGATTCAGTTTTCCCCAGGTGTAAGGATAGTTTGTTATCAGCGAGCCAGGTGCAGATTCTACCGAGTTCAAAGCTGAGGGTCTTTTCAACCTGCAGTTTGTTCCTGTCCGAGACCAGCAGTGCTGAGTCATCTGCGAACAGGAACAAGTTGCAGTCACAAGCTGATGTCATGTCGTTAACATATATTAGGAACAGTAAAGGCCCTAGTATGCTTCCTTGTGGGACGACACAGCTCACTGGGAGGGGGGGGGACAGTGTTCCGTTCACCTCCACCATCTGTTCTCTCCCCTCCAGGTAGGATTGTATCCAGCTAACTGATGTGCTATCAAAACCAATAGCTTTAAGCTTGTTAACCAGTATGGAGTGGTTCACGGTGTCAAAAGCCTGTTGTAGGTCCAGCTTGACCATGCCGCAGTATTTTCCAGCATCCACCTCGTGTTTGATGTGTTCGCTCAAATAGAGGAGGCATGTGTCAGTTGAGTGGGATGCTCTGAAACCAGATTGGAACTCGTACATCAATTTATTAGTGGCAAGATACTTTTCAACCTGTTCGTAGACTATTTTTTCCATCACTTTCGAGATGGAGCTTAGAATAGAAATAGAGCGGTAGTTGCCGGGTTCTAATTTACTCCCTTTTTTGTACAGGGGGGGTTACTTTGGCCAGTTTAAAATCTTGGGGGACCTGTCCCTGTTTGATGGAGAGGTTTACTATGTGGGTGATGACTGGAGCTATGGAAATGGCTGAGTCTCTGAGAAATTTGGAGGGAATATTGTCATGGCCAGTGGCCTTGTGGGGTTGGAGGGCACTCAGTTTTTTAAGTACCTCCTCAGTTGTTACCATTGCCATTTTAAAATCATCTTTACAAACACCTAGGTTTTTGTATAAGGCTTTGATGTGCTCTACACCAAAACGCCCAGAGTGGGAGGGCAGTTTGTTAACCAGCATTGTTGCAATGTTTGTAAAGAAGATGTGGTTGGCTACATCAAGCTTGTCAGTGATGAGGGTGTTATTCAATTTGATGTTTATGTTAGTAAACCTGCTTTTTAGTTTCTGACCACAGCCTAGTTGGTTGTTTAGTAGCTTCCAGAGCTCCCGAGGATTGTTTTTGTTTTCCTCGGCTTTATCATTGATAAAGTTACTTTTGGCTGATTTGGTCATGGCAATTACACCGTTTCTTAGCTTGTTACATTGGGTTTTTAGGATGCCCAGTATGGTTTGGAGATCACTGTCGAAGCGCTTGGCTAGCTTGGACTTGCATTTAAGAAGTTCAGAGCATTTGTTGTCTCTGGCTTTCATTGCAGTCAGTATGTCCGAATTCATCCATGGCTCCGAGCGGGTTTTGACCCTGATGGTTCTCAGAGGAGCCATGTTGTTTAGTACAGATGTAAATTTGGTTTTAAAGCCAAGCCATGCTTGTTCGACTAGTGAGCTTCTGAGCTCATCGGACCAATCCAGACTCTCCAGTTCTAGGTTAAAGGCCTCGCTAGAGTAGGTTTTGAGGTCCCTAGATATGACTGTTTTGTGACAGTCAAACTTTAGTTTTAGTTTTTTGCGGTACAGAAAATCATAAAATGATCACTAAGCCCACATACAATAACCCTTTTCTTGGAGATTCTGGATTTGTCCGAGGTCAGAATGAGATCAATGACAGTATGAGTAGAATCACACACTGACACTGACTGACACTATGCAGATCACAGAACCGACTAAATGACTTAAACACAGGTGCTTCCTTACGATGCATGTCTGTATTACAGTCGCCAATCAGGATTTTCTCAACACATTCCTCCCCAGCTAAGCACCCCTCAAGTATATCTGTCGTGACAGAGTGACGGGATTGTGGGTTAGGTGTCGTGACAGAGTGACGGGATTGTGGGTTAGGTGTCGTGACAAAAACGCAAAGTTTCATAGTTAACTGCGACCTTTGGTCGCAACAATAGTTCTTCTGGAAATGAGTTGAATTTACATACCAATGCCTGAGCTCCATTGTGAGGTGTCAAGGTGAAAGTATTGGTAAACATTCGGATCTACAGAGATGTGAAAGAAATGTGAGCAGAATAAATCAAATAACTGTAACTTCATTTGGAACTATTACAACACTAAATCAAAAAAATATGAAATATTAATAATGAAAATGAAGATCAAGTACTAAAGAACAAGAGCTACAGTACACTGACCAGCCACAAGACAGGCATGAATAGGGTCCAGAAGAAAGCTGGGAATGAGGGTAGGATTCCATAAGTCAGGTTAGTCATCACAAAACCTGGACAGACTACTGAAGAGAACAAGCCCTAGAAAGCACAATACAACAACTTTAAGATCACACTAGGGGGGTAAAACATGCATCAACCTCAAGGTAGCCATTCAACTGCATCAAATTTGGATGCGGTTATAATCGCTTACAATCTTTATTTTTAGAGAATAATGCTATGAAACATGGCAATTCTTGACAAGCTTTGTATATTATTATGGAATAATAATACACTGGAAATCAATTCGTCCTCAATGCAAAAAATAAAAATCAATACATCAGAATATATATGTTGTGTGTTCCATAAACTAAGGAATGTAAGGGGGGTGGTGTGTGTGTGTGTGTGTGTGTGTGTGTGTGTGTGTGTGTGTGTGTGTGTGTGCGCGTGCGCACATGCACACGTGTCTGTCACTGTACAACAGTATGTTTGGTAAAGTTGCATACTGAAATGTTACCAGTGATTTTAGCCATGTTAACAACAAGTGTTCAGAGGTGTGTTAGTGCAGACCTGTTTGTTGAAGTGTGTGTTGAGTGCTAGGCTGAGGAGGTCTGAGGCGTATTTGGAGGAGCTGTAAGGCTGTGTGCCGTTTTGGTGCTGAACATCGTTGAGGCTAAACGCAGAACGAGCAGCATTACTAGAGGAGGTCCAGATGATCTGGGAGGCCCGGTCTGCCTGGCACAGAAATGGCTCCAGTTCTCTGATCTGGTCCACAGAAGAACACAGGGTATAAAACTGATGATCATTCATGCATCTTTGCACATGGTGCACCTGTAATGTTACAAAATACTATTACTTGAGCATACAGTGAAATGAATGCAAGGAAGCCGTGTGTTCACAATGTTATATAAGTATGTATTACATAAGTATATTTATGTTATAGTAATGTAGTAGTATATGAGCATTAAACAGAATTAAATACGCTGGTTTTGGCGACTAATGGTCTTAGGAAAAAAAAGTTGTGGCATTGACAGAATCATACAATTTAAAATTTGTATGGTGAATAACTTAATTGGGATGGCATGTTCCATAAATGGTGCTCAAACCTTCCAAGTGAACAGTGTGAATTCAGCGAGATGAACATGATTTGACTAGTAATTCCAGCCAAGTCTCGAGAGGGAATCAGGAGATCTTTGTTGGGGAAATACATCAGTAACATGAGTATAGGTTAGTATTCACCCCAGAGGCAGAATACAAAACAGGAATCTAAAGCCAGCAATCAGCAATGCAATGCCCTTAAGGCAAGGAGAGAACAACTCACAGTCATCGTGGTGTTACATTTTTAATGAGCTTCGTTGCTAGGGGACAGATGGATCTAATATCCCCCGCATTTCTTCAAGGGTAAACAACAGGAATATCTCTCCCAACAGATACAAATGGCTGTCTATGATAAGACATGTCTATGAAATTTCAACATATCATTAATGCCTAATTTATACTACGTTGTTTGAAGGTGGTGCTCTCCAATAACAGCAGATCTGCAAGCTCACAATATGTCACGATGTGACCCAGTGTGATCTTGTTGGTCTGCTATTTATAGCAAGCAACATCACTGTACGAATACGACGTAATATTTTCACACTTAACTAACTCACCAATAGGAAGTGGCCAAAGAGGTTGGTAGCAAACACTTCCTGCAATCCATCAGGGGTGATGTTGTCCTTCTGTGTCAGGATACCCTCCCCAGTGGCAAACATGGTGATAACCTTGCTGCAATCAAAAAATAAAGACATTTTTTATTATTATTTTCTTTTTCTTTTTTCTTTTTTTCATGATATAGTGGTATGGTCTCTGCCATCATCTTTAGTCTTTTTGGAACCCTACGACTCTTTTGGTGAGGCACATGAGAAAATAGGTGAAAGTTTGACTTAACACAAAGTAAGCCAAGAACACGTTCTTCTCTCCACGACTCACCTGTGCCAAGACGAGGGTCTTTCTTTAATTTCACACACTTTTACTCACATGTTAGACAGCTCCTCACTGGGCTGCACTTCCTGGTTGCCCACAAGGAAGCTTTGAGAAGGAAAGGAAATAGTCACGTGACTGGGCACTCCCATTAAAGTGTCCATGAAAGTGTTATGGCGCAGTCCAGTCACGTGACCATTTCTTTTCCTTCTCAAAGCTTCCTTGGTTGCCCAGGATCTCTTCTTCTACTGTGGTATTTCGCGCATTTGACTGGCAATGGGTACTGCCACACTATCAAAAGAGCTGCGGACGTTTTTAGACAGCTGGTGAATGAAAAAAAAGCTCCACTTCCGCGGACGACTTGCGCGATGGCCAGCTTCCCGGAAGCGCTCTCCTCCGCGCAAGTCGTCCGCGGAAGTGGAGCTTTTTTTCCATCCACCAGCTGTCTAAAAACCCGGAAAAAGGTGTAATATCTTACACCTGCCACGTGTTTGTTAAGTCAAACTTTCACCTATTTTCAGTAGGCACCATTACTAGTCCTTTCAGAAGCCACCAAAATAAAAGAAATTGACTTCCTCAATAGCAAGAAAATCTACACCTACACCAATTATAATTCAAATGCAATTTTCAAATGCAATGCAAATACTAGAACTAAAAGTCTGCATGGCCATTATGTTGAATTTCTTCATGCCTTTTAATAAACCCAATACGCAAGTTCAAACATACACAACACCTAATATTGCTGTATTATAAAACATAGTAATTCTGGGACAGATGTGAATGTAAAGATTTCCACTGTACCTGGAGAACAGGCCTTTGAAAAAGGCTTTCATGTCAAACGTTGGGTTGGGCATGATGCCCGCGTTCAGGTAGATGCAGTCTAGCCGGTTATACCTGTAAATGTATACATATACATCTGGAGACTATTTTACACTGCGAATCGAATACATTCTAGCTATATCCACCAGAGACGTCATTTCATTAAAAACTAGAGGGTGGCAAAAAAGTGACAACATAAGCCTGATTTCACACGTTCACCAAAGCGTTGTGATCGACGTGTAGATTTGCTTGTAGATCAGCTATTTATTTTTATACTTTTTTGGCTGGTTCAAAGAGATTAATGCATGTGTGGTACTGGTTGCAGAAAGAAAACAAGTCTCTATAAGGTGCTGTCTAGATGAGGACGTATTCTGCGTTATCCGTATTTAGCCGATCTGCCCTTTCTGCCACACAGAGGCGGCGTTTTAGGGGACTTAACCGGTTCTTTTTAAAACCAGCTCCCAGAGTGGCAAACTTCGGAGACGCTACTTTGTCGTCTCTGTGTGTACAGCGAATGCCGCCTATTTTCTGAAACGGTGACGCCAAAGTCCCCTCGCCCCCTCCAAACTAACCTCACATCACCAGGCTTTCCACCTCCAAAACAACTGATGCAGGTTTATGACGAGCCTTTCATAACCACCACCAACTGGTATCAATTGCTTAATTGTTATTTATTAATGTGTATATTGTATGTGAATGAATGGTGTTGTTTCACCTGTAAAGCCTTTAATATTGTACATTAAATTTAAATATTTGTACATTTGTTCATGAAGTGCTAATGGTTTATTTCACCATAACCACTTACATAAGTATCACAGCTATTTTATATTTGCACATAATGTCTATAAATCTCTTCTCCGAAAGAAGGCTTGTAGATGAGACAGATATAAACAATGTGAAAAGGGTGCTATTTATTTTTACCTCTTGGATGGCAATTGGATGATTTGATGCATTTTGTTCCAAAAATGTGTTTTGCAAAAATCCACCTGTTGGTGGCATTATAACAGACCAATGTGAAAAGGGTTGGATATATTATATTCCTCAACCTAGTAGGAAAGTCTGTGAAAGATTTCACGAAAATTGCACGCTGCGTTCATGATTTGAGGCTTTTCGTTCAAAACGGGTCAATCCTGCCAACTTTGAAAGCCAATGTTAGCCAATTAGGATGGAATATGAAAATATCCGACAGATTCGGCTTGATCACATTACTATAGAGATAGTGTCTAACGAATTGCGGGATTTTTTGGACAGAATCTGGGGAAAAAAATGTTTTTTCAAAAGTCGGCCTCCTGGTGACAGGCCGTTCTGGAAAATTTGGGGCAGAAGTTCATCATTGGCATCCAGGGAGTGTGTGTGCAAAATTTGGCATCGACCGGGTTAACGGTGCCGGAGATTAGCTGTACACAGACGGATGGACGGAGTGCAAAACATACTCTCTCCCCATGCCTTCGGCCTGGTGGAGACAATTATCGTCGGTTTAATAATAGCCAGTTTGCACCCATACAGCTGTATAATAAACGTAATAATAATAAACGTGGGCCATGAAATATGTCTGTACAAATGACTCAACAAAGCAATTGATTCACCTTTGAGTTCATCTCCATTGTCTTTCATGTCATGTTGTGTGAAATGCATATTTTACAATATAGGCTACATCAACATACTGTACATGTCTATTCTAATATAGCCTACACTACTACAGCTTTCTCAGATATCCGGAGCGCTACTGTGCTCGTCTGGACTACATGCATAATTAACATAACCGCAATGTGGATGCTCGAAACTTTAATGCCGGCTACAAAATTTGTGTGGTTAACAGCCCGAGCCGTGTGGAAGGGGTCTAAGTTTCAATCAAAAATGTGGTTAATCAGCAAAAAAAACATTCAGTGGAGGAGGTAACAGGTAATTAATGTGTTAAAATAAATAATAGATTTTGAGCTTAAATTCGAAACCAAGGTGGGCTACTATAGCGGGCTCCAGCTGGACTGCTGGAGCCCGCTATAGTAGCCACTATCCACAACCGTGTGCCTTGTGTTCTGCTCTGCTCACCAACCTGCGTTTGATGTCATGGGCAGCTAAGAGGACCGAGGTGATGCTGCTGGTGTCCAGCTGCAGCAAGGCCACATGGGCGTCAGGGTGACGGGCCAGGAGGGCCGACTGAGCGGCCTGACCTCGATGCAGGCTCCTGCAGGCCAGACACAGACGTAGAGCTGGCTCTGCTGTGAGGAGGCGTTCACAAAGCGCCAGACCTATACCACTGTTGGGGAAATTAAGCCATAATGAAGATTTTTTTTGTTTGTTGCTGTTTTCAAATGTAATGCTTTGTATGGTGCTGTTATAGTGAATCATTGTCTCGTGTTTCCAAGAATCTTTGTTAATTCAAATTCTAACCTTTTTACGTTTGGCTGGTGGTTCCATTTGGAAACAATCTATGGTCTATGTTATCTGAACGATCTTAATTTGTACGAAATATATTACATTGGACGAATGACATCTGCAAGGATATACTTGATTGATTGATTGATTAATTGAATACTTTATTAACAGTTGCATTAACTTGCATAGACAAGCACAGGGAAGTGTAGGATTATACAATAGTTCTGGTAAAAGGATTTATCCAAGAAAGCCTATGGCTTGTTTCCATTTGGGTCCTTTTTGTACTCAATTCATCGAAACATTCAATGAATCTAATAGACTCATAATACTATGCTAATACTATGCTAAAACAATAACATCATATATAAACATACTATAATACAAGTCTGGATTGTTTAGACATGCTACCACGTGTCTACCTCATGTTATGTAAATACTGAACCAGCTCGTGCTGGATTATGCTATGTGTATACCGGTAAATCTTAGATTGTGCCTATCCTTGACATGATCCTCTTTTCTGTTTGATTTCTTTTATCCTTGCTCTCACTGTCCCCCCGCCCTCTTTTTTTTTCTCTTCATGAAAACAAAACGACGGAACGATTATTGCACAGAAACGAATTCCGCACAGTTCTTTAAACCTGTGTTAGTAGTAAACATGTGATGTGACAAATACAGTTGATTTCAGAATGATTCATAATGCGCGCCCATGGAATCCGAGCTACTGCAAGGGAAGCAAGCTCGGTATTAAATCAATATGATTTATAACAATAATGAGTAATTACCTGTTTGCTCCCGTGACCAAAACCACTTTATTCATCGTTTATGGCCGAAAGTGTGTATGTATATAATATATAAAACTGAATTAATTTACGCTAACAAAACAGGTGCTTTGAAGTTTTCTCCTGTCCTACAGAAAAATCACCCTTTCCTGTGGAGTCATGTTCTAAACCCCGCCTCCGAGTTGTAATTGGATGCGACGGGCCAACGGCAGCAGTTAGCCAATGAAAGGAGTCACCTCATATCACACACTGTACAGTCAGTAGAAAGACTGAATACAGTAAAAAAAAAAAGAAAAAAAAATGAATACAGTGGTTCTCAACATAGGAGGCGTATGTGAAATGAAAACTGTCACTGACATACCTGGTACTCAGTGGTATATAAGATTAAGATATGACGAGGGGATAGAACAAGGACTATTACAGATTTTATTGTTTTCATTTTGTCCATCATACATATAATTAGAAACAATGTAACTTGTTCTTTTATATAGCCTAACAACAAACATTCATCTAGCTCATTGCAAAACAAACATTTGAGTAGGCCTACAAATCATGAAAACGATAGGATTCAATGTTTATTTTTTCTGTTTTTATTTTATTTATTACAAATATACATCTGCCATCAATTAATTTATAACGTTCACACACACACTGAGATGCTGTGAAATGCTATAAACAGGTAGCCAGACTAATAAACAGGTTCCTTTGTCTGAATGAAACCTTTTCATGTCTCATTTCTATAGACTGAACTGTGATTGAAAATGGACAAAGTTAATTGCAGACCAATTGTAATATTTAACTTACATGTGTAGGCCTACAGATAGCAACAGGATAACAGATAAGGCAAATGGAGAAGGGAGTGGGATCAATGCCCACCGACTCATAAAGCTCAGGGGCCTCTGAATGCTGTTGTACCTGATCTAACAGTTCTAATCTGTGTATTTAAATTCGTTTAGACCATATATATATTTTTTTTTTAAACAGACACATTATAATGCAAGTTCGGGTCAAATTGATTCAAAGGGTCCAAGAGAGAATCTGGCATTGGCAACATTAATTCATAAATAAATAGTAATACTTTAATTGGACGTGAGCACCTGGAACCTTAAGGTGAATGGTTTCTTGTTTTAGATCAATATACATCATAATTTACTACCATCTATGCCAGTAAGCTGTCATTATTGTATGCAATACATATGCTTAACCAGTATTCCAGTAAAACAAAATCCCCAACACATTTTTGTATCCTTTTCAAAAGGGACAAATACGTCGTTTTGTGATAACTTGCTCTACACACCCACAACACACTTTGTTACATCTTTACAAAGACACGTACAGAAACAGATCCCTCTCAGCACACAGCTAACAGCCTGTATTCTTGGACTTTTGCAAGAGAATTTCTCATCACGTATCAAAATAGCACGCTGCTGACATTATTTAGCATTCGGCTGACTTTTGGACGTAGAAGAAAAGGGCACTTGTGTAAAGCAGTTTGATTGTTTTTTTAAAGAAAAAAGAAAATAAATTGAAGAAATAACCTATAAAGTCTGCAATGTTTGACAATGCATTGAGTGGAAGATGAGAATCACAATCTTTAAGAACATACTAATACACAAACATTATCAACAAAACGGCACAAATATGGACATATAAATAATACAAAATATTGATATTTTTTCAATCTACAAATATCTATTGAAAATACACAGTCATATACACTGATGGTCAAATACCACTGTCAGAAAAATGGTAGAGGGGAGATTAGATAGGAATTACATTACAATTATAGGAGTTACATGATATCCATAAAAACTCAACTAGCTTGGTGATTGTCTGAGAGACTGAGATGAAAAACGTGTTTAACCACTTAAACCCTCTAATACTTGGGTGCTTAGATGACTGGGGTCGGCTCTGTACTTGATCCGCTATTTTGTCCGCTCTACACCAAATCTCTTTGTCCGCTCTACACCAAATCTCTTTGTCCGCTCTACACCAAATCTCTTTGTCCGCTCTACACCAAATCTCTTTCCCGAAAATAGCCGATCAAGACAAACGTTCCCCCCAGAATAGTGATTCCAGGGTTCAAGTGGTTAAAATAACAGTGATGGGATTTTTGCTGCACTCCCTTTTATGCCTTGTACATTCAGTCTTCGAAAAGAAAACACAAGAAAGTTCTTCAATTCCTCAAAATTGCATAAGATCATTATTTATCAATCCATGAAACATTTTAACGTGGGAACTTTTAATTCATTAACAAAATGAAATAAAATAACCTAATATATTTGTTTGTTTTTTAAAAGTGCCAAATGTCGATTGCTACATTTCACTTTGGCTTAATCAGGACACAAGATAACCAAAGGTCAAAATCTTGACCTACAGGTCGTACCTGTAGTTTGTAGTGTGTGTGTGTGTGTGTGTGTGTGTGTGTGTGTGTGTGTGTGTGTGTGTGTGTGTGTGTGTGTGTGTGTGTGTGTGTGTACCTGTAGTTTGTAGCGTGCGTGTGCGTGTGCGTGAGTGTGATACAAAATGTGTTTTGTTTTGCATAATTGAATCCTCTTATGATTATCCAATGTGACTGTGTTAACCGAGCTCACACACCAAAGTTCCTGTCCATCATATCATTGTGGTGTGTGAGTCCATGGCTCCTTGAGTGCTCAAACAGTGTTTCCAAATGGCAGCTCAGAGCCCCACAGTGCTGGATCCCAGCCTGTTTAGTATTGAACCATGATAGCTTAACCCTGGATTGCATTTACACTGTAAAATCCAGAGTGTTGATTTAACTGTGAGACTGTAACACATGCATGGAACCAAATGGACCCCAGTGTTAATGTAACTCTGAGAATGTACCAATGGAACCAAAATGGATAATTTGGGTCGCAGGAGCAAACGGGTTATTACTCTTTGAGATTACAGTGTAGAAGCGCCGTCTAAACCTACTTCATGCACCATTAGTTGGAGAGTTAAGAGGACTGGGAAAGGCTGTCCTGTACATCACTGTACATGACTGTACATGAGCCTCAGCTTAAGGCTGGCTCTCCAGGAGGGCTCTGTGTATTTCCTGGAAGGAGGGCCTCTCCTTGGTATTCCTCCTCCAGCAGCTCAGCATGATCTTGTACAGCGAGTCTGGACACAGCACTGGCTGAGGAAGGTAGATCTGTAGCACACAGAGAAATGTGGGTCAACCACCGTGATGCGTTTGTATGGTGATCGTAGTGACACTTCTGAGCATAAAACGCTTATTATGTTATTTAGATAGCCTAGCCCTAGACATACTGTTTGTTTAGACAGATGCTAGGTTTGATGTTTACTTGGTATCCTGGTATTACTTCAAAGCACTATGTTGTTTTTCATTGCAATCTACTTACGTGACATTTGCCTTGTCGTTTGTTGACTGGGGTTCGAGCCATGCATGTACTATTGCACTTTGATGTTGCACTGCATAAAAGTGTCTGCTAAAATGTCTGATTTGTAAATCGCAAGTATACGCTACATGGACATGTTGATCATTGATGTGTCACGCGTACCTGTCTTTTCTGGTCCCTGAAAAACTCCCCTGTGTTTTCTATCACCTGCTCATCTGTGAGCTGGGAGTATGGCTGCTCCTTGCAGAAGGTCAGCATCTCCCACAGGGTCACCCCAAATGCCCACACGTCACTAGCCGTGGTGAATTTACCCTGAAAGGGAAAACACTGTGTTAGTAAGGGAGGTACAAAAAAAACAGCTTAAGAAGTCCATCAAACTATTGGCAGATAATGTAACTGAATCAAGTTACTATATATTTAAGATTATTTTTGTAAAAAATAAATCCTAAAAAACATTATCTGCATGTACAGTCAAATCATTTTGAAGAAGACAAGATCTAAATGCAAGCATGTATCACTTAAGTCAATGTGTGTCATTTATTTTCAGTATTTGTTAGGCTATAGGGCAGTTGTTTTCAAATATTTTGATACCAGGGCTCATTATTTATTCAGAATTTTAGTCCCTCAGACCCAAAACTAAAGAGCTTTGTTTTTGTCCACAATTCTATGCTGTATACATTTTCTAATTGTGTAGACTTCTTGTAAATGAAGTAATTCAGATGTTTAACAATAATGTAAGTTACAGGTCCATTTGGTTTCATTTTTTCGCTCTATAAGGATCTATAAGGGTTCATTTGGTTACCAACTCTCCATCATTTAGCTGGGGACCACCTGGAATCCTCTCAAGGACCACTGGTGGTCCGGGGATTTCCAATAGTATAATTTTATTATTTTAAGCCTAGAATCAAGCCATCCAGGATCCTGGTGAATCATGACCATGAAACCTTTCATTCTGTGAAAAACAAAAATTGAAAACTGCAAAAACAAAGGCTATTTCATTTATGAAATAAAGCCTTTGACATATTATTATTATTATTACCCTTATTATTACTTGTTACTTGCGCAAGCAGAGCGCGCAAGTAATAATTTCGCCCGGTCCTCGTTCACCGTGACAGCCAACCCGCCATTTGATGTGTATGCAAAAAAAACAGCAAATCCGTGCCTGGTTTGCTGGGACCAGATTACATAAATGACCATATGTCTTACGTCATCATTTAGAGCTAGTCATACGTATACTATATACATAATCAGTAAAATAAAATAGCAAATTGTGCCTGATCTGCTGGGACCAGAGTACGTGGTGTGTATATGTATGACTAGCTCTCAATGATGACGTAAGAAATATGGTCATTTGTGTAATCTGGTCCCAGCAAACCAGGCACAAATCTGCTGTTTTATTTGCATACGCATCAAATGGCGGGTTGGCTGTCACAGTTTTTGGCGCAAAGTAACCACAGTATACCGCTAATCAACTTACAACTACATACTCTATATAGTATATGTATATGTATATGTATACGTATGTCTTACGTCATCATTTAGAGTTAGTCATACGTATACTATATACATAATCAGTAAAATAAAATAGCAAATTGTGCCTGATCTGCTGGGACCAGAGTACGTGGTGTGTATATGTATGACTAGCTCTCAATGATGACTTAAGAAATATGGTCATTTATGTAATCTGGTCCCAGCAAACCAGGCACAAATCCGCTGTTTTATTTGCATACGCATCAAATGGCGGGTTGGCTGGCACGGTTTTTGGCGCAAAGTAACCACAGTATACCGCTAATCAACTTACAACTACATACTCTATATAGTATATGTATATGTATACGTATGTCTTACGTCATCATTTAGAGCTAGTCATACGTATACTATATACATAATCAGTAAAATACATATACTGTATAACATATTTTAATTCAGTTTATATACCTTTTTTTCATCACATATCAATGATTTATTTTTCTTTAAAAAACTAAAAAGGGATCCAGAATATATCTACATCGATAAAATTGTATTTCTTATATAGATAGAAACTTGAACCATACTTAATAATACTAGGTTATATAGGTTTATATGCATAAAGTAGGTAGGTAGCAAATAGTTACACCTAATAATTATACATTTCAAACGTTCCTTCACAGAGATACTGAGATTTGACAGTTTACAGCGGTCGAAAGTACTTGCGCGCTCTGCTTGCGCACTAGTTGGCCTACTAGTGTGCAACAAGCAAGTATGCACTCGACAGAGTGCAGTTCTAGTTACTACTATTATTATTATTATTATTATTATTATTATTATTATTATTATTATTATTATTATTATTATGTTTCGACAGAATCAAATGTTTTATGGTCATGATTCACCAGGATCCTGGATGGCTTGTTTCAGGTCTTAAATACCGGTAAATATCTTTGGAAATCTCTATGGAAAAATGAATGGGGTCTGGAACAATGGAACCAGAAAATGGCCGCCACTGCTTTATATGCCCTATTTGCATATGGTGTAGGATCACACCGAAAAGGCTAAATGTTGCAAGAAGCATCAATAGAAACTACTGTAGGCCTATGTGTAGCTCTGCAAGACAAGTTATTGCACACATGTCCACTAGATGTCCTCACCAGCAAAATGCTCTCCCATGACATCCAGCGTATGGGCAATACAGCTCTGCCCTGAATGCGGTAGTAGTCACCACTATACAGATTCCTGCTCATGCCAAAATCCGCTATCTTTATCGTGTAGTTTTTGCCCACCAGGCAGTTCCGTGTGGCCAAGTCACGATGGACAAAATTTAGGGATGAGAGGTACTTCATCCCCGATGCTATCTGAGTGATCATGTAGCACAGATTGTTGTAGCTGGAGAGAAATGAGAAATAACATAATGGAGAAAAGGTGCAAGACATACAGTATACCACACACACACACCACACACACACACACACACACACACACACACACACACACACACACACAGACACAGACACAGACACAGACACACACACACACACACACACACACACACACACACACACACACACACACACACACACACACACACACACACACACACACACACACACACCCTTGCAGGTTGCAGTCACATACTCAACATCAAAAACAGTCAGTCAGTCAGTCAGTCAGTCAGTCAGTCAGTCAGTCAGTCAGTCAGTCAGTCAGTCAGTCAGTCAGCCAGCCAGCCAGCCAGCCAGCCAGCCAGCCAGCCAGCCAGCCAGCCAGTCGCCCGATAAGTTGCACGAACGGAATATATATATTCAGGTCTGAACACAGCATTACCAACTCGCCGGTACCTGACAGTGGGTGCGTTGCTGAGCAGGGCCAGCTGACCCTCAGGCTCATGGCGAGACAGGAACTGGTTCAGGTCTCCGTTCTCCATGTACTCTGTGATCATGCAGAGAGGGTCGTTGCAGATGCACACTGCCAGCAGACGGATTATGTTGGGGTCCTTCAGACGAGACATGATCTTTATCTCCTTCAAGAAGTCGTTCCTAGACGAAGAACAAACAATTAAAAGGGGTTATGTCTCCATGTTCTAACAACACAGTAAAATCCCCAGTGTTAATGTATTTGTAAGAGTGAACAAACGTAACCATGTGGACCTTTACATGTCCATTTGGTTGCATCTGTACATTCTCGTAGACCCATAGTGGGTCAGTAATACCTTGCATTCTTGTTGGCATCTGCGCGGAGCATCTTGACAGCCACTAGAACTGGCTGGTCCTCACTGATATCAAAGGAAAACTCCTTATTCATGAACTCCTGCATGCCTTCGGCCTCACACAGGTGCACCTGAGGGGAGGTGTGGAGCAGAGGGGCGAGGAGGGGACAGAAGAGAATTTATTCAATCAATGTTGTACTGAATGTAAAATAAAAGTTAGTATTGCATTTGATAAAATAATCTATAAAAAAGAATAGCAAAAATAGCATATGGGTTACAACACTCCACAAAGGCACATGCATGTATGATAGGGGTTAAGTGGTTAATCAGACTATCAAACTACTCAATAAAATACATGTTGATTATGCCTATATAAGAAATTAAAAAAATATATAGAAAAACCTGCTTCTTCGTTATTTTATGAATGGAAAAAGTAATCGATAGTACAATGGATAAGAAGATAATGGATGGCAGCCCTACAAAGTGCTACATGAAAACATGGAAGACGGACCTCTCCAAACTGTCCCTCCCCCAGTTTCTCTTTGAACGTGAGCATCTTGCGGGGGAACTCCTCCACGGCCACGTCCTTCCCTGACAACAGGTCCATGGTGACGGCGGGGATGGCGTACGTGTTGCCTCCCGTGACCCCCTGAAGGTTGACGATGTCAGCCTCCGCATAGTGTGGGGCACCGTCTTGGCCTACGGTTGTCGTGGTGGATTTAGAAGCTGCTGTGCTGGTGGAGGCTGGAACACAACACAGCAGGGGTGATGGTAACATGAGAATCTAGAAGGGATGATGTTGAATATGTGTGTGTGTGTGTGTGTGTGTGTGTGTGTGTGTGTGCGCACGTGCGTGTGAGCGTGCGTCTGTGCATGTGAATGTGCATGCATGCGAAAGTGCTATGCGATAGGTCATAAAAAGTGCACGTGCCTATGTCTAATCACATGCACTTTTTATGACCTATCGCATAGCACTTTAACGCCTGCACTGTAATGGTTATGTGCACCTTGTACTTTGGTATCTGCTATGTGAACTGTTTGTGTGTGTGTGTGTGTGTGTGTGTGTGTGTGTGTGTGTGTGTGTGTGTGTGTGTGTGTGTGTGTGTGTGTGTGTGTGTGTGTGTGTGTGTGTGTGCGCACGCAAGCGCGTGCGCGGGTGTGTGTGTGTGTGTGTGTGTGTGGGTGCACACGCGCATGTGTGGAAAACGCAGTGTGTGCAGAATAGATGCATATTGTTGCAGTCGGGTGGAAACCTCATATGTCCAGAACTGTTAGTTTTCAGGATTAAAATTAAAAAATAGCAAAGACAGCAGCTCAAAAGTACATTTGATCCTTTTGTGTGACACTGTAGTATGATCAAGTAGGGCATTCATTTACAACAACAAGAAAATCCTAAAAAGTTGTGTTATGTGACTATGTGTGTGTCCACAAAAGCACACGCTTTTGTGGACAAAAGCACACTAACCAGAAACAGGCTCATCGGGCGTCTGAGAGAACTCGGGCAGCTTGCGTATGAGGCGTGAAGGCTCCTGGTAGTCTGGGCCCAGAGGAAAGATGCGCTCATAGGTGGAGCTGGACTCCTGCTCGCTGGCCGCAGACGACTGGTTGTTGTGGGTGTAGGCGAATGTCTCACTCTGTAGTGACAGACTAGCAGTTAGTTCATCGTCCAGCATCCTCCGAGAAGCCTAGAATGAAGGACGTGCGGGCGGTGAAACACATGTGACATGCTGTGGCATTGCTGTGATATGCTCCAGTTTGACGTTTAGTTGTGTTCCAGTGCCATTTGCAATAAATAGCAGAGCTACAAGCTTGTATATCTGCTATTTACGGCATGCAAGTGATGCAACACTTATAAAATATGGCTTTGCTAGACGTGACACTTTGTCATGAAGAAAGGACACACCCATGGCATTAACATACATCTTGGCTGATCAAATAGCAGTACGATCATGCATTGTTGGTGTTACAATGGTGTAAGTGCACCAGGCCGAGACACATCAGAGGTTCATTGAAACATGACTGCTACTGTACATCATTTTAAAACGGTTTATTATCTTACCTTCTCCAACATCTTCTGCCACACTTGCCTCCACAAGATGATGACAATGATGGCCACGAGGATGAAGATGATGGCCACCAAACAGCCGATCAGAATTCGGGTGTTGCTGTCATCTACTTTGTGGGTGGGGTCATCCCCTGGGGAGGGGATAAGCAAAGATGCCCTTTGATTGAGAGAGTTAAATGAACACTCAGGATTTGATAGTTCATATGTATTTGTGACTGCGTGTGTGACTGGTACTGGGCTTGTTTGAATAGAGTTACTGACCTGGTTGTGTGCTTGTTGGAGGGCCGGTCTTCGGGGGAGCCAGGGTTGTATTGTACATGGCTGTATCTGAGAGGAGAAAGGACAGAGGTCTTGATCATTGCTGTCGGGCAGAAACCTCTTATCTCCATATGTAAACCTTTTGTGTTTTCTACATAAATGAACGCCCTCATACTACAGCGCCACGTTTTGAGCTTGTATATCTGCTACTTTCGCTACTTTTGTATTGGAATCCTGAAAAGTAACAGTTTTGGACATATGAGTTTTCCAAGCGACAGAGATGGTATTTTAGTGTTGTTTCAGATACATGAATATTGCATTTTGAAGTGGCTCAGTCTTAATACTCAAGAAGGTTACATACATACAACTAAAACTTTGTGTATTGTGTGAGCCTCACAAACATGGGGCCAGATATTTAGAAAGTGTTGTGTAAGTGAAATGGAAACGGTTTAGTACCCATATGAGGTATCAGCAGCCACATGTCCTTTCAATGTCCTTCAGCTGGAAACCGGACTCTATGGCCGCACTGAGGGTCACTGAGCATCAGCCAAATCTATTTCAGATGTTCAGTACTTTTACTTCTACTCCACTAACACCTCAGAGGCAAATATTGTACATACCTTTTACTCCACTACAATTATTTGAAAACTTTAGTTACTAGATACGTTGTACTACAAAACCACTTCAGACCTACTGTATATGTACTTTGGCAATTTGAAAGTAGCCAAGCGACGTGTCGTGAGCTTGCAGATATGCTATTTTTATACATTTTAAAACCTGTGAAATGAGACGTTCTGTATAATGAGTACTTTCTACTTTTGGTTACATTTGTAATTTTATTCAAGTCAATTTTGAATTCCAGACTTTTACTGTTTTTCTACATTGCAGTATTGATACTTTTTAAAGTACTTTTAAAGTACTCAAGAATGTGACTTTTCCCACCACTGTCTGTGTACCTGACTGGAAGGTGATCTCACTGAACAGCATCCAGGCATCGGCAAAGTAGAACTGGCACTTGACGGCGCTGGCCATGTGATTGGCCAGGTTGACGGTGACGAATCTGGCGCTCGGGTTCTTTTCGTCCACCACGGGGCTGAAGGAAAGGGGCGTGGCCTCCCAGTCAGGAGGCTCGGAGCGGAAGTAACAAACGACCTGTCTGAAGACCTTGACGTGCCGCTTGAACATGTTGTTACAGTGGACCTGGGGGCATATGAATGGAGAGTTTTATGTTATCATCGGGCCCAGAAATGGAGCGACAGAAAGAGTGTATGGCTGGATGGAAAGTCTATAGTCCTAATGCTGGATCATGTGATATATATCATTGCTGTTGGGGAGAGGCCTCTTATATCCATATTTTTACTTTTTGAGTTTTTTTATTTATATTTTTTTATTAACGCCCACTTGATCATACTACAGTGTTACACAAAAGCAGCAAAAGTAGCAGATCTGCAAGCTCGAAATGTGTCTCGAAACGTGGGGCAAAAAAATGTGATTTGAGTTTCTATATCTGTTACGTTTGAAATTAAATCCTGAAAAGTAACAGTTTTGTTTTTTTCCCACCCGACTGAGACGATATACAGCACTCTTTATAATTAAGAAATTGTCGGCCCGGACAGCTTGCGTCCAAAACTGTTCAGGCACCTAGGCGTCCCAATCCTGACTGCCTTTGCTGCATGTCACTCCCCATCTTTCTCTCCCCATTTCCTGTCAACTTAACTATACTATCAATAAAGGCATTAAAAGAGCCAAAATAAACTTTTAAAGCTAGTGCACATGGACCTCACACAGGCTAATGCATAGAGAGAGAAAGAGAGTGTGTGAACTGAAGAGATAAAATGATGGGTTTAGACAGAGAAGAGGAAAAATGTGAATATGTTCACCTTCATGGTGGTGAAGTTGCGTATGCGGTCAAATTCAAACATGATTTCGACATATCCGCCGGGGAAACTCTCGTTGGTCCAGCCCACATAGTCATATCCTGGCCACACGTGCACGTGACTGAGTGTAAAATCATCCAGGCCACACACGCCGTCGGTCAGCTGGCCCAGTCCCTCCGTCATGCTGGGTGGGTCACGTGACAGAATGAAAGAGGCAGAGAGAGATAGAGGACGTAGGCAGACAGAGATGGGGGGAGGGGGGGAGATTACAATGAAATTAGTTCACTGTTCCATCATCTAAACACCTAAACCAATGGTTCTCATTCTTCTCAAACTATTTATTTATGTATTTCAAAGACCCATAACTCTGAGTCGTGTGCAAATGGAACCACTTTGGTTCCATACAGACCTGCATGGGTTCATTTGGAACCCCTTCAAGGAACCCTGAAAGTGAGTGACTTTGAAAGCCACTGACCTGAACAATGAACACATACCTAAACAATACACATACTTTAGCCAAATATAAAATGTGGCACATCCATTCACCACTAGGTGGCAGCGTTAAACAGCCAAGTCCTCACCCCAGCTCTCTTGGCTTTGATATTAAAACATGGGCCATTTTCTTTTTTCCTCTGTACTGTTTCTTACAGAGAGAGACAGAAGGCTGTGTCATGGAGGACATTATTCACCACGCGGTGACTCAAAGAATGTAACGCAACAAAACTACTCTCATCAGTTCTTCCCCTAAGGTTTTGAAGTTTTGTTATTGCAGCATGGTTGACTCAATCACGCCCACACACAGCAGTGTAAACCACCATGACCCACACAACTGTCTGTCTCCTGCCCTCACCATGGTGACTGACCAGGCAACAACAATGGCACTGTGGAGGTCCATGGCTCCAAGGTTTGGAGGGGGAGTGCTAAGAGGGGTGGGGAAGGAAGATTGCGTTTGGTGGTGGTGAAAAAATGAACAAGAAAAGAAGACAATGAAGTACGACAATGACACAAAACCACAAGGTTCCCGGTTCGATCCCGGGCTCCCACAGAGTTAGTTAGTGTCGAAGTGTCCTTGAGCAAGTCTCTGAACCCCTAATTGCTCCCTATGAGCAGGTTGGTGCCTTGCATGGTTTCCTCCATGGATATATACTGTATAAGAAAGGCTATATGGCTCACCTGCGCTGCTGGCCAATGGAGAGCTACTCAGCTACGTCGCTATGTGGTGGCCATCTTACAGAGGGGCAGCATAATATTGTGTACATGGGGCATGTACTTTTTAAATAACCATAACTTGCTCAATCTTCAACCAGTTTTTAAACGGTTTGGTTTGTTATAAACGTCAGAGACGTCCGCATACTTTTATATGACGTTCATATAATGTAATACACAATTTATGTAAAGCGCTTTGGATAAAAAGCTATATAAATGAAATGCACCATTTATAAGACACACACACACACACGTCACGCGCACGCACACGCACACGCACACGCACACGCACACGCACACGCACACGCACACACACACACACACACACACACACACACACACACACACACACCTGTGAATGACAGCTCCATCGTACACAGAGTCGTTGAGGTAGACAGGACTGGGCAAGTTCATCTGTTCTCCTACAGGAGCGTTGTATGACACCAGCCCATCTGAGACAAACAGTGGGAAACAACAATCAAATTCAGAACAACACCACCGAAACAATGCAGGAAATAGGTGTGTGTGTGTGTGTGTGTGTGTGTGTGTGTGTGTGTGTGTGTGTGTGTGTGTGTGTGTGTGTGTGTGTGTGTGTGCGCGTGCGTGCGTGCGTGTGTGTGTGCGTGCGAGATAAGAGAAATAGAGAGAAAGAGAGAACGAGTTACCCCTTGGATTTGTATGTAGATCTACATAGAATATAGGTCCATCTTTACACTATCAGAGTTAACTTAACTCTCAGGATTCTGCAACTTCCACTCTCATCAGCCCTCAAA
This sequence comes from Protomyctophum parallelum, assembly GCF_964188405.1. Taxonomy (NCBI): domain Eukaryota; kingdom Metazoa; phylum Chordata; class Actinopteri; order Myctophiformes; family Myctophidae; genus Protomyctophum; species Protomyctophum parallelum. The sequence continues at coordinate 38,578,148 of NC_139701.1, forward strand.
ACCTTGAGTATGTTTCAACTCTCAATTCACTCTCGCTCACATGTGGCCCCTGGCCTCTTACCCAGCCATTCACATGTGGCCCCTGGCCTCTTACCCAGCCATTCACAGCCATAGAGCTCCACCCGCATGCAGACATTCATGGAGTGATCCGTCACTGGCATGAACCGGACGAAACGGGCAATAATGGGAGGCTCCAGGTCCTTCAGGACGATGGCGTAGGCGTTCCGGTTCCCCTCGATTACCTGTGAGGAGAAGACAAACAAACAAACACCTTGACCTTCAGAACCCAAACTGAAACTTAGATTATGCTCAATCAATCACAAAATCATAGACTCCATCTATATTGGCTGCAGATAAAAGGAAATAACTCAATAACTCATCTACCTCCTCCCTGTTCAATGTACTACCATCACTATTATCTCTAGTGTCACCACAGTCGCATGTCAGCTAAAACTCTACAGCTTATAAAGAAATGATAAGAAGAGTATAGCGCCGCTAAGCTTGAATAAACAGTCTTTATCTGTAATGTGTTATAAAGGTCAAAAGTACAGTCGGTCAGGCCCCTGGTCCCTTAGAATCTCCCTGACATTGACCATTAGCTATTAGGCAGCAAGGCCAGAGATCAAGGGTTATTTCCTGTGTAACAAAGATTGTAACGTAATGATTCCTGAATCAGTCAAAGTAATAAATGTATTGATTATTCAATTGCTGGATGAAAAATATATCGACTCTGTCGGGTGGAAACCTCAGTCAAGATTGAATATGTTTATTGTCACAAGGGTGTACAAGTGCATGCACTGTGAAAAACATAGGTTGGGGCTGCTCCATAATACATATAAGAAACACTCATATGTCCAATACTTTTCAGGATTCAAATTCAAACATAGCAAAAGTAGCAGATCTACAAGCTCAAAATGCATTGCTTCACGCAGCGGTTCGTCTGAAGGTTTCTGCCCAACAGCAAGGATCTGTTGATTATTGAATTGGCTAATGCATTGATGTGTTTATTTATTAATCACTTATTTGGGGTTATTAATGGACTCACCTGTTTGCCCTTCCTGTTCCTCCAAGAGATCCATCGGCTGCCATCGCGGCTGTACTTGATCTTGTACATCTGGGCAAACTCGTTGCCGATGCCCCCAGCATGGCGTCCCTGGGTGCCCACCAGGGTGATGAAGTGAAGAGAACGCAAGTCAATCTGAAGGAACTCCTTGAGGCTGTCCGGCTCCACTGAGTCAGGACACCACGCACCATCACCTTCCTCAAACTCCAACCTAGGAGGTGGAAGAGAGAGAGAGAGTTATCCCTTATTTATCCTTAGATATTTATGTATGTTGTAGATGAGTGGTTCCCAAACACTGGGTCGCGGACACATTTTTATGGTTCCCTTACATTTTTGGTTTCCTACATTTCCGGTGCGTGACAATCCCAGCCAATCAGGTGTTAAGAGTGCGTGGGAAGAAGGACAAAGGACCAATGGGGCTGCAGTGGCTCAGGTGGTATATAAAGGGTGGCTGTGTGGGAACGGGATGGCACCAAGCTGCTCATCAGGAGCAGTTATAGAGAATTGCTACACAATTCATCAAAAATAGATTGAGATCTAGATTCAGACACCTATATCTCATTTTGTGAAGAATCGTGCAGCAATACTTGGGTGTCCAATTAGTTTTAGTTACTCTTATGTTTGTTCATTTTTATAAATATTTTAATGGAAAAAATGAGAATCGTGTGAGAATTGTGATCTCAATTCTTATGGAGGAAAATCGAGATTCACATTTGAGCAAGAATCGTGCAGCACTAAGTTAGAGGTTCAATGGCTTGCTCAAGGAGTTCAGAACTTCTGATAAGGGCGTGATGCCAGGATCAAATCTCCTAACCTTGCATGGATGTCTCTGCAGCCTGTTTGGTGAATGTAACGCATGCATTGTAAAGCGTTTGGGAAAAGTCACTATGCAAAAAGAAATTGCTGATCAATAAGCTCACAACTAGCCTGAGCTAACGCTAGACATTTCTGGCCTAGATGGGAGGGTCGCGGCTCAGAAAAACGCGCACCCTGATTGGATCTCATCGATCTGTCCGTCACCCCCGGCCCCTCCTCTCCCCCCTAGTGCAGCGCTACGTCACATCATTTGGAGCGACGCCCACCCGGAAGGGTTGACTCCCACTTTTAGACCAGAGCGGCCAATGCGTTCCTCCAGGCTTTCAATTTTTGCACCAACAAAGTGAAAGCCTGGTACCGAGGCTAGCTCACAACAAGCTCACAACAAGCTCACAAAGTTCACAACATGTTGTGAACTTGTAGATCTGGTATTTTCGCAGAATGTTGGCCATTACAAAATCGTGGGATAAAAAATATATAAAAAAAAGAATGTTGGCCACCACAAAAAGGATGCTATAGGGTTCAAGTGGTTAAGACCAATCAATTGCAGACCAAGTGATGGTGAGTGGATTTATAGCACATATTATAATTGCAGTAGGAAAGGAGTAAAATTAGGACAGGATGGGGAGAGAAAGGTGAGAGGAAAGTGAAAGTGAGTGCGGTGGTGGATTTCAGTTCATGCAGTTATAAAAACAGCTCTGTGAAGGCCTACGTCGTAAATTCATTTGAGGCTGTTCATTTGGGGTTAGGGGGCTGGCTGGGGCTGCTGGGAGCCCGGCAAGACTGAAGGGTTAGGGGGCTGGCTGGGGCTGCTGGGAGCCCGGCAAGGCTGAAAACACAGCCATTGTCGACCAGAGAAAAAGTATTACATCATTATCCTTGATACTTAGTCAAGGCCACCCACATTTTACAACACGCATGCACACATGCATGTGTGCACACTCACACAGAGACACACACACAAACACACCGAGGCACGCACACACTCATGCACGCGTACCCACAGGCAAGCCCACATGCGCGTGCACGCACACACACACACACACACACACACACACACACACACACACACACACACACACACACACACACACACACACACACACACACACACACACACATACAGACTGACGACACATGCACCCCCTGGCCTCCTTAATAATGTGGTTCTGAGTGGAACTGATACCCTAGTTTGTGGTTTACTGCAAATAAACAGCCACCTTACAGAAACAGACCCACCCATATACTTACACTATCATTATGAAGGGGGTACATATCGCCGCAGTCGGGCAGAAACCTCTTATCTCAATTATAACGTTTTTTACTGTAAATTAACGCCTTACTTTATCATATTAGAGCATCACATAAAAGTCAGTTTCGAGCTTGTATATCTATTTAAAAAAATGTGAACCTTGTAACGTTTTGGACAGTTTCCACCCTTCAGAGATACTATGTGGTGTATGTGATGGTGTGACAGTGCATGCACATTGTACAGTATGGTGTGCGCAATCTGCGCATGCATGCATGTGTGCGATGTGTGAGCATGTGTGTGTGTCTGCAGACTTTGCACATGGGTAGACTCAGTGCTTGTTGTGCCTGTGCATGTGCTGGCCTACCTGCCATATC